>NC_069662.1:38811774-39118225 GCF_027244095.1 Hemicordylus capensis
TGGCATTTTGCACCTCACCCCAGGCACCACAATACTTTGGGCCACCCCTGGGGCCAGCAAAAAAGTCCCTGTGGGCCAGATCTGGATATGCATATGTTGTGTAGGCCTGCCTTAGAGGGAACACTGTCTGTGTCTCCTAAAAATTATAAAGTTTTGACATACCTTTAATCTAGGGACCTGTGGAACAGCAGAAGGAAGTGTATGTTAGAGGATAAAGAGGGTCTACTGCACAAGCTGCATGGAGAACTATATGGGACCAGATACATACACCAAGGTGGAGTGCCACAAAACTTGCTAAATCATACATCGTAGAGCAGGGATTCTCAGCGTGTGGGTGCCCAGATGTAATTGGACTTCAACTCCCATAATTCCCAACCAAAGGCCACTGGGGCTGGGGATTATGAAAGTTGAAGTCCAATAACATCTGGGAACCCACACATTGAGAAACCTTGTCGTAGAGTAAGGGTTCCCGACCCGGTCCCCAGCTGCTGTTGAACTACAACTCCCATCTTCTCCAGCCACAATAGCCAAAGGATGAAGATGATGGAAGTTGTAGTCCAACACACATGAGTACTCCAGGTTACAATAGCCACAATAGCCAAAGGATGAGGATGATGGAAGTTGTAGTCCAACACATATGAGTACTCAAGGTTAGGGATCCCTGCAGTAGAGAATCTTCCACAACCTTGCGAGAGGTCTTGGAGCACTTCACTGGGATTGCATCCCTGAAAAGACTGCGGCCACACTGGCCAGTGGAGTTCTTGTGCAATCAGGTAGCCCTGCATCAGAAGTTAATTTGCAAGTATAACCACATTGCGGGACACAGTCATTTCCCCTATCTTATTAAGCTTCCCCACATCTAATAGAACATCCATTCACAAATTGTACTTGCTAGAAGAAAGAATGTACAGGGGAGCAGAAAGTCAACAATTTACAACACCCCTACAAATCCTGCAGTTCTAAAATAAAATGCGGATTTTCTCTTTGTGATTTTATTCTGGTTTTTCAGTCAGGAGATATTTCCCCCCAGCAGTTATTAAATACTTTAAAGACAAAATGTGTTCATCACAGGCTTTCAGAATACCCCTTAAGGCTGCAATCCTATGCACTCTTACTTGAAAGAGTGCACTAAATACAGTGAAACTAACTTTTGGAGTAAACATACATAGGGATTGCATTGCAAGTCAGCAACCTTATGCATACTTGTATGGGATTAAGTTCCATTGCTCAGCGGTACTGACTTCTGAGTAAAAATACAAATGATCAGGCTGTACAACTGCCACAGCTGTAGATTAGACCACGGTATTTGGTGTCTGCCGTGGTTAAAAGCCACTAAGAGATGTAAACATTTATTATATAACCACATAACTAATGCTGTTAGCTGCTTATATTCTTCAAAAAGTCAGCAATAGGCTATCTAGCCCATTTATATTGGCAATAAATGGTTTCTGTCTCTGTAAGACATCCCTCTTATCCCAGATCACTCATCTTAATATACACATCCATAGATTATATAAAAGCAAGGATAATGCAAGGAATAGAAAATTTGCTCAGCAAAGAAATCCATTGAAAACGGAAGCTAAACACAAGATGCATAAAGTTCCAGGCTCCAAACTCTCCTTAGCCACAAACTCAATAGGTCAGATTTTTTTTCCCCTCCCCAGTTTCAATGCAGGGATGATAATATTGTCCTTCCCTTTAGGGCTGTTAGAAGCATCACTGACTAAATGCTAAGCACTATTTATTAGCCCAATTATCATCTGTACTTTGTCCATTAACATTAATAATAGTTTAGAGCAGGGGATTTCCAACTTTAGGTCCCCAGATGTCATTGGATTTGGACTACAACTCCGTGGCCACAATGGTCAAGTTGGCAACCTTTGGTTCAGAGGGAGATTGTACTGAATCAGTTTTCTCTCTCAGTCTAGGTATACCAACAGAATAAATATATAGCCTAATTGGCATCCTATTTCCTAACCTTGGTTTTCTTTATCATATCTGTATTACAAGAGCTGGAACATTTTAATTCTTTGAGTTTTGTTTTGTTCTTTAAATCTAGATGGGGTCATCTTGGTTACCTTAGATATTATAGTCTTTGGAATTGATTCTTTCACTGTTAGTTTAAGCTTAAGAGTTGAGAGCCTCTTCGTTCTGAACCCTTGAGATGGGGCAAGAAAGCTAGACCCCTGTAACTTTTGAATTTAACTTTGAATGTAACATAAAATTCAATAGACACAGCTTTCACCATCACGGCATCTTCCCTCCCCAGACAAACTTCACCTGTTGGATCTGCCTCTCTCTGTTAAAGACACAAAAACTCTGTTAAAGAAAGCTGAGCCAGTAAAATAAAACACCTTTCCTAAACTGATTCTCTTATCACTTTATTATACCTTCTCCGGCCAACAGGATATGACAACGCAACATTGTTCTCACTTGGAGAGTCTCATTTCAAATGAGACTCCTCTCATTTCGGACTGCACAATCTTTTTAATGGGGATTCCACTGTTTGGTGGAATCCAAGTCCCTGCGTTATTGACTCAGAAGTCAGTCCGGGTGAGTTCTTCCTCCCACGTACAGGATCATTACCTTAGTCTCTGGTGCTACAATCAAGGGTGATGTTGAATTGACTCGTTTCACAACCCATCTAAATGCATCGATCTGGATCTAACGCAGAGCAGAAATGCCTCAACAAGCTATCAACAGGTTACCCAAAAGCAGCACAGGACCTATTCGACCGGAAGCCCATAAGTAAAACTAATTAGACTGTTGTCCTGAGACCGTTTAAGAGGACAGCAGAGTGTAGGATATTTCTCTTGTTACAGGACAAACATATGGGCCGAAATTAACGCTGTAAATCAGTTCTACTAAATCCAGGGAGAGCGGCTTCTGAATCAGGGTGCAGAAGGCAAGCTCAATTCCTCAGCTGGTTTTGGGGGGAGAGAAAGACAATTTTGAAGGGAAGAAAAATATGTGCGGGGGGGGATATTAGATTTCATGTGGGAGTTCAGTTAAATAGGGAAGTGGGTCTGCACCAACGGTCTGAGTAAACGTGTTTGAGATTAAAACGTGTTTAAACGCTGCAATCCTTTGCAAACTTACTAGAGAGTAAGTTTTATTGAACATAGCGGTACGTACTTCTGGGTAAACAAGGACAGACTCCAGCCATAAACCCTGCATCCTCAACATAGTAACGCCAACGGAGTTAATAGGACAGGATCATTTGCTCCAGCCCAATAATTGCATTGCAGCCTGTCCGTGCGGTTAAAAAGACTGCCCTCTTTTTGTGTGTCTCTCCTTTTTAGTTCTTCTCCCCCCACAGAATCATGACAACAAATTAAAGGCCGAAACTGAAATCATTTAGCCAATTTTGCGGGGGTGTTCGGTTTTGATTGCAAAGAAAGAGCCGGTCTATCCACAATCCACTACTCGGTTAAATCGAAACATTAGTTTTGAAACCTAATTTCAAAACATCTTTCTTAGGTGCAGAGGGCGAAGGCGGGGGGGGGGGGGACACACCAACCCGTGATGGAAAAGACAGAAATTGAAATGTACCAGAATGGTGTAAATATTTGGTTAATTTCGGGTTATTGTAATTAAAGTATTAGTTACCGATTATTAACAACCTTTATTATGAATGTGTTTATTTGATGGGCTTTTGCGATGTTCTCGGGTGGTTTTTCTTAGAAATGTATTCGTATCTGTTGAAATTTGTCAATTACGGCGCCAGGAGGTCAGTTTCACAGGTCAGTTTCAACTCTCTCCGAAATTGATCGCGATTGATTGATCTCCCTGAAATTGATCGCGATTGCAGTGCGGTCTTAGGGACGTCAGTTCGGAAGCAAATCTCACCATCGGAAATAATGGACCTCCTACGTTAAGCGTGAATATGACTCTGAGACTTTATTGAAGCCGCCTCCAAAGACATTCAGTGGAATTTGCAGCCTGCCTGATCCTATGCATGTTCGCACCGAAGTGCCTCTAAGCTTAATGAATCAAATAGCACAAGCCTGCACATGTTTTTACCCCGATGTAAACTCCTCTGAGTTCAGGGATATTATTTTCCCTTTTAGGATTGCAGCTTTACTTCCAGGCAAGCATGCATTGCAACCTTAGGCTGCGCTCTGATGCATGCTGATTGGAGAATAAAATCGTACTGAACTCTGGGCGCGCTGCTGATCCGTTTAAATGAAAACCTAAAGCCACGATCCAGCGGGCAGCAGTTCCCTGCCTTGTAAAGGAGGTGTGGAAAAGCAGCACACCGCAACCCCAAGTTCTTTAGGGCTTAATCAAGGAGGGGCTGGACACGGCAGAGAGGAGGCTGTAATAACCACCGCGTGCCTCCAAGTCCAGGTAGCAGCGAGTCAACCAGATGAAAGGACTTATTCGCAAATGGAAAAGCCCTCGAGGAAGCATTTTGTTCCAAACACGAAGACGCCTGACCCAGTGTCTAAGTAAAACTGGTTGCATCGTAACTGGAACACACACGCACACACAACGACACAGAGACACCGCCACACCTTAAGCCGGTCCTCTAGGAAAAGACCAGCCTTCCATGCGTTCTGCAGAAATCAGGCACGTGTTTTGTTGTTGTTTTTTTAAAAGAAGTGGAATTCCGTGTGGGTCGCTCTCCAATTGCTTGGGGCGCCCTGCGCTGGATAACCCTGAAGGGGGCAGGAGGAGGATCTCTATTCCACCCCCCCTCCTGAAACTGAATGTCAATAAGCCGCCCCAAGCAGGATTGTACTACTGGAGAGACGGGATACAAATACATGTTTTAAATAAATAACGAGGCCCCGAGTGGAGTGGCGAGAGAAGACATAAATTTAAAAAAAAAAAAAGGGGGGGGGCTTCAGGCTATTTTTTTTTAAATGATCGGAATTTAACTTTAAATCAAGACGTTTTCCACACCCAATTAGACCTTTCATAACCAGAAATGTCTGGTCGGGGGTTGTAAAGCAGCTGCGCCTGATTTATGACTCCATATGGAATAGAAACCCCGCAGCCTATCCAGACACGTTTTTCGGGAGTTCGGATCGACCTTCGATCTACATCCAAGCAGATGATTTGGGTGCAGTCCTAGCAGGCGCGCGCGTTTACACGAGAGTAAGTCCCCCTTGAACCCTGCGGGACTTACTGCCATGCCGAATAAACATGCCGAGAAGCGCTCTAAATGAGACACAAACCCACCGATCCTCTCAGTGCTCTTGCGCAGGAGACTATCCTTCCCACTGGCCTTACGGAGGTGGCAACACTGGCGAGCAGTCTCAGTTAGCCTGTGATGAGCCAGGGGTGCAGATCCCCTAACCCCACACTAAGCATCTGAGGTCCCCCTTCATTTTACTGAAACCCCCCCCCCACCAACCTAACCCATATCTTCCATTTTTCTTTCCCCTCCGTGAATGCCAGTTCTCTCCCACCCCCAAAAAACTTCTCCTTAAACTATCTCTCTGTCTGCACTCCTGTAATGCGCAGGCTTCAATGCATGGGGGGAAACAACCCCCCTACAGCCAACGTATTGATTTTAAAACCTTTATATCCCGCTTTTCTGTTCGCAATAAGCCTCTAAAGCGGCTAACAAAAACATCACAAAAAAGTCAATTTCCTCTAGGGTGTTTTGTTTGTTTTTAAGGAGAGGGAAGAAAAGAAAACCAACTGTTTAATATATAAATATTTGAAAATAAAAGGGGAAAATCATTAAACATATAACTCTAACTCAATGTATTTGGGAATAACTCCGTTGACTATAATGAGATTTACTTCCGAGTAAAGAAGATACCTAGGTTCGGGCTCAACTCTAGATGCGACATTCCTGGTTATTATAAAGTGATGTGTGCGGGCATTATTAGTGTTCTTTAGAATACAATCCATCTTCTTGAAATAAAACTTATTTGAAAAGAAGCCAACTGCATTTAGGAGACCAGTAAAGCAGGTTTTTTTTTAATTCGCCTGTTTTAAAAGGAAAGTAAAATCAAATGACCTAAACTAAAATTAAGAACAATTGCCAAAGTATGTATTTTTTAAAAACTGTTGAAGGCCTAGGAGGTATTTAAGCACGATCTCATTGGACGATCATCTGAATTAGACTATAATTTTAAAAATCAGGCTCTCAACTAATGTTTAAGACGACTCGAAGTTGAAGGAGGGGCGAAATTGACCCTTGAAATTAACCAGACGCAACTATCTTTTCCGAAGCCATAGGAAGGAATCGCTAAAGAGCCGGACAAACAGAACAGAAATTAAAGAGGATAATTAATCTGATATATTTAACAACACCTAGCTGCAGTCCTTGAGGGGAAGGAAATCACCGTAAAGCAACTGAAGCTTCAGTTTCTTTCTTTCTGCAAAAAGCTTTTTGCAAAAAGCAGTGACACTGGTTTGAAATTACAGGTGAACTATTATTATTAAAATTTTAAATGCATCTGTTCCTCTAATTGTTCCTTGCCCATTAAATAATTCAACCTCTTTCTTGTTTCTTCCGAAGCAAAAACGGGGATTACAAAACCGTTTTAATAATGATCATCAACACACACACGCAGGCAAAGGCGGGGGGAGGGAAATCTCCCTATTGATTTCTTAATTTGGTATATACATTCGGATTATTCACCTCAAAACACCCTGAATGCTTGACTTTTGTGGGGGAAGGGAAAGACGTCTTTTATTGGTTTCAGTTGAGACACTGGGGTGCAAAATCGGAGCGACGATGCAGATTTTTTCCACCGGCTATAACTCCAGATTCGCCTACAGATGAGCCTTCAAAGCTGTTTCACCTCCCTTGCTGAAATCGACTAACTGATTGCATAGTACTGCCCAGGAATTATTCAAGGACTACTTTATTTCAATAGGACTACTCGGGAGTAGTTTCGTCTGGATGGCGGCCACTGAGAGCAAAAGACTGACGCCCAGCGACCCAGCTTTTCTTTCTTTTCTTTTTTCCTTTTGGTTTGCTTTTTTAAACATTTCGGTTGAAATAATTTGCTTTGCATTTCCACCCACAGGCTCATGACACACCCGGACGAGAGTCTGATGTTCCGTTTTCCCCTGCACATTTCTCGCATTGGGTTTTACATTCCCGTCCCAGAACGACGAATTAAATTACCATTACAGGGGCGGCTTTCTGCTGCGGGTTTTTATGATGGCACAATCTGATTTCAGGTTCATTTATGGCAACGCGAATGTAAACGGGAGTTCGTTTTCAACGACCGTCGTTTCAGGTCTACCGCTCCCATGTCATTTAGATTCTCAGACATTTCCTTCTTTTCTCTCTTTTCCTGCCCTATCGCCTGCTCTCGGGAGTAGTAGGTCTCACCGAAGTCAAAGGGACATACTTCTGAATAAATGTCGACGGGAGGATTGCAACCTTACACCCTTCATCTTGACTCGGAAACAAGTCTCTTTGGGTTCCAGGGGGCTTGCTCCAGGGTAAGAAGGCAGGTGGGGATGAAGCCTTACAGGGCTTCCTCGCAGACCTCCTCCCACAACTCTCCCCCTCTCCTTCAAAGGGTTGCGGGAATTCAAGCGACTTATGAGGACAGCGCTTTCCGACTTCGAAAGCTGCAGTACTAGCAACTTAAAAGCAATTTCACCATCACTCGTAGATTTGGTGTGATTTGAGGGACCAGACCATCCGCGTTGGCATTTTGGCAAGGGAGCACCTCCCTCCCGACAGCTCAGAATCAACGACCTTTCTCATCCAGAACTGCTGAAGAGTTCTGTGTAATTCGAAAGCGGGCAGATCCTAATAGCAACAGAAATTGATTGAAATTGAAGCAAAGAAATGGCTCCCCACGCGTGCCTAACTTCTCCTCACAGACCTGCAGCCCGAACCACAGTATGTTGACTCAGAAATAAATCCCACTGATTTCAGCGGGGCTTGATCCCACATAAGTGAGCCCGGGATCGCAGCGTAAAAAGCCTATCTCCGATGCAGAGTTAGATTGCTTAAATCCTTAGATGCGCCTTATTCTACACAACAAAGGCTGCGATACTGTGCAACACCTCTAATTCGGGACAAAGCCCCCGTTCAATTTAGAAGGATTTATTTCTGACACAGGAACAAGCTGTACAAAGTGGAGAGCGGAGAAGAAATCTTGCAGTCTCCCTGGCACTGACAACCAACCCTTTTTATTCTGTCTGACCAAGAGATCTGTGTAACTCTGAAGGCTAGCCACCTACTCCAAAAAGTAAACATTTCAAAGAAAACAAGAAATGGGGTATTTTGATGGCCCTTGGCTAGTAGTGACAGCCAAGTCAGAGGAGCCCTCCCACTTCTGAGCTCTTTGCGGCATGATTAAGAGTCCTGGCATTGGGTTGCCACTGTTGCACTTAATAATTATCACCTTTTTGAATTAGAGCAGAGCTGCGCGTTCCAATGCTAATTAGCTGCTGGTGTGATCCACACTCTTGTAATAAATAATTTGTTTTTCAGCCAAGGGACCAGCTACAGAACAATCCCTTTAATGGATTGAGTTTGCCTCAAATATTATTAAGACATCTTCTATCTCCCTGACTGATCTTGACAGGTGCCAATTAAAAAGAAGGAAAGCTGGAATTCAGCAATATAAACATGCACTGCAAGGAAATGATTGATTATAGAATCATAAAGTCAGATGGGGCCTTGTGGGCCGTTGTAGGGAATCCAGAGCTGAAGCATCCCCCAGATCAGGGATTCTCAAGGTTGGGTCCCAAGATGTTATTGAACCAACTCCCATAATCCCCAACCAAAGGCCACTGGGGCTGGGGATTATGGGAGTTGAAGTCCAATAACATCTGGGGACCAAACATGGAGAATCCCTGCCCCATCTCTGCTTGGAGACCCCCAGTAGGGAGAGTCCACTGAGCCTCAATAAATTGGCCCCATTGTCAAACTGCTCTTAAACATTAAAAGCTTCTCTTAATGTTCAACCAAAATCTATCCTCCTGCAACTTAAACCTGTCTGATCTTCTTCTGCTGCTGGGGCATCAGAATCCATGTTTTTGCCCTCGCCTGTGTGGAAGTCCTTCAAGCATCTGAAAAGTGCTGTCATGTCTCTCCTCGGCTTTAGTCTTTCCCAAGCTAACCAAATAGTTCCTTCAGCCTTTCTTCCAGACTCCTGACCATCTTTGTCACCCTCTTCTGAACCCGTTACAGTTTGTCTAAAGGGAAAGTGTGCCATCAAGTCGATTTCAACTCCCGGAACCTACAGAGCCCTGTGGTTTTCTTTGGTAGAATAGAGGAGGGGTTAACCATTGCCTCCTCTCGCACAGTCTGAGATGATGCCTTTCAGCATCTTCCTACATCGCTGCTGCCAGATACAGTACCAGCAGGGATTCGAACCAGCAACCTTCTGCTTGTTAGTCAAGCATTTCCCCTCTGCGCCACTGTCTACATCCTTCTTAAAGTGAAGCACCCAGAACTGAATACAGTACTCCAGATGAGGTCTGAAGAGTGCAGAATAAAGGAATTCCCTTCTTGTGCCCTGGAAACTCCTCATTCTGTTAATGCAGCCTAAAATCACATTAGCCTATTTTGCAGCTGCATCACACTGCCGACTCATGTTCGGCTTGTGATTGTCTGCAACCCCAAGATCTTTTTCACATATACTGTTGTCAAGTCAGATATCCTCTATCCATGCGGTTTTTTGCCTATGTGCAAAACTGTATTTTCCTCGGTTGAATTTTGTTAGATTCAGACCAATTTTTCATTATATCAAGGCCATTTTGAACTGTATTCATGTCTTCTGAGATGTAGCTTTTCCTCCCAGCTTTGTGTCATGTGCAAATTTGGTGAGGACTCCTTCCACCCCTTAATCTAAGAAAGGGCTGCTCAACTTCAGCCCTCCTGCAGATGTTGGCCTACAACTCCCATAATCCCTGGCCATTGGCCACTGTGGCTGGGGATTATGGGAGTTGTAGTCCAAAAACAGCTGAGGGGGGCAACATTAAGCAGGCCTAATCTAAGTCATGGATGAAACTGTTGAAGAGAACTGGGAGCAAGACAGGGGTCTGTGGCATTCCACCCAAAGCCTCCCTCTAGTCTGATTTTTGAACTTTGAGCACAGTTTCCCAACCACTTGCGCATCCACTTGATAGTATTATTATCTACCCTGCATTTGATTAATGTGCATTGCTGAAATCATGACGAGTTACATCCACAGGATTCCCCCAGTGCACTTAGTAAACAAACAAACAAATTAGTTTGGCAAGATTTATTCTTCAAAATACAATTCTGGCTTCTACTAATCACTCTCCTGCTATAAAAATGTTCATCTATTGACTGTTTTAGAATATGTTCTGTATCTTCTTTGATACTGAAATCAGACTGACTAGTCAGCAGTTTCCCAGATCCTCCTTTCCCCACTTTTTGAAGACTGGGACAACTTTAGCCCACCTTGTGACCTCTCACGCATTCTCCAGGAATTTTTAAAGGTGATAAACAGAGAGGTTCTGAGAAAACATCAGCAAGTTCTTTTACTATCATAGGATGCAATTCATCTGGTCCTGAACTTATTAAAGCTAGATAAGTGTTTCCTGACCAACTAATCATCAGTCTTGAACTGCAATCCTGACCCCTCACCATGCACACAGCTTTCATGAGGTTGTTGCATGATATAGTTCCCCTCTGGGGAGAAGACAGAAGCAAAGCAGGTGTGGGACAATTTTGCCATATCCCTTTCACATTTCACCATCCATACTGGGCAGGGAACCTACCGTTTTCTTCCTCTTTCTCCAAACATAACTGAAAACACCCTTTTCTATGCTCCTAGCATGCCTTACCAGCCTCAGCCTGCCTGACACTGGCTGGCATACTGCATTGTAACATTGCACTTGTGCAAGAGCAAAAATTGTGCAAGAGCAAAAATTGCACAAACACCGTTGCATAATGACAGGCCATTATTTCCAATGGTCAATACCATCGCACAATTTTTGCACTCGTGCAAGAGTCCTCATGTGCAGTGGCAGGAACATTACAACATGTGTGTAATGTTGCAAAGTATGTCAACCACTATCCTTACAAGCCTGGGTTACTTGTCTTCTTTTAACCTCTGTGACTTGTCCATCTTTCTGTTTCTTATGGGCACCTTTATTATTACTACTACTACTACTACTACTACTACTACTACTACTACTTCAGGACACTTTTTGTGCAGCACACAAAGAGTACGGCTTTTTGAGAGGATTTCCATTTTTCTCCCTCTTCCGTTTCTGACAGTGCTTTTAGTAATTATCTTCAGAAGCCTCCACTCACTTCAGGTTCCTTTCCCTGTTAGTTTATTTAGCCATGGGATCCTACTTAGCACTTATCTGAGCTTATCGATTATAAGGCAGTGCTCAATTTATTTTTAAGAAGTATTGCAGCAGTTTAGGCCTACCTGGAAGGCTTAGGTCTAAACTAGGAGGAATGTCTGATAATCCTGGTGGTGGTGAGGAGCTTTGGTTACTCAGCCGTGAAGGAAACACTTTTTACATGCTCAGAGACACTGTTATGACAGACATTTAAAAAACCATGTGTCAAGCCTAATCGGTGAAGAGTCCTCTGCTCAAATCAAGTCCCTGATATCTTTGCATTTCCCAATTAAAACATTAAAATGGCTCTGAAAATGGCAATATTCTACAAAGGGCATTCAAATTCGCCAGGGCAATTAAGATACGAAAAACTCTGGAGATTGCACAAAAACATTTGCAGGTTTACAGCCCCTTATCAAGAAACCAGTTAAGCCAAACTAACTTGGATTTCCTCTAAATTTAGCAAACTGGTGTTACTGCATTCTGAAAGACCTTTCAGTTCAATTTTTTGTGGCTCTCCTGAGGAAGGGGATTTCAAGCTTGCTTGTTTTAAATGGGTTGGGGATTAATCTTAAACCCAGGTTACTTTGTTCAATATGGGCAAGCAAATCCTCTTACTAGAGCATCTTAAATCAGGCTAATGATGATATGCAAGCATCTTATAAGAAGTGATGGCCATTTCAGTGTACAGTATCAGTAATCATTTGGCCATTACTTTCTGAAATACTCTCACCAATCCATATGGAAAGCTGGGTGCAGACACAGAGGGTCATTTTAGACTCTAAAATGTCAGAAATCCAAAGTGTAGGGTTATAAGAAATCCCCCTTTCCCTTCTAATCATATTTCATGTTTTTTAAGCTAGCATTTCCATTGCATATTTAGAGCAAAATATCAAAAGAAAAAAATATTTTGAGTTACAATGTTCATATGTTTTCAATTTATGCACCACCAACTGGCTTTTAATTTTTTTTTAGCTGCTTCTTTTGAATCCAATACTAAGTTTTCAAAACTCAGCATGCCTTAAAACAAACAACATACACAAATTATTCTCAGAATCTTGGGCCATTTAAAATAGAAACTATCTTTTTGTTGGGATCTCAGTTTGAAGCCAATTTAGTTGGGAACAGTATACAAAGACCTCAAAATAGTTCATTTGCAATGCAAAATGAGCAAGAGAAATATTAATATTTTTGCATGCACTAAAAAAAACAAAAAACAGTCAAGCAGTTTTCCATTAGAACAGAGAGTTCCAGAATTTGCCCTGATGTTTGAGAAAACATCTGGATTTTGTCAAAATTATTCAAAAGGCTATCCTTTGAGGGGGGGTTAAGTATTTGGCAACATGAAATTTCAGAGTTACTGGAATAAGTTTCTATAGAACTCATTTCAATTGTATCCCTTGGTAATATGTCAAGAAAAGGGGGAACCTGAGAAGGAAAACTGTCCATCTTCTGTGTTATGAAGGAGGTGGGATGGGAGAAGTTTCCCTCAAACCCAAATGCAAAAATGGTTTAAATTCAGAAATGTTTGCTAACTGTATGGGATGGAAAATGGAAAAAAGAGAGAGAGATAGAGAGATAGAAATATGTTTCTCTGAATGGGGCCCTGGGTCAGCCATCAAACTTACTGATGAAATGCATATAAATGGAAGGGCTCAAGAAATTCACAGATCAAATTGTGAATATGGAAGGCAGTGCAGTATATTGGTTAGAGTGTTGGACTTCGCCTGGGAAGACCTTGCTTCAAATCCCTTCAAGCTTACTGCATTATGTTCAGTTAGTCACTTTCTCTCAGCCTAAACTACCCCACGGGGCTGTTGTGAGGGTGAAGTAGTTGGGGGTGGGGGTGAAGTAGTTGGGGGTGGGGGTGGGAGTTTTCAGCATGCTACTGAAAACTCTTTGGTGGAAAAAATGAAGTTAGAGAAAGTAATCTTTACCAAGAGTCAACGAGGAAGCAATTTGACTAGGGAGCAAGAGGTTCGAATCACCACTGACATGTTCCCCAGATGGTGGGAAACACCTATACTGGGCAGCAGCGATATAGGAAGATGCTGAAAGGCCTCACCTCATACTGCGCAGGAGATGGCAATGGTAAACCCCTCCTGTACTCTACCAAAGACAACCACAGGGCTCTGTGGTCGCCAGCAGTCGACACAGACTTGACGGCACAACTAATGGACTAAAAATCTTTACCCAAAACTTCATATTGTTAATGTCCAAGATGTGGACCTAGGAAGTGCCTTAGAACTGGTGACTACTTGAGGTTACATAGTGGGAAGGGGGAAAACCACTCCGCACATGATCAGATGCCAAAGGTTGCGGTTCCATGGCGGTGAGGAAAAAAGCACTCTGTATGTGGTCAGATGGCAACAAAAAGAGCCAGAAAACATCATCGAGCAAAGACCTCTCACGCTTACTGAGTGGCTTCACCTATCTCAACCTCTTGTAGGGAGTTATTTATATAGCAGCATCAGCGTATAGGATCTCTCCCAGGGCCCTGCTGCCCAGAGGCACTTTCAATCTGAATGTCAACAGCAGGGGAAACAACAACAGCATGGGGAGGAGAGAGAGAAGCAAGGGTTACAAGGGAGGATGGGGAACAAATGCTTCTTCAAAAGCTCAAGCATCCTTTCAACTGATAACAAGGACTACGGAGCAAGGACTCATGTCTCATCCCAAGCATGCACATAGCACTTCTCCACACCAGCCCTCTTTTAACTCAGTTGCTCTGAACATTTCTGTGGCACTCATTTCCCTTCTGGCCATTTTGCAGATGGGGAGACTGAGGCAGAAAGATTAAAACTTGCCCATGGCTACCCAGAGGTTAAATTGGCAATGCCATCTCAGATGTGGGAAGATGGTAGAGCATCTGCCTTACATGCAGAAGGTTCCAGGTTCCATGCATCCCTGGCATCTCCAGGTAGGGCTGGGAAGGACCCCTGCCTGAAACCTTGGAGAACTGCTGCCAATCAGTGTTGACAATACTGAGTTAGATGGACCAGTGGTCTGACTCTGTAAGGCAGCTTCCTATGGAATCTGAGGAGGAACGAGCTCAATCTTTCTCCCCACATGTGACACAGACAGACAGGGACCTCCCAACCCAAATGCCCCACAATGTTTATGTGTGTTAGAAGCAGAGAACAGGAATCAAGGAACTTCTCCCAGGTGGCTACAAGACCCCCAGCTATGCTCAAGTAACTGCCAATTTGGTTGCCCCAGGCGGGACTCCTGTTGTCCATGGAGACTTAGACATACCCTCCTACCATTACTCAGGACCTTGCTGATGTTTTGGTATCCATCAGATTGGTTGCCCTAGGGGCAAGCATTCTGGTAGCCCCACCTACGAGGCTATTTTCAGCTAGTGACTGAGGGGAGAGATAGCAGGAAGGAGGGCTATTTTCATTTTTATTCCACAAAATGAGGTGAAAAAAGCTCTAAATTTCAAAAAGATATAGAATGATGTGCAAGGCACTGTACATCACAATCATGACAAGGTCTCTGCACCCAAAGAGCTTACAATCTGCATTTTATTATGCATGATTATTAGATATAATTAATTTGTATAGCACCATCCATGTACACAGTGACACAGAACAATATACACCTGATAAAATATATCTACATTGCTTAAGTTTCCAGAGGCTTCTTTAATTATAGTAAGCTCACTTCTGCAGTGCAGGAAGAGATGCAGAATTTTTATTTCGCTCTCACAGCCTCTCTGGCTGCTTTGCTACCTCGGGATGCCCGATTTGTGAATGTGGCTTGATGGTCGAAGGACAGAAAGAAAGGCACCAGGGGCGTAACTATAATAGGGCAAGGGGGGACAGTTGTCTGGGGGCCCACTGCCTTGGGGGGGGCAGAGTCAAGTCACATGACTGACTCCCCCAGCTGTGCACCTGCTCGGGCTTCCTTCAGTTGTATTCATCCTCCAAAATTGATGTGAGTGTTCAGACCTGGAGCTACCAGAACAGCATGTCTTTCTCTAGGACCATTCAATGACTCGCATCGTCCACAATTTACCACCTTTAAAAAAATAATTTAGGATGATGTGGCACATAGGAGATATATCTATATCTATATCTAAATCTATAATTTAACTATGCTTTTTGTTACTACTATTCAGCATAATTTAAGATTTCTTAACTTCATGAGCTGAGCTTCCGTGGGGGAGGGGGCATATTAAAATCTTGTCTCTGGGCCCACTCCAACCTTGCTACGCCCCTGAAAGGCACCAGGTGTGCAAAGTGTACCATGCAGCCAGTTGATCCGGAGGTTGCTCCGGATCAAGTTGAATTCAATGCAAACACTGGTTTATGACCTCACATTCTAGCAGCTACGAGTTTCTTTTGGTGTCTTTGATATGTGGGGCAAGACTGACTCTCTCTCTCTCGCTCTCTCTCTCTCTCTATATATGAGAATGATCGCTGGACATAGAGTTAAGTTTGTTTCTGAAAGTTTCCAAGACAGACCCAGCCAAGTTCTGACTTTTTCTCCCCAGCAGGTCCCGCGAATGAGCGGAGGGGGTGGTGTGTGTCACCTTTTCTTTGTAATGTCTGCGTCCCGGGGAATCTCTCATTTTGGCACCTCTAAATCACTTAATCCAAATTCTTTAGCTTTTAACTACCTGCCCTTTCATATTGTCAGTTAAGGAAGGCAGCCAAAGGAGAGCCGAATGCTGGAGATTTCTCTCCACACTTTCAGCAGCGCGCAGAACAAGGAATGCGAATTACGGCGCAGTCCTGGGTATATTTACTCCAAGGGAAGCCCTGTCGAGTTCAATAGGGCTTCCTCCCAAGTAAACGTGCCTAGGACTGGAGCCTTCGTTGGTGTCTGCGGCTGCAATACTGAGCAGATTGATTAGGGAATTAAGCACTATGGAGTTCGATGGGAGGGACTGGTTTTCAGTAAACGGGTTGAAGATTGCCTTGTGAGAGAGTCGGGAATTAAGAGACAGTCCTTCCTCTGAATTATTTACTAGAACAGGGTGATCGTGTGAAGGGGGGCGGTTGCTCCGGATCAAGCACTCTGCCCTGCCAGGAAGCGATCTTGTGTCGGGGGCGTCCCTCGGCGGCGCTTTAGCTACCCCCGAGACAGAGCCCCAATCCACCCTCTATCCAACCGCTGCCCCCCGCCCCAAGATGCTTCCAAGCCAACCAGCCTCGCCTTACCCGTCTCCTCCAGCCTCGTCCCGTGGCCCAGGGCGCTGGAGGTCTGCTGGTAAGGCGAGTAGGAGGCTCCGTGGTGGTGGTGATGGTGGTGATAGAAGGCGTGGGGGCTGCCGCTCGCCGCCCCGGGGTAGGGGGGATACGCCAGGGGTCTGCCGTAGGAGGCGGCGGCCGGGAAGGAGCCGCCGTCGTGCTGCTGCGGGGGGTGCAGGGCTTGGAGAGGGTAGGGGGGCGCCGCCAGGCTGGCCGGGTGCGGCTGCTGCTGCTGAGGAGGAGGAGGAGAAGGAGGGGGGCCCAGCCCGAAGTCCAGGAAGGCCGCCTTAGACGGGTCCGGAGGCCCCAGCAGGCTCTCGGCTAGAGAGTTCATCGTCATCATCCAAACTTCTGCAGGAGGCGCTGGAGGAGGAGGAGGAGAGGAGGAGGAAGAAGAAGAAGAAGAAGACGAAGAGAGCCTCCAGACGCGGAAGCATCCAGAGGGCCAAACAGGATTGGGGGACCCGGGGAGCGGGCGCTAGCAAAAGCTTCCCAGAGCGAGGTTGCTGCTGCTGGGGCTGGACAGCCTCATATCTGGGAAAGCACCTTCTTCCTTGCCCGGGGTCAGCCTTGCCACCGCCACCGGTGGCGCCACCGCCGCCTCCTCCTCCTCGGGGCCCTTCTGCCTGCCCTCCCGCCTGCCTGCCCACCACGTCCACTCACTCTTCGCCTATTCCCCCAAATCACAGCCAGACGCCCTTTTTTCTCAAGCACCGACTCCCGCAAGAGGGAAAAGACTGCCCGGGGGAGTTCCTCCTCCACCGCGCCCCCCGCCTCTCCTTTCATCTCCCGAGCTCCGCCCACCGCCTCCTCGATTGGCCCAGGCGCGCTGGTGACGTCACGGAGCCCCTGGGGACATCCCTCATTAAGATAAGCATCGCAGTCGATGGCTAAAAGGCAGCTGTTTTAGCTCAGTGGCCCTGCCTTCCCCACCCCCTCCCCGGGGTGGGGAGAGTCGGAGAATAAGTTAGAGATGAAACACCAACAGGTTTGGGCATGTCTATTTTTTCACCTATGCAGGAAGAGGAAAGAAAGTCCAGGCTGAAATGGTTGTCAACCCCTGGAGTGGCCGCGTGTGTGTGTGTGGCTGGGGAATCTCTGAAAGTCAGAGAAAAGCGACACAGTAAATAATTAATACCGATGAGGGGGAGGAGGAAACCACGACCTGGATATGAAACATCTCAACAGGTTTGGACTAGTCCTTTCCCCGCCCCGCCCCCGTCCTCTCTGGAGAGATGAAGAGGAATCCAGATGTAAATGTTTGTCAACACACATTAGAAAGTTCGGGAGCGGGGAATATTTACTGTACCAAAAGGCTTGGCGGGAGCGGGGGGAGAACAACATAATTTAAATGGGGAGAAGGGGGGAGAGAAATCTAATATGTGATTACACAATTTTTAAAAAATATATGTAAATAGTCAGATATTATTGCTACATCACTTAACTCCTTGAATGGGGACTTTTCTTCTTCCTCAAGACTTTGAAAGATCAGCTCAGTTCAGACAAGTTGTATGTGCATACAGGTATACATGTACAGGTTCTTGTGTAAATGCATGCACTTGCATTCATTTTGGGGTACAAATTCCCTTAAATGCAAGGTACAGATAGGAAGTGATGTGTACTACAGAATATGGAAGTGCATTTGTCTCTGCCCCATGATCCTTGCCCCAAGCCAAGATGGAGGTAGAGGGGAAGTGTCAGGGATGACAAGAAACCTTGCATGCATTAGAAATCCAGATTCCATTGTATTTTGCCAGGATAATTTGAGTGTTTGAGAACTTCCATCTCAAGCGTCCATTTCAGCCAAGAGCCATCTCCTTGCATTGGCTATAGGAAGCAGACCAAACTGCAGTTTTGATCCTCAGTTACCCTGCAGGCCATCCTGTCAATCATGCTATCCTAAATGAAGATTTAATTATTCCTGCCTGCAAAAGGCAGCTGCCTGCATTGTAAGAAACTGATTGCCTGAGATACAGAGCACTAAATGAAGCCAACTTTGTGTAAGAAGACCATGCAAAGACAGCTGTGCAATGCTTACCTGTTACCACTCACACCACTGTCTCAGAGCCAAAACCAAAAATAAACCTACAAAGAGACAGGACTTGCTGTATAAACAACTTTGAAAAGTCTAATTTGTTGTTGAAAAGTCGCATATGCATAAATAACAAGTTGTTCTAGTAAGAACTCATCAGCCTACTTTCCTTTCACTGTCTCTACAACTGGACAAAATTTGGTTGAAATTGAGGTCCACAAGTTAGATTTCTTGCGCCTCAAATGTTCATGCATCTGCCATATTGGATCGGGGTAGATGACATCATCACAAATTACACCATTGGGGCATCCCTATGTGTCCATACAGCTGTAGCAAATTTGGTTCAAATCAGACTGTCCACAAGTTAGTGCACTTGTACCTCAAAAGTTTACGTGTCTGCCAACTTGAATTGGGTTGGATGACATCATCACAACCAGCGCCATTGAGATGTCCCTATGTGTCCCTACAGCTGTAGCAAATTTGCTTCAAATCAGTTAAGCGGTTCACAAGTTAGCCCACTTATGCCTCAAAAGTCTATGCGTCCGCCATCTTGAATCAGTGTGGATGACATCATCACAAACTATTCCGTCGAGGTGAGAAGATACTTCTCAAAGAAAAGGCTGTGATGTCTTTCACAAGGATCACGAGAGTTTCATTGAGATTAAGCATCTAGCTAACATTAAAGGATGTCGGTGCGTGCACTTCTTGCAAAAAACTGGCTCTGAGCAGCTGGTCTGCTGAACACAGAGGCACATGACACATGTGCAGAATCATATTATACTAATGTTTTGAAGCCCGTTATAATAACGGGCGCTAGCCTTTTCCTCTCCCCTTTACTGTTTTTTTTTTTTAAATGCAGCCTCCGCCGCTGCCTCCGAAGTCCCACCCTCCCTCCCTCCCTCCCAGCTTCCGAAACCACCTTACCCTGGCCCGTGACAGTTGAGCAAAGAAAGTCCTAAATTGAGGAGGGAGAGAGGAGCTCGCAAGCAGTGCTCCTCCCTCTGCAAAGGTTCTGCCCGAACTGGTGCTTGGGACTGAAAGGACGCACTTTGGAACTTCGGAGGCAGCGGCGGAGGCTGCATTTTTGCTTTTAGTTTTCTTCGGCCTTCGCTCGGCCCCCGGTCCCGGCCTCCGTCTCCCTGGGCCGGTCTGGATCTCCGCCACCATTCCCCCTCCCGCCACCCACCGCGGCCCATGTCTCCGGCCAGGGCGGCCACCCAGGGCTCCGGCGGGCCCGCCAACCACCGCCGCCACGGCCCGCGGCTCCAGCGGGCCCGCCACCCGCCGCCGCCGCCCGCAGCTCCGGCCGGGCCCTCCGCTCCCTGGGGCCTCTCCCTTGCCGCCGCGGGTGTCCTCTGGCCAAGGTGGCGGCGGCCAGTGTTCCCCGGTGCCGCTCACCCAGCTTCTTCGGGGCGGCCGCTTCTGGCCGCCCAAGATGGCCACCGGGTGCCGGCCGTCGTGTCTCCCTTGCCCTGTTCTGCGCATGCGCTCCGCGCATGCGCAGAACAGGCCAGGGAGGCATGGACACACGCTTGGTGTCCGTCCACGGACGGACACCAAGCGTTTTATTAGAGAGGATATTCTGAGCCAGAGAAGATCTTGGTGTGTGTGTGCGGGGGGTGGGAGGGATGGTGCTAGAGACATAATTCATCTGAACATTATGAGCTGGACAAATTTGTATCCCAAAGCAGGTAATTGCAACCTCTGGCAACTTTGCTATTGTTCTCTTCATCTTTCCAGTCTGACAGCGCTCTACAGTGTTCTTTATTTAGTACTGTTTATTTCCTTCCAGTCTAACAGCACTGGACAGCACTGTAGTTTATTCGATCTCAGACATCTTTTTGTTAACACCATGCCTTATGCCACCATACCACTCTTAGTATTAAGGTCTATTCCTTTCTGTTTTTCACTTCCAAAGCCTTCCCAGCTTTGACTCCTGGACCAGATCTCACATTACTACTACCGGTTTTACTACTACTGCTATAAGATTTATATACTGGTCACCAACCAAAGTTCTCAAAGCAATATACATAGAAAAATAAATAATACATCAAGAAGATGGCCCCCTGTCCCCAAAGGGTTCATAATGAAAAAATAAACATAAGGCAAATACGAGCAACAGCCACTGGAGGGATGCCGTGCTGGGGTTGGATAGGGCCAGTTGCTCTCCCCCTGCTAAATATAAGAGAAAGATGCCTCTTTGCTTAGTTAGCAAAGCTTAGCTTGGCATGGTAATGTTTATCATTACCGTACTAGGCAACAGGGCAGTTCATGCAATCAGACCTCCATGCATTTGAGAAACTTGTACCCAGGTTCACTTTTAAAATGAATGTGGTTCCAGTTATTCATACAAAACATGTACGTGTGTACAGACATCTGCACACTCGTGCAACATGGTGTCTGAATAGGGCTTATTTGTGTGGTGAAACTGATCTGTAACAGCACACTCACCCATACAAGTCATTGGGGCAGTTCACACAGTCATATGCTGGGCTGGAGGGCTCCCTTATACCCAACAGCTATACTCAGCTGCTGAATGAGATAGGAAGAAAAGCCCTCCAAACCAGCAGCTGCTTAGTAGAGGATCAAGCTCCCCGCCTCTGACCTTGGTTTTAACTCACATACTGTTGGCAAATGGGAGATTCTTAAAGCTCCCAAAAATATGTCCACTGCTTTCTAAATTGTTTTAGATTTTTTTTAAAAGCTTAATCTAAGCCCCAGATAGTCTCATGTGTGCATTTCCCCCATCTCACAGTCACACTGCATCATGGGTTCTGTAGTGTTCAGCTTGCACAAACACTTAGTTCCACATGCCTGTTTTGCTCTAGTTAAAGCTGCAGTCCTTTTTACCCTTGCTTAGGAATAAGGTCCTTTGATCTCAGCGGACCTTTCTTCTGAATAAACACACTTAGGATTGCCTGTCCTGTAAATTAGTCTCTGAGTGAAAGATGATATTGAGGGATTTGGTAAGATTACAGATGTAAGACTGCAGACGTTGTGAAGTATTGCTCGTTAGCAGAAGCAAGCCGACGATGAACATTTTTATCAGGGTGAACGTGTGGCAGGTATGAGGAAAGAATAATTAATATTTATCACCCACCACACTCTTTCTCTCCCTCTCTCTCTTCTCTCTGAATTTTTCTAACTGGATTTTGATTGCACTATCAATCCAAATTCCATTTTTTAACTAATGTTGGTAGCACGTCTTGTGGCTGGTGCAATGGTGCTAAATATATTTTAAGCAGTAACAGCAGACAATAATGACAAACAGACACACACCTGTGGCAAAGTGTTTCCTGTTCTCTAGCTCCTCCACCAGTTCCACCATCTCCAAGCTCTTACACAGGCACCGATCTGTCCACATACTTGAGAGTGTGTAAGATGTGCTTCCTGGTATTTTTTATTTGAATATTTACAGCCAGACCCAGCTGTTGGATCTGTTGAAAGGTAAAGGGCACCTACCATGCTTATCTACAATTGCTCTTATTCATCTCAAGCCCTTTAGGGACAGCAAGCTCTCCACAGACATTCACACCAGTCGGCCAGAGTGTATTGGCCGTGTGTGACCCAGGAAAGGTTGCACGCACAGTGGTAGGTCTGATCTTTGCCATAGGTTATCGGGGCTGCCTTTGGAAAAGCAACCCAGCAGCAGTTCTAAGTGTGGAGCTATGCAAATGAGGCATCATGCTTTCCATGAAAAGGAAAGGAAAGCAGAGCCAGAATTTGGCTGAGTTTGCCGTTGCCAGAGCAATTAAATCTGGTATGGTGTTGAGTTTCTTTAGGGATTGCAGGCACAGCTTTCAACAAGGGAAGGCAGGGCGCTGGCTCCAAGATTTGATGTGATAATTGCCCAGAAATGAAAATCCAGGCTCTGGCCTCCTTCTCTGGATGGAGAACCAGCCACCACCTGTCCATACAACAACCTGTCGGCACAGAGGCCCCACAAGCGAAGCCATTTGGTTCTCTGCGATGTGAGGCTGAGAGGTGGGCTGGGAAGCAGGACCATGTTGTCACCTGTTCTGCTCTGTGTGTGTGTCTGTCTGTCTGTCTGTCTGTGCGTGCACATGTATGATTCATTCATTCATTCATTTGAAAGATGTGTATGGTGCCATTCTTCATACATGAATTGCTGGTGGCTTACAACAAAATTCATTAAAAACCCAGTAAAATACAGTAAACACAACCTCTAAAATCATAGAAATGCAGGACTGGGCCATCGTTAAAACAGGGCGGCCACAGAGAAATGTAAGGAGTTAAGGGAATAAGAAAAAGTCTTCAACTTGTGTTTAAAATCAAAGAGGGAGGGGGCAAGCCTCAGATCAAGGGTCAGGGAGTTCCAGAGAGCTGGGGCCACCACTAAGAAGGCTTGCCTATGCGTTGCTGACAATCACTCTTCTGAAAGTGGGGGGATGCACAAGAGAGCCTCTCTTCGTGATCTCATGGGATGGGCAGAATTATAGGGGAATAGGTGGTTCTTTAGATATCTTGGCCATAAGCTGTTAAGGACTTTAAAGGTCAGAATCATGCCCAGAAAAACAGCGGTAACCAATGAAGCTGGTGCAGCAGTGGAGTGATAAGAGCCAAGCATCTGGCCGTTCAAAAACTTCAGAGTATATGAATGCATGAAATTTACATGTGCATTTCATTAGGATGTAGCAAGTCTGGAGCGGGCTCTGGGACAAAAAAGTGAATATGGGCCCCTGGGCCCCACTGTAATGAAGCTCCTTTAAATGAAAATAGTTTCAGCTCTGTCTCAGTTTTAGGCGGGGAAGTGGGAGGAGTGCCAGGCGGCATACCTCCCTCCTCCTATTCTTTTGACTAGCTGTCTGATGCCCAGTGACATTTCTTTGGTTATTGAAGCTGTCAGTCAGGCTGAAGGAAGGTGGGCTGAACCTGAGCATTAGCCAGCCGGTTAGGAGGAGGAAGGGTTGCTGCCTGACACGTCTTCCCTTCCCTCTCCTGGAGATGGGGTGCACCTAGGTATTTTTGGACCTGAGGCTGAAGGGCTTTAGAGCCGCCGCCCCCCCCCCGGCTGTGAGATCCCCCCACCCATTTTGTTTGTTTGTTTTAAATACCTCTTGGGTGGCCAGGTGGCCCCACAGCTGATCTGCCACTGGCCTGCCGCTGCTGCCCAGGCCCCAGTGTGTGCACCGCTGCTATTTCCCCCTCTTCACCGCTGCAGGGGTGAGTGGACCAGAGCAGCCCTCCCCCCCCAGTGGCAGTGGGTTCAGGGGGGCCTTGGCCTGCATGCCTGTACAGTTGGCGTATGGAGTGTCGCATCCCATGACAACAACAACCAATATTTATACACCGCTTTTCAACAAACATTTCCAAAGTGGTTTACGTAAAGAAATAATAAATAAATAAAGATGACTCCCTGTCCCCAAAGGCCTCACAAGAGAAAAAGAAACATAAGACAGACACCAGCAACAGTCACTGGCAGTACTGTGCTGGGGGCGGATAAGGCCAGTTACTCTCCCCCTGCTAAATAAAGAGAATCACCATGTTAAAAAGGTGCCTCTTTGCCCAGTTAGCAGGATGCGACACTCCATACTGCTACTGCGCACACGCGCAGGCTGAGGAGGAGCATGCACAGAAGGACTATAGCGTGTCACATCCTGTGACGTCATGGGATGAAACACTCCATACTCCAGCTGCGTACATGCGCAGGCCGAGGAGGCCCGCCTGTGCCCGCCATCGCCTGGGGTGTGTGTGGCCTGCTCCGCTCCGCCGCCCCCCGCAGTGAAGAAGGGGAAATAGTGGCGGTGAGGGGAAAATAGCAGCAGTGCATGCGGTGGGGGGGGGGTGGACAGCAGTGGCGGGGCATTGGAGCTCTGGGCATTTGGGAGCCCCCCAGGAGACAGGAGGCCACAGACCCCCACCCTGTGGTCCGTGCCTAAATGTGCCCCTGCATGGATTGGATGTGTCTTGTTTGAAGCTGAGGTGAGTTCTCTGAACGGGAGCCAGGAGCATGCCAATGAATTATGGAGGAGGTAGCAGGGCGGGGAGAGGAAAGAACAATCTGTTGCCCAGCGGGTAGGGCAACCTTTCTCAAGAGCCCAGGGATATCCCCCCTCCCTTGTTCAGTTATGGCTACATCCCTGCATTTCATGCTTAACTGCAGATTTCCAGTGTAAAGTCTCCATATATTTAAATGGTAAGAATGGTTCTACAACAAAGAACTTTAAAGTTGTTTTAATTATTGTTTTATTAAATGTTTTTGATTTTAATGTAAACTGCCATAAGCCAATTTAGGAAGGGCGGTATATAAATTGAAGGAAGGAAGGAAAAGGGACACTTCAATGTGAAACCTTTGAATTAGAATGTATTTATCAGCAGCGATATAGGAAGGTGCTGAGAGGCATCATCTCATACTATGCAGGAGTCAGGAGATTATTATTATTATTATTATTATTATTATTATTATTACATTTTATATCCTGCTCTTCCTCCAAGGAGCCCAGAGTGGTTCACTACATACTTCAGTTTCTCCTCACAACAACCCTGTGAAGTAGGTTAGGCTGAGAGAGAAGTGATGGCCCAGAGTCACCCAGCAAGTCTCATGGCTGAATGGGGATTTGAACTCGGGTCCCCTGGTCCTAGTCCAGCACTCTAACCACTACACCACGCTGGTAGATGGCAATGGTAAATCCCTCCTGTATTCTGCCAAGAAAACCACATGGTCCTGTGGTTGCCAGGAGTCGTACTTTCCTTTTCCTTTATCAAATATGGAAGGATGTTTCTATCAGTTTGGGCTTAAATAGAGACTGTTTACACATATGCTAAGTAACAGCTTAGCCAAGCTGTTATTGCTATTGTAAATAGCCACTGTGCTTGTCTCATATATTTAAGCTTTTCACAATAGTCACAGACTGTACCTCTTGCATTCCATAGCCATTTGCTCCCTCCATCTACAGATCGGAGTCTATCGATTTAGGCTTAAATAGGAACATTGGTTTCCTGTCTTATTACATGTGATAATTAGTATTGTGACTAGGACTGTGTTATCAACAATTATAGCTGTTGTGAATGGACAGTTATCTTTTACCTTTTAAAATGATGTAAGAAGAATGACAGTGTACCTCTTGCATTTCATAGACCTTTGACCCCATGGTTCAATTTTATTTTATTTTTTTGCCTCTACATCATCAGAATGAGGGAACATAGGAAGCTATCTTATACTGAGCCAGACCATTGGTCCATCTAGTTCAGTATTGTCTGCTACACTGACTGGCAGAAGCTCTCCGAGGTTCCAGGCAGGAGTCTTTCTCAGCCTGACGTGGAGATGCCAGGGACTGAACCCAGGACCTTCTTCATTAAAAAAACCCCAGATGTTCTACCACTGAACTACAGCCCATCCTTAGTATGTCTGTGTCTGTGTCTTTTTCTGCAGATGCAAGTCCAAGGCAGCTAACAAACAATAACACAGAACAATATCCCCCAAACAAGACATCAGAAACAAACATATGGTGCAACACTATACACATACAGTTAAAACAACAGTATAAACAAAAACTGTTTTGACAAATTAACATGACAGCATTAAATGGCCTTGTAGAGCAAGAATGTTTCCAACAACCTCCTTAAAATATATATACCTGCCAACTGAGGATAACATTTCATGCATTTAATTAAATGGGCTCTGGTCTACGAAAGCTGATGCCAGAACATATTTGCTACCTGACATCCTAAAGGACAAAGCACTGGTGCTCTATGAAATACACCACTGCTGCAGACAACTTCCAGACTAAGACAATAGTGCTGCTTGCAAGAGGTGAATTTCAACAACCTCCCCTTCTTCTGGAAGTCCTCTGTGTCACCCAAAAATATGCCCCTGAGGGCTGCATGGCCCTCAGGGACATCTTTTCAAGTGACACAGAAGGCTTCCAGGAGAAGGGGCGGGGAGAGTTTAATTTGCTCTCCCCTCCACCCGTTTATGAGTCCTGGTGCTGAGCTAGTCAATCGTGTTTGCAACACCAGTTGTATCTCACAGAGCACGATACTTCATTACTTAGGATGCTGGCTGTTAGTCTTTAAGGTCTCTGTTGTTTCAGGCTACATGTGGGTTTTTTGCTTTTGCCCACATAGAACTTGAAATCTGTATCCATGCAGGAAAAGTGCAGTATGTGAAGAAGCCCCACAAGTTATATTTATCCTGCATGGAAAATAGAGACACATTCTGCTTGATGAAATAGACACACTTGAAATATTTACAAATCACAGTGCACACAGATATATACTATTCTTCTTTAAAGTCATACAGGCAAAATGTCCTATGTGAAGCAGTTTAGCCCTGAAACATGTGTCATTGTAGTCAAGAGTGATTCTGAGCACATATAGAACGTTTTGCTTTTTAGTAACCTCAGGTGAGGATAAAGTATCTGAGGACAAAGTACCTTTAAGCAAAGTCTTGCCTGGGACCAGTTCTCTATACCAGTTCAATGCATCACTGGATCTGATGGGTTTCCATTCTCTTTGCTAAACCGCAGCTGGTTTGCAGGGTTTCTCAACGTGTGGGTCCCCAGATGTTATTGGACTTCAATTCCCATAATCCCCAGCCCCAGTGGCTTTTGGTTGGGAATTATGGGAGTTGAAGTCCAATTACATCTGGGGACCCACACGTTGAGAATCCCTGGTTTAGAGAGCCCTGTGGATTGGGAATACAGCAGGGCCTTTACCCCTACCACCATCATAGTCTCATTCTGGATTCCCCTTACCCTAGAGCTGTTATTTGACAAGGAAAACAAGTTGTTATAGTAATAACTAATCTCTGCCTACTTTCCTTTCACTATTCCTACCTAATGGTGCAGTGGGGAAGTAACTTGCCGTGGGAGCAAGAGGTTGCTGGTTCAGTTCTCCACTGATATGTTTCCCAGACTATGGGAAACATCTATATCAGGCAGCAGCGATATAGGAAGATGCTGAAAGGCATAATCTCATACTGCGTGGGAGATGGCAATGGTAAACCCCTCCTGTACTCTATGAAAGAAAACCACAGGGCTCTGTGGGCGCCAGGAGTCGACACCGACTCGACAGCACAACTTTACAACTGGAATACATTTGGTTCAATTTGGTTAAGCAGTCCACATGTTTGACCTCTTGCACCCCAAACATTCACATTCAGATGTCCACCATCTTGAATCAGGGTGGATGCCATCATTACAAACTACATGACTGAGCTGTCCCTGTGTATCATTCACTACAACTGTACCTAATTTGGTTCAAATCTCTGTTGCCAGATTTGACTTTTTAAAAGCCAAATTTTGGGTTATGCCCCATTTGACTCACGAGTATACCCCTTAGGTTCTGGCCACCCTGGTTCAAATCAGAGAGTCCACAAGTTGCGCCACTTGCGCCTCAAAAGTTCACATTTCTGCCATCTTGGACTGGAATGGATGACATCATCACAAACTATGCACCTCAAACGTTTAAATCACTTCTGGGGAATCATGGTCTATGGTACAATTATTCAGGGTTTCCAAATACACCTTGGCGATTTCTGGCATACTGCTTCCAAGGCTGGAATAGCTCCCCACTGTCTCACTACAGTACTGAGGAACTGCAGGCAACTCTCATGCAACTCAGCCTTCGTTCTCACTAAAGTGGTAAACTTTGTCTAGGCCAAGATTGCACAACTCTGGCCCCACAACTGTTGTTGGACTACAATGCCCATCATTCCTATTAGCCACTATAGCTGGGGATGATGGAGTCATAGTCCAACAACAGCTGGAAGGCTGTAAAACAAAAAGACACCTATGCCTAGAAAACAAGCATGTCAGCAAAAAGACTAGGCTAGAGTCCTTCTCCTTTGACATGGTGGAGCTGTTCACATGACCATTCGGGAGGGTGGGCCGAGAAGGCTGCGAAGCCTTCCCTTCCCCTCAGATGATCCTTCGAACATTGCTGGGTGCACGGACTGCACTCCCAAATGGGCAGCGCTGCGTCAGGAAGCACAGAGCTCCAGAGGCCAGGACGATGAGCCTTGGCCTCCAGGCATCCCACAGTGCACCACGCGCTGAGTTTGGTGCATTGTGGGTTTCCCACATCAGATGGGTCCTCTAGGCGCCTGTCTCTGTGTCTCCTCACACTGTGTGCAGGCTGTGCCCTCACTCCCTTAACCTCGGCTAACAGCCAGGCTTAAAAGTAAGGTTTGGCTGGGTGGGAGAACTGCCTCATTAGTTTTCTTTCTGCAAGGAATGTTTTTAAATAGAGGAGCATTCAGTCATGAAGTGATACAGCCCAGACACCAGTTTACCTCAGTGAGGACTAGGCCTGAATTGCATGAGGACTGGGTGTAGTTTCTTGGTAGTGAAAAGGGGCGCTCTGCAGATGTTCTAGAATGTTCTCTCTTGAGCATTCTTATACTCCAGGACTGACGTGAAAAACCCAGGGCAAGTTTCTGCCAAACTCTGGTGAGGTTAAGCTGTGCTGCTACGCATCCCCCTTCCTCACTGTGTACCCCATTTTTGCCCCTGCGGTTTTGTTTGCTTATGAGGAGGAGACCCTGTCAACACGAGAGGGACATTTTGCAGGAGAAGTCTGGGAGGATGCGACGCCTCCCGATGAGACCATCTTCCAACCATGTTTCCAGTCAACGTCATCTGGAAACAACGCTGTCACGCATGAATGTGGAAGCTGCAGCTGCAGCCCCCTGATACAAACAGTCATAAAAAATACAGCTCAGAGGAGACAAGAAACTCTGGAGTCGTTCTTTGCCTCCTCATATCCAACCCAACCATCTCTTTGTCACCGTTGACTCCTCATTGTCTCAAAACACAAGGAACTCTTTTGAGAACGCCATTTTCTCTTCTGCCTTAAGCCTTCCCCATCAGCTCTTGACAAGTGACCAAAGAAAAATTTCCAAGATGCTAGGGTTTAAATTAACAGCATTGGCTGTGCTTTTCCCCCTCTCACACTCACAGAGCTTCCCAAAAGAAACATTACAACTCAGTGCAAACACTGTATTTCACTCAGCAAGGCTGACACCTCTGGGTCTGCTTCAGAGCCCTTTTTGATCACACTAGACCAGGAGGCAGAGAATATACAATCTGGTTTTATGGGGTGGAGGACATGTAGCTGAAGTCACCCAAGGAAAAAAAATGGCAAAAGGAACCTTCGCCAAAATGCCCAGGATCCAATCTGAGCCATGGAACTTGTGCTGAATGCTGAAGTTCGGCACTGAAACGTATGCATTGGATTGGGGAGAACAACAGAACCCACAGACCCTTTCTAATAGCTCAACCCTTTAGTGCTAAAACTCATTGGGAACACCCAGTGGATAAATTTTAAATTGATGGGGGGAAACACACACACACACAAACACACACACACACTCTCTCTCTCTCCAAGCACAACTTATCTCCAGGCTGTCTCTAGTTTCTAGTCCATCTGGGCATAGGACTGTTCAGGAGATACAGACCCAACCACTCACATCGGCTTCTAGGCGAAACTGAAACTCATCCCTACTCATGTTTCTCACATGTCCTTTCTTATCCTGAGGCCTTTGGACCTGCCTCTTAAAGAAGTAGTACTCAATGGAGTGAAGTAGTAAATGCCTCTGAGCACATGCAGAATGCATTTTCCTCACCACTGACTACAATCAGCCCTCCCACCTCTAGGATTCAGAGGAAGGACATTCAAGTTAGAGGGTGATGTTTCCAGACAGTCTGGAGCTCTGGTACCTCCTTTAAAAAATTCAGTTTTGTTCGATAACTTTTGCTTTGCATTTACCAAATTTAAGTTCACCTCTCTTTGGGAATCATCCAGGAAGTGAAGTTGTACCTAGATTGCAGGATATACTTGTGGCATTTGCTAGTGGGATTCATCTGTTCCTCTGCATGCCAAAATGCATAACACACATTTCTTTAGAATTTGTTTCAACAATCCTGATTGCCAGGAGGTACTTCCAATTTGGACTAGTATTAAATCTGTCACATCAGTCTGGCCTTGAGTGTCCCTGATTTTCATTATATGTTCTTGAGGGTTCCTGAAGGAACACATGAAGAAGGAGGAGGAGAAGGAAGAAGAAACCAAGAGAGGGAAATTGATAAATGAAAGGGAGGAAAGAGTAAAATAACAGATCTGCAAGAAAGCAATTTTAAAGTAAAATAGAAGGAGGGACATATGGGTAAATGAAAGGAAGGAAAGAAAGAGACTTTGTAACTAGCTAGCTAGCTATTATTACTCGTTATATATATATATATATATATAGAGAGAGAGAGAGAGAGAGAGAGAGAGAGAGAGAGAGAGAGTTGTTGTTACTATTTACTATTAGTATTATATTATTATTATTTTATTTATTTTATTTCTATACTGCTCTTCCAAACATGGCTCAGGGTGGTTTACACACAGAAATAATAAATAACTAAGATGGATCCCTGTCCCCAAAGGGCTCACATTCTAAAAAGAAACGTAAGATAGACACCAGCAACAGTCACTGGAGGTACTGTGCTGGGGGTGGATAGGGCCAGTTACTCTCCCCCTGCTAAATAATCACCACCTTAAAAGGTGCCTCTTTGCCAAGTTAGCAGGGGTTATAGAAAGTATCTCTAAAGGTAAAGTGTGCCGTCATGTCGATTTTGACTCCTGGCGCCCACAGAGCCCTGTGGTTTTCTTTTGGTAGAATAAATAGAATCACTGCCGCCCAATTATAGTACCAGTAGTGATTCGAACCGGCAACATTCTGCTTGTTAGTCAAGCATTTCCCTGTTTATTAGGGCATAGCAAGGTTGCCAGTGGCCCCCGGCCAAGATGCTGAGGCCACCTTGTGAGCGATCATGTGCCAGCCACACCCATCCTCCTGCACCATTATGCCAGCACAGGGAGCATGGCCCATACTGGGAACGAATGCACGGTGGCCCCTCTCCTTCTCCAGTCGGTGAGGCGCTTTCTTCGCCAGCTGGATGCTTCCTTTTGAGGAGGAGAAGGACACATCTAGCCAATGAAGAAAATGCTTCATCAACTGGAGAGGGTGAGGGGACACCACCGTTCTCAGCGCCAGTCATGCTCCCTGCACTGGTGTAATGATGCAGGTGGAAGGGTGTGATTAGGGCACGCCCAGCCTTGGTGAGTGTGTGGGAAGCATGGCAGGGGAGAAAGATTTGAAGGAAGACCTGGGCCCCTTGGTAGCCCTTCAGATCCTACAGCCCAAGGACATTTGTCCCCCTCCCCACTCCATTGTCCCTATACACATGCTTTGAATATATTACACTCGTCACTCGCCAATTGTGGTTTTCCCAATTGCCAATTAAGTATCCGCGACTGGGAAATTGTGACCAGTCTTACCAACCACGGCTCAAGTATCTGCGGTTTGGCGAGATATTTCGGAAACTTCAGTTAGTCCAAAATGCGGCAGCCAGATTGGTCTCTGGGGTAACCCGGAGAGACCATATTATGCCTGTCTTAAAACAGCTGCACTGGCTGCCGATATGTTTGCGGGCGAAATACAAAGTGCTGGTTATTACCTTTAAAGCCCTGAACGGCTTGGGTCCGGGTTACCTTAGAGAGCACCTTCTTTGGTATGATCCCCATCACTCGTTGAGGTCATCTGGAGAGGTCCGTCTCCAGTTGCCACCGGTACGTCTGGTGGCGACTCGGAACCGGGCCTTTTCTGCAGCTACTCCTGGTCTATGGAATGCACTCCCGGCAGATATCCGTAGTTTAGGCTCTCTGTCGGCCTTTAAGAGAGCCCTAAAAACCTATTTATTTGGCCTGGCCTTCCAAGGCTTATAAAGTGTTGTTGTTTTTAAAAGTATTTTAATTGGTTTTAAATTGTTTTAATCATTTTTGAATTGTTTTTATATTGTTTTAGCATAGTTTTAATTGTGGGTTTTATCTCTTTTTAAAAGTTATTGTACACCTCCCAGAGCCTCTGGATGGGGCGGTTTATAAATGTAATAAATAAATAAACAAACAAACAAACAAACAAACAAACAAACAAACAAACAAACAAACAAACAAACAATATTTTGGAGATTTGGGTTTTTTGTTTTTGTTTTTGCAATTTAGGGGGGTTCAGAGGTTCAATCCACTCATTCCTCTTGTTGACTCTGCCGACGACTTGCAGTTTAAAATGACTTTTAGCAATGGGGGGGGGCTTCAAAAGTACCTTTTAGCGATTTGGGGGAGTTAAAAATATTATTATTATTATTATTATTATTAATTTGATTTCTATACCACCCTTTCAAAAATGGCTCAGGGCGGTTTACAAAGAGAAATAAAACAAATAAGATGGCTCCCTGTCCCCAAAGGGCTCACATTCTAAAATGTCCAGAGTTTCAATCTGCTCACTCATCTTGCTGATTCTTGGTGATTTTAAGGGATTCGAGGTGATGTTTAGCTTGGGGGGGTATTTTTTTCTTTATTTTTCGGTCTTTCAGTGACCACGCTTCCTCTAACCCTCTGTTTTCCATTGACTTTAATGCCTCACCAACTGCGAATATACCAGTCGCAGAGTTTTCCCAGAATGGAACCCTCACAGTTGGTGAGGGACGACTGTGTTATGTATTCATCAAAAAAGCCCTTAAAGCAGTTTATGTAGCAAAAGAAGTAAGAAAATGGTTCCCTGTCCTGAAGGGGCTCAAGGCTTAAGAGAACATCTGTAATAGCCACTGGACCGGAGGAACATTAGGCTGCGTTGAACAGAGACTGCTCTTCCTTCTGGGAAATATAAGAGAACCACCACTTTAAAAGGTGCCTTAGTAGGGATGGATGGATGGATGACAAATCTGGAAGTCTTCATTCAAATCTTGCTTCATCAGCCTCAGACATCTGACCTGCCATATGGAGATAATATTCTTGATTTATCTTGCGAGGTTTTTGTAATGATTTCAACAGGCTATTATGAAAAGTGCTCTGAATATTCAAAAATGATACAAATGCTAATTGTTGTTATTATTAGACTGAAGGATATTTTCAAACGTCTGAAACCCCTTTCTGTTAAGCATTCAGTCCCCTATACAAAGCTGACAAAAGTTAATTAATGTTCAAACATCTCTAGAAAGCTAGAGCAATGTTTCCCTGGATGCCCTAGGTTTTACTTCCCTGCAGAAAAATCCACCAGACTTTGGTGGCAAGGAGGAAGAGCAGGTTCCAGGTAATAAACCTGCATAGACTTTCGAAGATAATGAAGGTCCAGACAACTGTAATTATGCATTAGCGATGGAAGTGGGGGAAAGAGAGAGAGAGAGAGAGAGAGAGAGAGAGAGAGAGAGAGAACGAAAAACCACAATAACAACTGCAAAGGCCTGAAGCCAAGTACAGAAGCTCCGGTTTAATGGAAGCCCAAGGAGAAGTTAATAACAAGACAAGAGAGTTCTTTACAGACAGGCTGGCGTCTAGCCTCCCACACGCGGATGCTGCCATGTTCACTGAACAGCAGCAGCAGTAAGCAGCAGCAATCCATGAATAATAAATATGCCAAGGAGGAAAACCTGGGGAAGGGCATGAGTGTGTGTGCAAACAGGGTACTCTGTGTGTGCATGTTGACTTAACCTTTTCCATTTAAAAAAAGATGGGGGAGGGCTGCAAAACTGAGCCGCCTGGATTTGCTTGACCCAGGTTTCCCAACGTACCACTGGAGTTTGTGAACAAAATGTGGCCATGGGCCAGAACCCTGGTCTGCATGTGAAGTTTGCAGCTTCCCTTAACATAGGTTGACTGGTAACTTGTACACATGCCGAAGCGTTCGGATGACTAGGTTCAAAGGACATTCGGCCCCAACTGGGCTGCTTGGACGAGCCACCTTAAGCACCTAGCTGGGTGGAAAGAAGAGAGACAGGCAGAATAGATGGCAGTCTAAAAAGAAGCAGGAAAAAAGGCATATAATAAGATTTTAGAACCACCTTAAGTGGCGCAGCGGGGAAATGTTTGACTAACAGGCAGAAGGTTGCTGGTTCGAATCCCCGCTGGTATGTTTCCCAGACTATGGGAAACACCTATATCGGGCAGCAGCGATATAGGAAGATGCTGAAAGGCATCATCTCATCCTGCGTGGGAGGAGGCAATGGTAAACCCCTCCTGTATTCTACCAAAAGAAAACCACAGGGCTCTGTGGGCGCCAGGAGTCAAAATCGACTTGACGGCACACTTTACCTTTAATAAGATTGTAGAGTCAGGAACATCCTTGGAGATCTTCTAGACCAGCCCTTTAGTGCAGGAATCAGCTACAGCAGGGGTTCCCAACCAGTGGTGCAGCAGCTGTTGCTGAACTACAACTCCTATCATCCCCAGCCATGATAAATTGTAGCTGGGGATTATGGGAGTTGTAGTTCAGCAACATTTGCAGTACTACCAGTTGGGAACCCCTGTGCTACGGCATCTCTGACAGATGGCCAACCAGGCTCTGTTTGAACACCTCCAGCACCTCCAAAGGAGACCCTAGAGCTGCTGCACAAGGTGGACTGTTCCACTGTCAAACAACCCTGACATCCCTCCTAACCTGAAAATCTGTTTTATTGTATGATATTATTCAGACCTCATTGATACTGAATTAGGAGGACTGTTTAGAGCCGGCCTCCTCTTGCAACCTCTTTTTCTTGCTCTTTTTTCTCCTGTTCAGTTCATAGTGCCTGGCAGTAATTGGGGGAAAGTAATTTTCTGCCAGACAAATGTTTGGACCTCTCATTACTCTCCTCTTGGCCTGATCCATTCAGCTGATTTGGAGTGTGTGTAATTATGGCCCACGTCTGGAACCTTTTTGAGAAGGTGTGAATGTGTCAACAAGAAATGTGACACATTTTATCAATTATTCCAATAATTAACTCCAGCCGTTGTGTTTATTATGATATAGGCATGGCACAAAAAGGATCCTTTAACCATCATTTGGCCCTGGTCACCATTAATTGCGGGGGTCAGGGGAAACAGGGAGAACCAAACTGAGCCTGGTGTGTGTGTTCAGGGACCTCTACGCCCCCACCACAACTTCCATCCACAGCAGATTCAAGCCCTTTTCAGACAATGAGGCTGTTCTCACAAGTAGCCAAGCTGTGAGAACTGCCGGGAGCTGCATGGATCCTGGCAGTGCTGTGGTGCCAAACCCAGCGCCGCAGGCCGGCTCATAGAAGAGGTTAAGGATGCAAATGCACCCTTAACTTGGCTGCCCGGCTCATGTGTCAGAGATGGACACCTAGAGTGCCCATTCCCTGGGGGAATCTCCCATTAAGCTGGGATTCATGGAGGCTGGGACAAAGAGTCCCAGCCGCTGTCTATCAGCTCAGTCCTGGCAGTGCTGGTCATGTGAGCATGTAGCTTGCTTGCTGTCTAGGCTGCAAAGGGTCATCTGGGAGAAGGTAGGTTGAATCCTGCCTCCCCCCACCCACTGCCCAACCGACTGTGCATGTGCAGTCATGTGAATGGCAGTAGGGGTGTGCACAAAACCGCCTGGCCTGGTTTGGTTTGGTTTGAGTTTGAATGGGACCGGAACCAGACCAATTTGGCCCCCCCATCAAACCTCACCCCCACCAGTTTGGTTCAGTTTAGGAGGTTAATCGAACTTTTTTCCGAAAAAGCTTCCCCTCCTTTTTTAAACTTACCCCCTCCAGGGGACTTCTCTGAGGAAGCGGCAGAGGATCCACAGAGGTTCTCCCTCCCCTGCCGGCCTTAATTTATGCAAATATCACCAAGTTTGGGCAGTCCTTGCCCTTTTCCGGGCCTATTCCCCAGTGCAGCGGCCATTTTGGAGGCTGCCGCACATGCTCAGTGGGGCTCTGTGTGGCCTGGGTCATGACCTGGCCACGCAGGGTCCCACTGCGCATGTGCGGCAGCCTCCAAAATGGCTACAATGTAGGGGAATAGGCCTGGAAAGGGCCCCAAACTGCCTGAACTGGGTGATTTTTGCATAAAGGAAGGCTGGAAGATGGAGGGGAACCTCCGTGGACCCCGCCGCCACCTCGGAGAAGAACCCTGGTTGGGGTAAGTTTTTTGTTTTTTTAATGGCTCAACGAATTCCTGAACTGGGAGCGGGGGTGTTCAGTCCGGGGTCAAGCCGAACTGGGTGTAGTTTGGCTTGACCCCAAATCTTCGAACTGAACTCGTACGGATTTGAACCTGTTTGCACACCCCCAGCGAACAGCTTGTGCTTGCATTCAGATGTCTGTACGCATATACATGTTTTTGTGAGAATGATTATGCCTGTGTTCATTTTAAAAGTGAACTTGGGTACAGGTCCCCAGAAATGCGGGATAGATAGGAAGTGGACTGCTCTACCTGCGTTCAGCATAACATAGGAATAACTGTACCTGCATACAGATCTGTACTTACGTGCATTGTGTGCATTTTCACACAGTGCATAATTTATCGATGGAATTCTCTGCCACAAAATATGGTGATGGCCACTAGGTTGGATGGCTTTAAAAGGGGCTTAGACACATTCATGGAGGACAGATCTATCAATGGCTATTAGTCTGGTGGCTATAGGCCACCTCCAGTCTCAGAGGCAGGAAGCCTCTAAATACCACTTGCAGAAGAGCAACAGCAAGAGAGACAAAGTGCCCTCACCTCTTGCCTGTGGGCTTTTCAGGGGCATCTAGTGGGCCACTGTCTGGAACAGGATACCGGATGAGATAGGCCTTGGGCCTGAACCAGCAGGGCTGTTCTTGTGTTCTTATGGAACACACATGTTCAACCATGTATTGGTGTTAGTATACTGTGCATATGCTGGACTGACAGAAAGATGGGTCTGCAAACCACTGCTTGGGGAAATGCTGCTAAGTCTTCTGTTATAAGTGTGTTGTTTTATTATCAGATAGCACACATCATACAATCCAGGTCTCAAAAGCATGCCAGCCCAGCAGGTTTCTCCTGACCAACTCTTCTATTCACATAAGTCTTCTCCAACACATAGGCCCCATTCGCACGAAACGTGGAACTGTAGTTTTAGAGGGCACTGGTTTCCTCACCATGTTGTCTGAATGCTTGCAACTCCAGTTCCGCGCACTGACTGACCCTTGATTTCAGTTCTTTATCTCCAGTTTGAACTCTCGGGTTGTAGTGAATTTTGTCTCCCCAACCTAAGGTTCCATGCTGCCTGTGTGTAGTCTACATCGTTTGCTGTAGCCAGAGTTGAGGGAAGAAGCTCCTCCCTCTCTCTAGCTGTGATTGGCTGTGCTGGCTGTCCTTCATGCCAGAAGGAAGCCTGCACAGCCAGTTTCCCCTCCTCTCTGCAGTCTCACTGACTGCAGTTAGATTGCTCTCTGTGACGTCCAAATTTGAACAGGAGCAGCGGGGGCAGAGGGGAGCGGAACAGCAGGTCCATTGGACCCTCGGTTCCTCATTACGTGCAAATACGGCCATAGAACTCTCTAGCTTGGTTCATACCCAAGGGAGCTCCCTCAGCAGAAGGTTTCACATTGTACATGCAGGAACCAAAGCCTACCAAGAACATAGGAGCATAGGAAGTTGCCATATACCGAGTCAGACAGTTGGTCCATCTAGCTCAGTATTGTACACTGAATGGCAGGGGTTCTCCAAATTTTCAGGCAGGAGCCCCTACCAACCCTACCTGGAGATACCTGGGACTGAGCCTATCCTTCTGCATGCGAGCGGATGCTCTACCACTGAGATATGACCTCCACAGACTCTCCAGCTGTGAAACACTTATTATGGTAAGGTAGGAATGAGGCTTCAGAGCCAAGAGTCCAAGCAACTGAGTGAGACTGATACAGAATGGCATATACAGTCCAACAGGCTATGTGTCTTAGAAGGCCTCTTCTTAGCGGTGAGGGTGGCGTGCTGGGGGCGGGGGCAGCAACGAGAGGTACCTTTAAAAAGTGATTACATGTTGACCACGCAAATGGCCTCCACACATGCGCAGAGGCCAGGTGAGTGTCAGAGCCAAAGCAGCCATGGGGTAGGATGCTGGGCATTGCACCGCTGCTTACAACAGCTTGCAGGTGCCTGCGGTACCACCGGCAGGGGCCGAACTATAATAGGGCAAGGGGAGACCATTGTCAGGGGACCCACTGACTTGGGGGGCCCACCAGAGGCAAGTCACATGACTGACTCCCCCAGCCGCGCATGCGCCCGGGATTCCTTCAGTTGTATTCATCCTCCGAAACTGATGTGGGTGTTAAGACCTGGAGCTACCAGAACAGCATGTCTTTCTCTAGTACCATGAAATGACTTGCATCGTCCACAATTTACAGAACCTTTAAAAAATAATTTAGGATGATGTTCTATTGTGGCATGCGTATATGTATATATATGTATATATGTGTGTGTGTGTGTGTGTGTGTGTGTGTATATATATAAAATTTTTACTATGCAGTCTCATTTAAGATTTCTTTACTTCATGAGCTGAGCTTCAGTGAGGGGGCCCATTTTAAAATCTTGTCTCTGGGCCCACTCCAACCTCGCTACACCCCTGACCACCGGTAATCACTTTTTAAAGGTACCTCTCGCTGCCGCCATCCCCCAACATCGCCCTCACCGGCACCCTCTGTATCTGACCATAACTATTTTATATACAAATGGATAAAGGAAATCTCACCTGTTGTGCACCAGTCTGTTGGATTAAACTAAAGGGTTCCATTTCCTGCTAAATGAAAAGCAGCAGAATAGAGTGGTTCATCCTGGGATCCATTCCAAGACCTTGATTTGCCCTTTTTGGCACAAGTAGGGAACTCTGGTGCATAATTCACTCGAGACAAGCCTCCTTCTGAATTTTAATATAGATGTAGAGATAGGAAGACACCCCTGAGCCCAACCCAGCACTGCCTTGCCTGGCCCCATTTGGAAATAATTTGGGCACACTGAACTATTTATACAAACAAAGTCTGCATTGTGTGTGTGTGTGTGTGTGTGTGTATTTACACCTGCTGCACACATGCACACACCACACACACACACACACCCCACACACACAAACATACACACACAGCTTAAAGACCTCAGTTATAATGGGACAGGTGTACCTCAGGTCCTAGAAAACCTTTGTGGAGGCTATGGCTTTCACGTCACAAATTGAGCCAATGGTCACCAACTTTTGGGGAGTGGGATAGTACCTGGAGGTGAGTGTGAATGGGGGAAACCTGAGGCAGGTTCAGGAATGGAGCTGAGCTCAAAGTCATCTGTCCAGCTAAGGTGTATGTACGGCCACTGCATGTTCTCACAAGGTCCAGCAAGCATCTCATGAACACATGACATCAGTCCCTTACATATCACAACACAGTCCAGACTTCATGTTGCCATGTAGCAGCATTTCTCCAAGCAGCGGTTTGCAGACCCATTTCCTGTCAGTCCAGCCTAGGCACAGTACACTTCAAAGCCACTGTTCTCCCAGTTAAGTACTAGCTAACATGCATAATTGTAGTGCTCTTCCTCATCTTGCAGATGAGAATCTCAAGTGTTCATAGGGCAGCAAGACATAGAACTTATTCTGGCCACAGTGGGAGTGGGTAGAAACTGGGGAGTGGGAAGTATGTGGTCCAGAAGCCTAGCATCTTCGATTTCATGCATAATCTAGTCTTGGTTACCTAGGGACAAGCCTCTGTAAGTAAGGGGGGGGGTTAATTTCTATTAGGGTGCCCCAACCCCCGGGATAACTCTATTATTTTCTGTCTGTATCTGGCATGATCTTTCATTGGGGCACTCTTGGAGGTCTTGGCACTAAGCCACTTCCAATCTTGGAAATAGCTCTTTGAACGCCTGCTGGAGAGTTGTGTTGCTGTTTCAGATGTCTCCTGTTTACAGACATAAATTACCACTAGAACTTTGGGCTCAGGCTGAAATTGCATCAAGATCTTGTGCCCAGAAGTGAGACATGGTGCTGGTCACTCTTGCCACCTATCTCAATCCGCATAATACTCTCTGTTTGAAATTCTTCATGCTGGCTCCATACCCTCCAACCACTAGGTAATACTATCTAATTTGGTTTCTAGGCTCTTTACCTAGTCCACACAGTCTAAAACTAATCTCCAGCTTTGCTAATATACAAACGACCATGTTCCTCTTTACTTCTGCTCTCTCTCTTGTAGGGACCTACGCAGGTCCAAAGTTTTAAAGAAGGAACTAATGAAATGCCTGTACAGCAGATTGCTCAAAAGAGTAAGCCAAGCCATAGTTTCAACTCAACTCATGGGATTGAAAAAAACCAAAATATATAGGAGACATTCTAGCAAATATTCTTCACATTTTACAGATGGTGAACACTGAGACTAGACTCAATGAATTAATCCATGGCAGAGAACACTAACACATGCAGTACTGATATCACTCAGCTCAACTCACTCAAGGAAGTGAGCCAAGCTACAGGTTCTGGATCAAGTCTGGGAGTTGGGACTCCTGAAGCCTTGATCTCCACTACTGTTGCCTGGAGGTCAGGGCTGACACAGGGCTCCTCTGACAGCAGACCCTGGTCTGAGCTAAGCCTTAATCTGCCAGTTCTATCAATGAGAAGGGAACTGGGGAACCAGAATGAAATAACTGGCCTGTCTGTCTGAGGAGTTGGACCGGCTGAATTGCACGGACCTGATCCTCTGCAGTATCTGGGACGTGGCCTCCTCCTGCTTTAGCTGCAGTAGATTTGCAAGCATATGCATTTCCTAAAAAGTGAAGGGTGGGGAGTTAAAATTACATGAAAAGAAGGCTGGAGGAAGAGGGAACAAACAGGTCATTCATTGCCTTGTACTCTTCTGCAAATTAGCTGGAAAACAAGAAAACCTGTTGTTCTTTCCCTGGTTGGCTGGCAGCCTTGATGGAGCCCGACTCACCATCTTGCTCTCTCACTTTGTGTGACCCAGTACGAGGAGGAGAAGCAGTAGCTCTGTTCTGTGGTCCGGACGGGCCCGAACCTAACTGAGGCCTTTGGCATTCCTGTGTGTGGAGTATATCCAGGGCAGATGACCGTCATGGAAACAACTTGAAACTGGGCCTTCCCATTGGGTTTTTCTCTGCCTCCAGCTAGGAGTGAAAGGGTGTCCCAGTTCATAATATGAAGGTTCTGAAACTTCCAAACTGACCCAGAGGCCTCTAGGCAAGCTTATAGCCGTGGCCCCTCTTCCACTGGACATTTGCCTCAGGCTTGGGTGTAAGAAGGGGACGGGTGGCAAGCGCTGCCCCCCCCCACACACACCCCACAGGTGCATTCACCTGCAGATGGGGGAGTGCCATATCGTCCTTTGCCTCAGGCAGCCAAAGATCTTGGGTCTCTTAGGAACATAGAAAGCTGCCATATACTGAGTCAGACCATTGGTCTATCAAGCTCAGTATTGTCTTCACAGACTGGCAGCAGCTTCTCCAAGGTTGCAGGCAGGAATCTCTCTCAGCCCTATCTTGGAGATGCCAGGGAGGGAACTTGGAAGGAACCTATATGCTCTTCCCAGAGCGGCACCACCCACTGAGGGGAATATCTTCCAGTGCTCACACTTCTAGTCTCCCTTTCATATGCAGCCAGGGCGGACCCTGCTTAGCTAAGGGGACAAGTCATGCTTGCTACCACAAGACCAGCTCTCCCCTGCTGATCACTTCCCAGGCTATTTCTGGATCAGTTTTGAATATCCTGACTTTCATGATCCACTGAAAACAAACCCAGAATATTCTGGAGTTGGGCAATATCTGTACATTCCTGTGAGCAATTTGTTATCCTGTTTCTCTGCTGGACCTTCTTACCTTGCCATTTGGGGGCAGGCTCCCAGAGGGTTCAATTCAGCAGGTGTTCAGTCCCAGGCATGCTTTGAACACCAGGTCTGAACCACGGCACATTTGCCATAATTCTAGAATGCCTCTGTGCTTTCTTTAAAAAAAAGGGGGGGGGGAGAATTGCAGCTGTACAATACATCGTTTTTATAATGCCTCTGACCTTTCTTTACTACTGTGGACCACAGCCAATGCTTACGCATTTGGGGAGGGGGCTTCCAGGCCAGCGGGTCTGTTTTCTAGGCAGACTCAGGCCCCAATGCCTTCTTCTGTCATAACCACCCATTGCTGGCACCCGCTGGATATGTCAAAGCAGACAATTTGGGGGGAAGAATATGTCAGTGCTTTTAAAGAGCTGACAGGAAAAGGTGAACCCACATCTGACAGCATTCTGAGTCCCCACTTGTGACGGCTTTTCTTTGCTAATGACAGAAAATTGCTTTGTTGCCCAGGTTCTGGGGGAGGGAGGGTGATTGACAAGGAAAATAGCAGAGTTCTTTCCGTCAGAGACAAAGTGGAGTCCCTGGGAAAGTGGAGAGGGAGAGGCAAGAGAAGCAGAAAAATCACATTTGCCCCACTCTGCTCAAAATAGAAAAGCCACTTAAATGGTTTTCACCTTCCTGCCTGTGAAGTTGTGCGCCATCAGACAGGCAGCACTCTTAAATCTGAGCTGTGTAAAAGTACATTTCACATGTCTGGAAGAGCTTGCCCTTACGCTCAATGCTTTCTAGTGCATTCTAACTCTTTTCACATGTTATGTTCAACATTCTAACGATCTGTATGTTCAACATTCATACAATCTGTGCAGAGGTCAGGGGCGTAGCAAGGTTGGAGTGGGCTCAGAGACAAGATTTTAAAATCCGCCCCCCAACTGAAGCTTAGCTCTTGAAGTAAAGAAATCTTAAATGAGGCTGAATAGTGGTAACAAAAAGCATAGTAAACACACACACCTATGTGCCACAATAGAACATCATCCTAAATTATATTTTAAAAGGTTTTGTAAATAGTGGACGATGCAAGTCATTGAATGGTACTAGAGAAAGACATGCTGTTCTGGTAGCTCCAGGTCTTAACACTCACATCAGTTTCGGTCGGAGGATGAATACAACTGAAGGAAGCCTGGGCGGGTGCATAGCTGGGGGAGTCAGTCATGTGACTTGCCTCTGGGGCCCCCCGCAAGACAGTGGGCCCCCAGACAACTGTCTCCCCTTGCCCTATTATAGTTACGCCCCTGGCAGAGGTACAGAGCTGTACACGGGCACAATTATTCACATGTTATGGTGAACACAAGTACAGCAGTACGCTTTCTGTTTGTATCATGCATTTGATGGGCCTGTGCCCAGGTCCATTTTAAAAATGAACACAGGTGCAATCATTCATACAACAACATGGACAAGTATACAGACATCTGGACACAGGGGCAGCAGAATGTCTGAATAGGACTAATGCGTTTTCTAGCATGCACAGTGGCCCACCAGATGCCTTTGGGAAGCCCACAGGCAAGAGGTGAGGGCATGTCCCTCTCCTGCTGTTGCTTCCCTGCAACTGGTATTTAGAAGCATCGTGCCTCTGTGGCTGGAGGTGGTCTATAGCCACTAGACTAGTAGCCATTGATAGACCTGTCTTCCATGAATTTGTCCAAGCCCCTTTTAAAGCCATCTAAGCTAGCGGCCATCACCATATCTCGTGGCAGAGAATTCCATCGATCAGTTAGGCACTGTGTGAAAAAGTTCTTCCTTTTGTCGGTCCTACATTTCCTGACCTTCAGTTTCATGGGATGGCCCCTGGTTCTAGTGTTGTGAGAGAAGGAGAAGAATTTCTCTCTGCCACTTGCTAATGCCATCTTTGTCTCTGCCTATGTGCTGCACTACGTGAGTCGGTCAGAGGATAGGAGGGAGCTCAGCTGGTGGGTGGATAGGTCTGCCTTTGGGGCAGGCGGCTTAATTTGATGGCCTTCCAATTCTTTTCCACTGCTTTGGATATTTTAACTGAAAAGCAGTAGATCAATATTTTGATTGATTGATTGATTGATTGATTGACTGAAACAGCACAACAATGCCCATAGGCTTCTTGCTCTTGTAGCTGCCAAGAAAAGTTAGAAGAGATGGACACTGGCTAGCAAAATCTTGGAGTCCATCATGGGACTAAAAAATGTTTCTAGCATGGTCAGAGGGCCGGCCTTCCATGTTCCTCTCCAGCCCCAATCTCCTATAGTCCAACTATGGCCTTGTGTCTATTGTGAAGGGGTGGACTCTCCTGGAAATGTGTAGACTCTCCTGGAAATAAAGAGTGGCCATCATCCAGGCTAACATTGCAGTTGTGTGACAAATTCATGCGCCTGCACAAAAATGGCATCGCTGTACAAAATCCCAGAGAGTCACTCTTGCGCAAACATTCCCTACAATGCAAACAGACAGAAGAAGCTGTTTCCCAGCAGGAAGTGCACCACAAGTTGTGCATTTTGTTGTACAAATGCAAGGATGTTTGCACTCATGCAACACTAGTCTGAAACAGAAACGCTTGTAGCATCCATGGGAGTTGGGGTTTTTTTTGTGGGCGGGGGGGGGGGGAAGAAGCTATGCCCACTTATCTGGGAGTAAGCCCCACTGAATTCAATGGGAGTGACTCAATCCAGAGGTACCTGACTCCTTGCCCTCCCTCCAAACACTCATGAACTAGTGCAACATCCTTACATTTGCACCACATGCTTGGATGTCGGCCAGTGTACTTAAGCATGTGCAGAATGCCCTCCTTTCATGACTGAGTATTCACAACCAATTCATCTCAATGCATCTGGAATTGGGGTTAAAGGCTTGTAAGTTAGTGGCATGACCTCCAGGCAACCCGGGTCCATTGCTGATAACCAACTACCCATAATCATAATATGAGTGAAGTGTTCCCAAGACCCTCCAAGTCCGGGTTGCTTTTGGACCAGCTGCACCCCTTAGAAGTCCAGCCCTTAAACTTTCTCTTAAACTTAGAAAACCAGCCCTTAAGCATTCCCCAGTCCACAGAGACTAGTCCAAAACAAAACATGGCATACCAAACTAATCCCACCTCCACGGTGAGTAATTGCCAATTGCGGTCACCCAGATCACAGCGAATTGTACAGACGACGGGGTTTCCCCATGCACTTAAACTAAGCCTTCTGAGTTGCCTGAAATTCCCAAGAAAGACTGCACTGCATTCCCTGGGAGATCATCTTTGATTAAGATAGGGACCCCTAAACAAGATCTCCCACCCAGGGTCTCATCCTGCTCAGCCTGGCTGCCTGCAAAGTGTTTTCAAAGTTGTAATTAAGTGGGACCGTGTTCTGTGTGGTATATTTACATATCTGGGGAACCCTGAGCTTTAAAAAAGAAGGGTTAAAAAAAGAGAGAGAGAATAAAACGAATAAGTGATGGTAGATGTATAATTAAAGGGCTATTAAGAGGCGCCTCAGAGTCTCTTTGCAAGCAAGACAGACATGCTGCGGGCGGATTTCAGTTCTGCTGCTTTACCACCCGCCCTTCTGTACAGCCACAAGGTGGTCCTTGAAGGGAAGGCCATGGCTGGGTTGATGATGGTGCAGACCAAGAGCTGGGAATGTCCAAAGGGTTGCTCAAGCTGGCCAATGAGTTGATCAAACCTTGGGAAATTCTACAGCCACATTTGTCCTCTCATCATACTTTCAGGCAGGGCTTCTCAGCCTTGGGTTCCCAGATGTTGTTGGACTACAACTCCCATCATCCAGCCACAATGGCCAGCTCCAATGGGAGATGTAGTCCAATAATACCTAGAACCCCTGGCATAAGGCATTCCATATTGATTTCCAAGCTCCATGATGATCTTTTTTCTCTGCCTACTGCTTGGGCTATAGAGATGCTATGATCTCCCCTCAGCTTTGTGTAACCATTTTCAGTGGTCAAATGCTGAAATTAATTCAGCCTGGATTATTGTTCATTGCCATCGGACAACCTATCTGTTGGAGGTGGCAGGTTCTCCTGGGAACATGTGGAGCAGTAATGAAGAGTGGCCAGCAACCAGACCAATACTGTGTTTGAGCAACAAACACACCAGAGCCAGCTCTAGGATCAATATCAACCTGGGTGGAACATAGGTCCATCTAGCTCAGATTTGCTTGCATGGACTGGCAGTGGCTCTCCAAGGTTTCTGGCAGGAGTCTTTTTTGCCAGCCCTTCCTGGAGCCTTTTGCATGCAAAGCAGATGCTCTATCACTGAGCTATGGCCCCATGTACCGAGGAATGTTTTCAGTAGCTCCTCCCAAGCCCATGGTTAGTTTATCATCTGTTAAGTCATCGCTTCAACTCATTGCAGCGATTTTTATCTAGGACAAATGCCATCATACTGCAAATGGAAAAAAGAAACAAACTTTAAAGATAACTGATGGAAGTTCATGTTTGTGGTTAGTACCAAAACAACCTGTAGAACTTTGAATAAAAGGTTACACTCAGGGGCGTAGCTACCGTTGAACTGGGGCGGGGTGGGGGGCTAATGTCCACTAGCCGACAGTGTGCAGGGGCCATCTGGGGATCTTCATCACTGCCCCACTCCCGGCACCCAGCTGTTAAATGAAGTGCTCAACAGCTGGTAAGAGGGTGATGGGTGGAGTGTCAGTGTTCTGGTGCCAGCTGCGCCCCCTGCACCGGTGTCAGAAACATTAGGGTATGGATGCCCCACCCATCAGCTCTCCCAGCTGGCAAGCACCTTGTTCACTGGCTGGGTGCTTCCTTCCTTTCTCTCCCTCAGAGCCACCTTCAACCTTCCTGCACCCCTGTTAGATTCCTCTCTTTTTCTCTCTCCTTAGCTCACTGCAGCCAGTGCACTCAGTATATAGGGATGTGCGAAGAGGTCAAGCCGGTTTGCCATTGAACCGGGCCAGCTTGAGGGCCCTCCCTTGAGCCGCACTGGGCCCAATTTGGCTTGACCTTGAGCAGAACCTCCCGGGCCAGCTTGGAGCCGGTTCAGGGGTTCTGAAGTTTTTTTAAAAATTGAAAAATCCCCACTCAACGCTAGGTCCAGGGATGCTGTCGCAGCAAGAGGGTGGGGGTCTGCTATTCTCCCCCTGGCCACTGCGCATGCACCCTGGCCACCTGCATGGCCACGCAAATGGCCAGAGCACATGCGCAGTGGCCTCCAAAATGGCTGCCACCACCAGAGGAAGGCCCGGAACAGCCTGAAAATGGGCTGAAACAGCCCTTGGGAGAGTGGGGAAAGGCCAGCAGGGGGAGGGGGAAATGGCAGAGACCCCCATGCAGCCACGGCAGTACGGTTAGTGTTCTTACCGTTAGCCACGGTAAGTGTTCTTTGGGATTAGGGTTAGGGTTTCGAGCCTAAATTCAAGCCGGGCCGAGGGTCTGTTCAGGTAATACAAAACCGAACATGCTCAGTTCAGTTTGAGTCCAGTTTGAACTCGAACCGAACCGGGCAAGCCGGTTTTGTGCACACCCCTATTAATAAACAGTGAGCCATCAGGCTCAGCCTGGCACTCCCTTCAGGTCAGGGGCAGCTGGTGCAGACACTGCCACGGAGGCGGCGTGTGTGGGGGGAGGCATCTTTAAGTTTAAATTAGGAGGTGCTTACCTCCTGGATGCCCACACCTGGAAGCTCTTCCCAGCAGTGCCGCCCAGCCCAGTACCCACTGTGGTGGAGGATCAACTCCACCACTCAGCTGGTGGAGGCTATTTGTGTAACCAGCAAATGGCCTCCACGCATGTGCGGCAGAGGCCGGTTGAGTGGCAGAGCCGATCCTCCACTGCAGTGGGTGCTGGGCGGCGTGCCGCTGCTGGGAAGAGCTTCCAGGTGTAGTGGGACGGGAGGTAAGCACCCACTAATTGACACTTAAAGGTGCCCCCTGCCGCCCCCTCCCCAGTGGCACCTGCACCAGCTGCCACTGCTTCAGGCAGGAGCCCTGGATGACTATCCAGCTCATTCCCCTCCAAGGCCAGCTTTGCTCCTTCTCTGTTGATTCCAACTCACATGCTTCCCAGTTTCTCTTCCTCAGCACTCCCAGACACAGTCACCTCAGCCCAAGAAAGGCGAAAGCCTCACACCTAGCTGCATTGTGGGAACAGCAGTCTGTGCTGGATTAGGTCCATAGATCTACATAAGAAAGGTCCAAGGTTGATCGTATCCAGCATCCTGTTTTCCACAGGAGCCAACCAGATGCATCTGGAAAGAAGACAAGCAAGAAGCATGAGAGATCAAGGCATGCCCTCCCTCCCCCTGGGGCTCCCCTGCAGCTGGTAGTCGGAGACATAATGGAACATAGGAAGCTGCCTTTACTGAGTGAGATCATTGGTCCATCTCGCTCAGTACTGTCTATATTGACTGGTAGCAGCTCTCTAAGGTTTCGGGCAGGAGTCTCTCCCAGTCCTATCTAGAGATGCCAGGGATTGAACCTGGAACCATTTGCATGGCTGACAGCCAGACTAAATTACTCATGTTTTGTCCCACTTAAATTAATGGGATGTTTTAGTCATGAGTAACTTATCCCATTAATTTCAATAGGTCTACTTATGAGTAACTTATTCGGGCTGCCAGTCACAGCCTTGGAATCTGGAAGCAGCATCTAGCCACCAAGACTAGTAGTAGAGTTGCCATAGTCAAGCTTCCCAAATCCAGGTGGCCAATTTGCATATTATGCAAATTATGTGACAACTAATTAGCATTTATTTATTTATTTGACAGGTTTGTATACTTTCCCCTCCTTCTCGGCCCTCCCATGTGATCGGATCCAGAGTGAAATCCGGGCAATCCAGGCCGCGCAATTGAAATCCATGTAAATCTGGGTGGAATTTAGCAGCTGGGTGGAGGAGCCAAAATCCGGGGGCTACCCTAAATTCAGGGGGACATGGCAATAAAGACCATCCTTCATGAGCTTGCCAAAATCAGCTTTGACAGCACCAGTCTCCTCTTTGGATGGAGGGCTGAATTCAGGTCTTTTCCCCTCCCAAAATCAATAGACCAAGACTTTCTCCAATGTTACCTGAGTGTGCTCAGCAACTGCTTGGCAGATACATGTATGCAAAGCTGATTGCTCGTCAACAATGCTTTGTCAAAACACACACACACACACACACACACACACACACACACAGCCATACCTGCTCAAGGTTATCTGTTTGGACCAACCAACCAACCATCCAAGTCCAGCTATTTTATAAAACATAATTAGCTTGTGTCCATTTAAAACATACATTATCTATCACCACAATCTGCAGGGGCATCCCTTTCACAAGGCAAGGTGAGGCAGTCACTTTAGGTGGCAGATTATTGGGGTTAGTGATTGGTGATTGCCTTTCACCAGCACGAACAGAGCATCTCGTTGGAACCAACCTAAGCTGTACAAACTTTGCAAGGAGCACGGAGCACCTCTCCTCACACACCCTGAAAAGCTTGCAAGAAGCATGAGAGGAAAGGAGGAGATTGCTAGCAACTTTCCCTCCTCCCTGTCCTGCGGTGCACTTTCAATGCTTACAAAGGTTGGTTTGGAAAGGGGGCTGACCCTAACCAGGGCCATGGGGCAAGGCAGGATTTTGCCACAATACCTTGGGCCACCCCTAACCATCTGTGACACTCAGATGCCACAGATTTGAATGAAATTTAAGCACACTGAGTTGTGTGCTAGATGGCCCCCTCTTTTCTTCCAGTGTTCGAAAGCCGAAAGAACCCTTACCTTTGTCCGGCAGTTTCCTCAATAGCTGTTCTCTGGAATTCATTCTTGACAGGATTGTATTTCACAAATAGGTTTATGCTTCATTCTAAAGCAAAAAGAAAAGAAAGGAGATAAAGAAGGTGTATTTGAAAGAGTGGTGTGTTTTTTAAGTCGCGCTTTCATTGTTGATGACTCTTAGTTGTTGTTTTATTAAGAACAAAGATGATAAATGGACATGTGTAAAACCTACTGAGGGCATTCAGTTTTGACGTGCTGTTTGATGCAGTGACATTCTGGAGAGAATACGAATGCCAATTTGAACTTTAGTGATCTTTTAGTGAACTTTTGTGTGTACATTAATCTCATCTTAGACATTCTTTTATTTCATTAAAGGCCACAGGTGTTTCTACGCACATGGCATTCTTTCGCTTCATGGCAGCACTGCATCATAGGCTTTGTGGTTGTAGGGACTGTATGCATAAACTGTCTTCTTATGTTGGTGCTTTTTACCCAGAAGAATAATGGTTTGGTGGGAAAGTGTGAAAATATTAGAACAGAGATTTCACACATGGTATGTTTTGTTTACAAGCACGAAGATTATTTCTCACCATATTCCCTTTTGTTCTAAGATGGATCTAGCTGTGGTGGCACAGCGGGGAAGCAGCTTGCCTAGAATGCAAGAGGCTGTTAGTTCAAATCCCCGCCAGTGTGCTTTCCAGACTGTGCCTAAGAAATACATTTGTAGTCACCTATACTGGGCAGCATCAACAATATAGGGAGGTGATGAAAAGCATCATCTCATACTACAAGGGAGGAGGCACTGATAAACCACTCCTGTATTCTACCAAGAAAATCACATGGAATGTGATCGCTAGGAGTTGACACCAACTCAGCGGCACAATCTTTTACTAAGATGGATAGTTTGGTATGGAAAAGTTGAGACGGTGCAACATCCATCCTGTTTATTCATCACACGTAGATTCACTGAAAGCATGGTAGATTTTGGAACAGCTGCTAGCATTTGGGAGATTAGGACTCAGAAGTGACAGAACTGCAATTTTCAACTCAAATTCTAGTCGGATTCTAGCTGGGTTCTGGGTTAGGCAGCACGTGATAAGAACTGCCAGGATCAGGCCCCAATTCTTAGCCCAGCTGTTAGCCAATGTTAAGGGACTGTGGGCTCCCTTAACCCAGGCTATGGGCTTGTGTGTGAGTTGAGCTACTACTAGAGAGCCTGTCCCTTGGGGGAATCCTCAAATGCATTGCGCGTGTCATGCTGTGCATTATGGGATTCACGGAGGCCAAGACAACCAGTCCTGGCCTCTGTTTCCCAGCACTGCCAGGAGCAGCACGGAGATTCATCTGTGCTGCTCTCGGCAGCACTGGCCATGTGGGTGTGCAGCTGTGAGCACACAGGTTGTCTGGGGGAAGGTAGGTTAACACAGGCTGAACACAGCCCGAGCAAACACATGATTCCAAAGCCGGAGTTAAGCGAGCACTCACATCTTTAACCCTGGCTAAAAGGTGGGTTAAAAATATGGGCTAGGTGGCACTGCCCCGCTGGGATTGGGCCAGATCCTGGCGGTTCTCACATGCAACCTAACCCAAGCTGGGCTTCCCTAGCCTGGGTTAGGCTGCATGTGAGAACAGCTTCTGGGCTGTGAAGTAGGAAGTCCTTGGTTCAGATCTCACCTGACCTCCACCATCCCTATCCAGCTGTGTACTCACTACTATGAAGCCTTCAACAAGCCACAATCTCTCTCAGCCTCAGGAATGAGTTTCTAGGAAACTGCATACTGCTTCTGAAAGTGGAGGTTCCATATAGTTGGAGGAACCGTGTCTGAGTCTTTAGTAACATCTTGCTGGACCCTGTATGTCAAGGGCTTTGTTGAACTCTCTATAGTGCTGTATCAATGGAAAGCCATTATTACCATTCTGCGGCATACCTCTTGGAGACTGAGAGCTGCTTCAGTGCTGCCGCTATAAATACAGCTTCCTTTCCTTCCACAAATGATCACCTGGGTTGCTTTTGCAATCAGGCCAGTCTTCCGAGGACCTCCCCTGAACCTTCCAATTTAAACATAAGCCATTCGTTAATGCCCTAATATATTAGCTTATGCATCTAGGGAATCAAGAGATCAGAATGAGCATTTGGACATCAAAAACACACTGCCTGTGTTCCATAGCCTAGAGGAGCATCTGCCTACGCACCAACCACCTTTGCAGATGGATTCCCTCATCTATAGACACACACCTTTTTCCTGACACCACCTGTCCACTTCCATAACAACATCCTTGTTAACTCTGGTTCACTGGCTACTGAATGGAGACTGGAATTCTTTAATCCACTCGTGACCTCCCGTAGAACTTTACATGCTGAGCTCTGTAACCCAATCCTTCTCAATCCCATCTATGGTGGGATATTATCTCCAGTCCTGGTTTCACATCTTCACATTACATTTCCTTGGGAAGGAAAGGTAGGAGCAAAGTTTCCTTTAACCCTCTATGAACAGAGATTATTTTCCCCTCTGATGCTGAGTCTTTGTACAGCATCTTCTTTTCTCTGACTTCTTCTTTTCCCACCCTTTACTTTTGTTCTGTTGTATTTTTTTTCCTTTTATTTCTTCACACACGTTTCCACCACTCTTTCCCCCTTTGCTATTTTTTTCCTGCCACATGTTTTTGTTCTTTCTTTAGAAAGCGTTACCAGCTTTTTAACTGGCCCCTATACCTTTAGCATCAGTTTGATCTGTAGCAATTATCAAGTAATTATGTTCAGCTCCTTGCCATGAAAAGCTTCACTTACAGATTGCTGCGTATCAGTCCTTTGTCAGAGGCACAGAAGCAGGCCAGACTGTTTCATGGGGTTTTTGTTTGCTTGTGTGTGTGCATTTTTTCAGACGTGCACCTAGGTAATTTTGGAGCTTGGATCTAAAGGCCTTTGGATCCTCCCCCCCACCCCCCAGCAAAGTCAGCATCATTTTTTAACACATTAGTTCTTGAGGGCACAAACCACAGCACCTGGGACAAACTAAAGAAGATTTGGGAGGCCCCAGGGGGTGTGGAGGCCCTGGACTTTGGGTCCTGAAGTCCAGCGGTAAGAGCGCCTCTGGCCCAAATCCATCTCTGGGCTGGCCCCCTCCAGCCCCTGTGCCCACGTCCCCCACCACCGCCACCCAAAGATAAAGCTAAACTAGGCATGACACATCTCTTCCACAGAATATTGCCAGTGGCAGAGGAGGAGGGAGATGATCTCTCCCTATTGAGGTGGTTATGTCTTCCTCATCTCCCCATTGTGTAGAATAAAAAACGTTGCTGCACTATTCACTCCTCTTTTAGGACTTTAAGCTTAAACATTTGCATTCATTCAGATTGCTCTCTGGTCTACTTCAGTATAAGTAGTGCAAATTGTATTTAAAATGCCATATCAGTTGGCCCATCCCATCAAAGATGGACCCGTCCCCCTCCCCTTTTTGTTGGGGCCTGCCCTAAACCTTCAGGTCATCCAGGGTCTTGAGTGCATCAGGTGTGTACTGCTAGAGTACAAGGAGAGTTTGGTCAGCGATTTGTACATTGACAATCACAGCCGGCCTGGGTGCAGAGAAGGGAACCAGAACAATTTTTAAAAGCTTTGTCTGATTCTATGTGTCAGTCCACTATAGATCTTTGAAAAACATTAATACTTTAATGTCATCAGCAGTCACAAGTAACAACATAGAGGAGTGATCAGGTTACATTGAGTATGATCATCCATAACAGACATTTGTTGTTAATGACTTGGTTTTTTTCAGCTCAATTGAGGTGTATACCCTACAACTTCAATATCAAGGAAGTAGAAAAGGCACCCAGTTTTTTTAAAAAATGTGCATTCATTATTTCATCATATTATCACTAGGTTTGTAACCTGCTTGTCTGCTGAAGCACTTTTAAAATGCAATGAAACAGTTCAATCACATGTACTGTTTTTATTTGGAAAAGGATATGGGAGATTCATTAACAAGTGTTCAGAATTACTTTGAAACTAAATAGCATTGACCTGAGTTCACTACTTGCTTGGAATTGTGTTATGAATATCAAGAATCATCTCAATCCGCCCCCCCCCCCCCGCAACTAAGGCTATGTTCAGAATTAATGTAAAGCATTACATTTAACTCTAGAAGTCTGGAGGACAACTTTGATGGGTCCCCTTTGGCAAATACATTTCCCCTTTGGCAAATACATTCAGAGTCTTTAATACAACCACCAAAAAGGCCCTGCACAGGAACTCCTCTGAACTGATCTCTTAAAATGTGGAAATACTCAGCAGCGCTTGGTCCACAGACTTTAACAGATGCACTGGCTCATATGAAAGAGGGACTTGCTAAGGTACACTGGGGGATTCCACAATTCTGCTTGCTCCACGTAGATTCTTGAGGACACAAACCACACCACCCAAAACAGACTAAAGAGGATTTGAGGGTCCCCAGGGAGTCTTTGGACCTCGAAGTCTAGGGGTAAGAGTGCCTCTGGAATTTTTTTTTTAAAATGTAAATCTCCTTCGAGATCCATCTACCATGCCTTCCCTTACAACAGATCTCTGCTGCTCGCTTCCTCCCATGCTGCAGTAAAACATGCCTTGGTGTTTCAGCACTTTTCAAGCTGCAGATGAAGGGTTGCATTGCTGAGTAAGGTCTTTTCCTTGCACGATGATCAGATGCAGGCATATGCAAGTTTAGTTTGTTCAGATGACATAACTATGTTCCACCCTAAGCAGATCCCGAATGCAAATAGCTGAAGGCATCCTAATGAAATATATCGCTTCTGGAACATTGTAGGCCAAGGGTTCTCAAAAGTGAGTCCCCAGATATTGTTAGACTACAACTTCCATCATTCCCTGAAACCATTGTGGCCGTGGATGATGGGGGTTGTAGTCCAACAACATCTGGGGATCCAGCCTTGAAATCCCTGACTGCAGGCTGTTGCTAGGGTGGCCACATTCCAGATTTTTGAAATGGGAACCAGGATTTCAAGGATTGTCTTTCTTTGGCTTTTCAGGGTAGAAGTGTTGCAAGGTGAGACTGAATGGTGCAACAGTTTCAAGCCATGAGTAAAGGGTTGTTCAATGCTTCGTGGTAGGCCTGATGGCCATTCATATTGCTGTCCACTGCAATGTGGTTTCCAGGTGGTGGGTGTCCATATTCTCCTTGAACTGCATTATCTGGCCTCTCCTCCCATCCCAGTTTGGGCCAATGGGGTTGTGGAGGAGGCGGGGGGATGAAGTGATGTCTTTTTAAAAAAAAATTCTCTCTCGTCTCCCTTGCACAAAGCTGTCACGGAAAGTACCATTCAAAAACAAAAACTTAATTGCAGCATTGCATCCTTGCACAAGCACTACAGCAAAAACAAACAAACAAAAACCAATGGTGGGGAAAGTGCTGCTCCAAAATGAGATTTTAATTGCAGCGTTGCACCCTTGCAAAAGCGATCCAGAAAAACAAAACAAAAAATGGCGGAGAGAGCCCCTAGAGGGGCTCCTCTAGAAAGCCCCTAAATGTCAGGGGAGTTGGAGATTGGTTGGATTTTGAACAGGAGGGTCATGGCAGGGGAGTCAAGGGAGCTGTCCCCCTTGCTTCCCCCCCCCCAAGTGGTGAGCAAAGCAAGCCTGGGAGGAGCCTCTTGGCTCTTAAGGCTCCGCCCACCCACCCTTCTCATAGGGTAAAAAGAAAAAAGAAAAAATAAGAAAAGGGGGGAAAGATACAATAAAAAGAGACAAATAAAATTGAAGTGCCCCCCCCACCCCCGACACATCATCTGAGTACTTCATCCTTATGTGGAAGCAGGAGATTCTTATTTCTGATGTGATTTGCCATATTGATTGGCTGATATCTAAAATTAGACCAGCATAGCTTTACAAATTCTAAAATGTTGCAATTGCCAACATTTATCCAGATTTTTAATGTATTTAACAGAGGGACAGTCCAAGATATTTTGCTTCTTGAGGTGAAGGACAATATGGCACCCCCAGCTGTGGGTGGGTGCTCAGCATGATTCTCAGGCCAGGCTCAGATCAAACCAATTATTTCCACTAATAACAAAATAACGAATGAGCTCCAACTCCTTTCCCTTCTCGCTCCCTACCAGAGTACTCTGTGGTTCTGGTGAGCTGCAGGCAATGGCTGCAATTGCTAACAGTCCCATTTTGGGGTCATGAACAGCCATCAGTGATTGGCTACCTTAGCAGGTCTCAGGATCATGAATATCATGCAAGCAGTGACTAAGAGTGCTGGACTAGGACCGGGGAGACCCGAGTTCAAATCCCCATTCAGCCATGAGACTTGCTGGGTGACTCTGGGCCAGTCACTTCTCTCTCAGCCTAACTTACCTCACAGGGTTGTTGTGAAAGAGAAACTCAAGTATGTAGTACACCGCTCTGGACTCCTCTGGGAGGAAGAGCGGGATATAAATGTAAAATAATAATAATATTAAACCTGGAAGAGAAAGAACATTACAAATACTTGGGCATTCTCCAGGCTGATAACATCGCACACACTGAAGTTAAAAGAAAAATTGGAAGTGAATACATCAGGAGAGTTAGAAAAATCCTCAAGTCCAAACTCAATGGCGGGAACACCATACAAGCCATAAACACCTGGGCTATACTGTACCTGTTATCAGATACACTGCAGGAATAATAGACTGGACCCAGGCAGAGCTAGAGACGCTAGATCGTAAGACCAGGAAAATCATGACCATCAATCATGCTCTGCACCCCCACAGTGATGTCAATAGGCTATACCTCCCTCGCAGCTCAGGTGGAAGAGGAATGCTGCAAGTCCATCAAACAGTAGAGGAGGAGAAAAGAGGCCTTGAAGAATATATCAAGGACAGTGAAGAAGATGCACTTCAAATGGTCAATAACGCGAAACTGTTCAACACCAATGAAACAAAGCAGGCCTACAAGAAAGAACAAGTCAAGAACCGAGCAGAAAAATGGAGAAATAAGCCCCTGCATGGTCAATATTTGCACAATATAAGTGGAAAATCAGACATCACCAAGACCTGGCAATGGCTTAAGAATGGCAACTTGAAGAAAGAAACAGAGGGTTTAATACTGGCTGCGCAAGAAAAGGCACTAAGAACAAATGCAATAAGAGCCAAAGTAGAAAAATACACAAAAAACAGCAAGTGCCGCCTTTGTAAAGAAGCAGATGAACCAGTGGACCACCTAATCAGCTGTTGTAAAAAGATTGCACAGACTGACTACAAACAAAGGCATGACAAGGTAGCAGGGATGATACACTGGAACATCTGCAAAAAATACAAGCTACCTGTAGCCAAAAATTGGTGGGACCATAAAATTGAAAAAGTTGAACAAAATGAAGATGTAAAAATATTATGGGACTTCCGACTACAAACAGACAAATATCTGCCACACAATACACCAGATATAACTGTAGTGGAGAAGAAAGAAAAACAAGTCAAAATAATCGACATAGCAATACCAGGGGATAGCAGAACAGAAGAAAAAGAAATAGAAAAAATCACCAAATACAAAGATCTTCAAATTGAAATTGAAAGGCTGTGGCAGAAAAAGACCCAAATAATCCCAGTGGTAATTGGCACCCTGGGTGCAGTTCCAAAAGACCTTGAAGAGCACCTCAACACCATAGGGGCCACAGAAATCACCATCAGCCAATTACAAAAAGCAGCTTTACTGGGAACAGCCTATATTCTGCGACGATATCTATAACCATTGACAATAAAATTCTGGCATCCCAGGTCCTTGGGAAGGACTCGATGTCTGGATAAAACAAACCAGTCAATAACACCTGTCTGACTGTGTAAACAAGAAATAATAATGGATAGTGCTCATGTGTGAAACCTATTTTTACTGGCTAATAACGCTTCACTTTCTAGAAAACAAAATTACATCACACCCAGTTTGACTAACCACGGTTGTATCAATAAGCAGTGGAGAAGCAATCTAAGCTGTAACTTACATTGTAGGTTAAGTTGGAAGTGATCAAAGCACCTCCAGCACTCAGGCTCCCAATTACTCCTGCATACTTCCCCACTCATATCCCTTATTCGCACAACCCTGGTGGGGTGAGGCAGGGAATATGAACAGCATGCCCCAGCAGGGCAAGGAACAGCAGCCCTGAATGGTGGGATGGGGTCTGTGGTGGCAGGGGCTGACCCAGCACTCTCTGCCCCCTGTGCCCCTACCTACACCTGTGCCTGAGGAACAGGAGCATAAGAAGGCTCTCAGCGGCCCGTGTGCGGCCACCGCCACAGCCGTCTGGCCCCGCCCCCACATCTGACGTCAGACACTGGGGATGTGGTCTTCCTCCCAAATGGGGTCGCACGCTGTGTTGGGCAACGAGACCAGGAGTGGCTCTCCCTGTCACTCCGGCCACACTGCCAAACACAGCGCGGGCCGATTTCGGCTCCAAACAGGGCCACATGGCCCCATTTGGGACTGAAATAACGCTCCCACATCTGATGTCAGACATGGGGGGCGTGTCTGGGGCCGCCCTTGCGGCCCCTGATTGGTGGTGGCCCAGGTTCTTTGAACCCGTTTGCCCAATGGTGGCTCCGCCCCTGCTGAGGCAACTGGAAGGGAGGGACACTCCAATGTGACACATTGGGCCTGACACACATCCCAGTGTGGTATCCCTTAAGCTCCAGCTACCATCAAGAATCATTTCCAGCTGCACAGTGGTAGGGTTGCCATACTTTGGCTTTCCAAATCTGGGTGCCTAATTTGCACATTGTGTAAATTGGCTTGAAAATAATTTTTGAGCAGAATAGTGACTGAACGTTTTGCTCCATAACTCTGCTTCTACAAGGGCTATCATCATCATCATCATCATCATCATCATCGTCATCATCTTCATCACCTACATTTTATATCCCACTCTTCCTCCAAGGAGTCCTGAGCGGTGTACTACATACTTAAGTTTTTCCTCACAACAACCCTGTGAAGTAGGTTAGGCTGAGAGAGAAGTGACTGGCCCAGAGTCATCCAGCAAGTATAATGGCTGAATGGGGATTTGAACTCGGGTCTCCCCGGTCCTAGTCCAGCACTCTAACCACTACACCATGCTGGCTAGAGCTTAGCTTTTATTGATTTATTGATTTATTGATTTATTTAAAGCTTGAATCCGGGTGAATTGGGGTGGGCTAAGCAATCTGGGTGAGATGTATTTAATTAATTAATTTAAAATATTTATACCCTGCCTCTCCAGTGCACTACTGCTTGGGGCAGTAAATCAATGCTTGAAATCCAGGTGAAACCCGGAATGTCAGGGGGCATGGCAAATCTACACAGGGGGCGACACTGGATGAGGTACAGGGCAAAGGGCTGTGAGCAAAATCTATTTGTATGACTGAGGACATCACCCCCAGATCTCCTGAGTTTCATTTCACCACTGGCCTTTTCTGAGCTCTGTGGTCACCCATTTCACAAGGAATATCCCATCCAGCACTCACAAGTTGTTTTCCCTTGTGGTGACTCTGATGACTCAGCACCCTGCCTGAGACAGAGAGTAATCTTCCTGTACCCTAAGGGGATGCGACTTGTAAGCAAACTGGTTAAGAAAGAAACCGAAGTTTTCATCCCCCCACCCCCAATTCTGTTGCTGCAGGAGCTTTTTCTGAAAGAGAGGGATGTTCTCATCATACTGCCAAACCTAGAAGGGAGCGCACCGTGAGAAAATCAGAAACGCTTCTTTTTGGCTCCAAACATCTGTGGAGCCAGACAACTTGGGAGATGGCAGCTGAGAACTTCCAAACTTCCACCAGCTGACTTCAGAAGTTCAGAACACAAAGGAGTTCAGCTGAAGGCCACAACAGTGCATCATGCTGCTACCAGGGTTGGCAACCCTTCAGGATTGGTCTGGAGCCCCCAGGCATTGGCATCGGCTATGTCCCCTGCTAACTGAGCAAAGAGGCACCATTTTAAAGTGGCAATTCTCTTTATTTATCAGGGGGAGAGCAACTGGCCCTATCCATCCCTAGCACAACATCCCTCCAATGGATGTTGCTGGTGTCTATCTTATGTTTCTTGTTTAGATTGTGAGCCCTTTGGGGACAGTTCACTTTGGGAACTTTTGTTGAAAATGTTATATAAATATTTGTCATATTTGTATTTGTATTCGTATTCGTATTCATATTCGTATTCGCATCAATCTCCAGACAACTCTTGAAAGCAATTCTGTAAATTTTAATGTCTTGATTTTGGGGAAAATATTTGTTTGTGGGGGACCTCCAGGAATAGTGCCAGTCAGCATTAGGAACATAGGAACATAGGAAGCTGCCATATACTGAGTCAGACCATTGGTCTATCTAGCCCAGTATTGTATTCACAGACTGGCAGCGGCTTCTCCAAGGTTGCAGGCAGGAATCTCTCAGCCCTATCTTGGAGATGCTGCCAGGGAGGGAACTTGGAACCTATATGCTCTTCCCAGAGCAGCTCCATCCCCTATGGGGAGTATCTTCCAGTGCTCACACTTCCAGTCTCCCTTTCATATGCAACCAGGGCAGACCCTGCTTAGCTATGGGGACAAGTCATGCTTGCTACCACAAGACCAGCTCTCCGCTGTCAGGGATGCTTTGGCAGTTTCCTGCACTGAGCAGGGGGTTGGACTAGAAGACCTCTAAAAAGTCCCTCCCAGTTCTAAAATCCTGTGATGCAACCCTTCCATTTTCTTGGTATGGTTATCAAGCAAACCATGCTGGACCAGGGCTAGTGTTGCACTGTAGCAGCAAGTAAGGAAATAACTTTCCTTGCTCCATAGTAATCATCAGCCAGAGTTTGCCTCCCTCCTGTCCATCTGACTGCCTCCAAAATCTTCTCCATTGCTAAGCTAATCCTATTCTTTGAGTCTGTTCTTGACTAACTTGGCAAAGAGGCACCTTTTTAACGTGGCGATTCTCTTTATTTAGCAGGGGGAGGGTAACTGGCCCTATCCACCCCCAGCACAGTACTTCCAGTGACTGTTGCTGGTGTCTATCTTACGTTTCTTTTTAGATTGTGAGCCCTTTGGGGACAGGGTTCCATCTTATTTGTTTGTTATTTCTCTGTGTAAATCACCCTGAGCCATTTTTGGAAGGGTGGTATAGTAATCGAATAAATAAATAATACATAACTGTTTGCCTACAACTAGGATTTTAGACACTGCTTTCTGGTCGTTCATGGAGGGGACAGCCAGGGATGGTGTCAGGAGTCAGCACTGTGCTGGACAGCTGCCAAGGGCCCAGGGATCTCTGAAGGGCCTACTCAGCCCTGGGACTACCTCTGTTGACCCATAATATTTATGCAGTGGTGGGGCCCAGCCAGCTTGCTGAGGGCCCTCTGAAACCTGGAACTGGGTCTGGGAGCAGACATCACTAATTGTAGACATAACTACAATTTGTTTTCTTTAGAACCAAATTTCTTATGAGATAAGAGCCCTGGAGATGCAGTGCCTTTTGTGGTCTACCATTGTGCAGGTTGAACAGATGGGAATCAAGCACTCCAGAAGCATTAGTCCCAAAGTGACATCAGTCTGGCATCCCCAGGATTGTGGAAGCTGTTTCTGCCAGCTAGGAATCTCACGCAGTACAATCCTATGCAGGATCACTTGGAAATAAGTCCCACTAAATTATTTTTTGTTCTAACCCACACTTTATTTTATCCACTGAACTCATTGGGGCTTACTCCCAAAGATGCATGCCGAAGACTTGTAGCCATAACCATCTCCTCTAGCTAACTCCCAACAACTTTCTTTTTGTCTCTGGACACATCAAGAGAGACTGCAAAACGGATCCTTTTAGTGCCCCACTTGAAGTTGGAGTAGCCATCCATTATAACCAAAGGCCAATGAATCAGGAATGTATTACAAGGTGATGGCTAACAGTCTGGTCCTAAATAGAAGATTCCCCCACCCTTTCCCCCTCATTATCATTATTGATATATTATTTATACGTTATGCTAATGATTAAGGGTTTCTTCCTTTTCTTTTCTTTTCCCCTCTTTATCCTTGATTGCATTATTATTTATGCCATTGTTGTTCTCTTTTAAACTGGAATAAATTTAAAAAACCAGTCTGGTCCGATGCAAAATTAGGCACATTTAAATTAGGAAGAGTGGCTGGTCTCTTGATTTAGCACTTGCATAATGGGCAAAGTTGGGCTAGCGCAAGAAGATTGCATGGTTGCATGAAAAAGCCAAGGATTTGTGCAACTGCATAACAGTTCAGTTTAAAACAAATGAGATGTGCCACAGTTGTGCACTATTGCACAAGTACAAGCATGCTTGTAGTTGTGCAACACTAGTCTGGAATGCTATCTCCAGACTTTGTGTGAGTAGCTAGCACAACAGCTTTGCACTAGTGCAGTGTCATTGTTCTGCAAGTGCTTTGTTATTCAGGATGTCAGGAACTGAATTCAACAGGATTACATTGACAGAAGAGCAGGCCAGGGGCATAGCCACCATTGCGCGACCGGGTTCAAAGAACTCGGGACACCGCCCCTCAGGGGCCACACCTTGCGGCGCCGACACACACTGATGTCAGATGTGGGGAGGCTGGTTTAGCTCCCAAACAGGGTCGCTTGGCCTCATTGGGGAGTTAAATGACCAGCACTGCATTCACAGTGTGGCCAGGAGCAGCTCAGAGAGCCGCTTCTGGTGATGCTGCGAATGCAGCGCTGGCCTCGATATAGCTTCCGAATGGGGACGTGCGGCCCTTTTGGGGAGTTAGGTGTCCAGCGCTGTGTTCGCAGCACAGCCAGGAGGGCCGCTCCTGGACACGCTGCAAAAGCAGCACTGGCCTGATCTAACTCCCAAACGGGCCTGCATGGCCCCATTCAGGAGCCAGACCACACACTCTGCATCTGACATCAGATGTGGGGGCGTGGCTAACCCCCCCGCGTCTGACGTCAGGTGTAGGTGGCAGGGCGAGCAGGGCCACCACAGCAGCCCAATACAGGCCACCACTGGCCTCGCTCCGCTACTGGAGCAGGCTGTTAGACTGAGAGCTGTGAGTCAGAGGCACTGGTTCAAATCTCACTTACATAGGAACATAGAAAGCTGCAATATACTGAGCCATACCATTGGTCCATCTAGCTCAGTATTGCTAGATGGCAGTGGCTTCTCCAAGGTTATTTATTTATTTGATTGATTGATTGATTGATATACTGCCCTTCCAAAAATAGCTCAGGGCAGTTTATATCAAAACAAAAACAATTAAAACCAATTAACAATTAAGATTAAAACTAAATTAAACAATTACAATCATTTAAACATTAAAATCATTAGCATTAGAATCATTTAAAACCAACATTAAAAATTTAAAACCATTAATCTAATTAAAACCCCGGGAGAATAAATATGTCTTCAGTGCCTTTTTAAAACTTGCCAGAGATAGGGAGACTCTTATTTCAACAAGGAGCGTATTCCAAAGTCCAGGGGCAGCAACGGAGAAAGCCCGTTCCCAAGTAGCCACCAGACGAGTTGGCGGCAACTGCAGATGAGACGAACCCCTCCAGGTGATCTTAACAGGCGGTGGGGCTCATCATGGTGAAGAAGACGTTCTTTTAAATACCCAGAGCCTAAGCTGTTTAGGTTACAGGCAGTGATCTCTCCTAGCCCAACTTGGAGATGCCATGGAGAGAAACTTGGAACCTTCTGCATGCAAGAATGCAGCTGTTCTTCCCAGAGCAGCCCCATCCCCAAAGGAGAATATCTTACAGTGCTCACGTGTAGTCTTCTTTAAATGCAAACCAGGGTGGACCTGCTTAGCAAAGGGGACAATTGATGCTTGCTACCACAAGACCAGCTCTCCACTGTGGAAGTCTCCACAATGACTTCTTACATTTTGCTTATTTTAATTGGTTTTGGTTTTGGTTTTTTTTTAAAAGGAGAGAGTGCTGTCCCACCATTCTGCTCAACTTTTGTGTATCCCTTTAGACATGGAAAACAAGAAAAAGAATATCTCCCCCAACTGGTTCCTATAGAGCAAAGTCTTGAAAAACTATTTTTGGTCCACAAGGCTGCGTGACAAGAGCTGAAGGTCAGTCATACACAAGATCACCTGTAAGTGTAGTTATGTACATGATGGGGACTTTCCCCCAACCCCCTTTCCTTATCAGCTTGTTTGTGTTAACAGTCCCTGAGGTTATTTCTGAACAGACTTAACTTTTTATTCACATGGATCCATGCCATCACCTGTCAGTAGTATCCTTTTACTATCTATGAACAGGTCAGTCTCCACTCAAAAAGAATAAATGGACACAAGTCTGACAAAAAGGGGAACTTTCAAAATCTGGTGAGAGAACATTTCAGTCTCCCAGGACATTCTGCTGTTGATTTGAAAGTATCCAGCAAAAGATCCTCAGAGGTAAGTCAAATTGCTGAATTGCAATTGATTAGCAAGTTTGATACTATTGATCTGGGATTCAATCAAGACCAAATTGTTCTCTCCCATTACAGGAGTTAAACCACCCTGGGCCATTTTTTGGAAGGGCGATATATAAATCAAATAAATAAATAAATAAAATTTGCCTAGCAAAGGAATAACATGGTCTTATTGTCAACTCCTGCTGTGGTGAATGATCACTGAGCTTCTCTTATAAATATTTTACCTTTGGATATATTTATGCCAAATGAAGATGACACTTCATGCATCCATGAAAGCTACTGCCACAATAAATATGTTCTTCTGTAAGGTGCTACAATATAAGACGAATGTGTGTGTGTGTGTGTGTGTGTTTATGTATGTATGTGTGTGTGTGTGTGTGTGTGTTTATTTATTTATTTATTCATTCATTCATTCATTCAATTTCTATACTACCCTTCCAAAAGTGGCTCAGGGCGGTTTACATTAAAATCAAAAACACATAATAAAATAGTTAATTTTTTAAAGCATTTAAACCCAATTAAAACACATTACAATTCAAACTAGATATCATTAAGAGCCTGGCTAAAGGCCCTCCTGAAAGCCTCCAAGGAAGAGAATCCTCTTATACCCACAAAGAACGCATTCCACAACCTAAGGGCAACAGCTGAGAAGGCCTCATCCCAGGTTGCCACCAGATGAACCGGAGGCACTTGAAGATGGACTCCTCTTGATTATCTTAAAGAGAGGTGGGGCTCTTGTAGAGAAAGGCGCTCTCTCAGGTAACCAGGACCTAAGCCATTCAGGGCTTTAAAGGTAATAACCAGTACTTTGTACTTTGCCCAGAAACATATCGGCAGCCTGTGCAACTGTTTAAGGGCAGGCACAATGTTATCTCTCCGGGATACCCCAGAGACCAATCTGGCTGCTGCAGATTTTGGACTAACTGAAGTTTCCGAACTACATACAAAGGCAGCCCTACATAGAGTGTAGTGCAGTAGTCTAACCTGGAGGTTACCACCTGGTGTAGCACTGTTTCCAGGTCATTCTAATCAAGAAATAGATGGAGTTATCGAATCAATTGCAGCTGGTAAATAAAAAGTGCTCCTGGCCACAGCCTCAGCCTGAGGCAGCAGGGTGAGACCCAGGACCAAGAACACTCCCAAGCTACAAACCTGTTCTTTCTGGGGGAGTGTAACCTTGTCCAGAACAGGGAGTTTTATCCTGTCTTGCAGATTATGACCCCCAACAATGAGCACCTCCATCTTGCTTGGATTTAGCTTCAGTTTATTATCCATCATCCAACCCATTACTGCCTGTAGGGAGGCATTTAAGAGGCTAATGCAATTTCCTGATATTGATGACAGGGAGAAATAGATTTGGGTATCATCAGCGTATTGATAACACCCAGCACCAAATCCCCTGATGACCTCACCCAGCGGTTTCATGTAGATGTTAAAAAGCATCGGTGACAGAACAGAGTCTGGAGGGACTCCATATTACAGCTCCTGTTTTGAAGAGCAACTGTCATCATCTGAAATCTACCCAACACATAGGAGCAGAACTACTGTTAAAAGAAAGTGCCTCCTATCCCCCAAATCCCTCAGGCGATCCAGAAGGATACCATGTTTGATGGTATTGAAAGCCACTGAGAGATCCAAAAGAACCAGCAGAGTTACATTCCCTCTGTCAATTCCCTGGTGGGGATCATCTATCAGGCAAACCAAGGCCGTCTCAGCTAGGAATATGAATGAACTGCGGTTTGAGCACATTTCAGGAGTGGTGTGGGGGAACTTAAGAAAGAGGAGAGTAGGTCCTTAACTGCTATCCGCCACCCCATGCAGCTTCCTGCTGGGACGATGCACATCCTGAGAAGCCCCACGCGGCATCAGCATGCACATGATGTCTGCACATGTGTGGGTGCCATTTGTGTGGTCAGCAACACCATACTGACCACACCAATAGCACCCACACATGTGCAGACGCCATGTACGTGCTGATGCCGCGTGGGGCTTCTCAGGTTGTGTGTCACCCCAGCAGGGAGCTGCATGGAGCGGTGGAGAGCAGGTAAGGACCTACTCTCCTCTTTCTTAAAACTTCCCTGCACCGCTCCCGAAATGTGCTCGAATTGCGGTTTGCGCACATTCCTAGACACAACCCCATAATCCTCCCTAAAGCCAGTTTGAAATGGGTCTGGATCAGTTGCCTCCAAGACCACTTGGAGATGGTCAGCCGCCACCCTCTCAGTCGTCTTACCCAACCATCAGAGGTTGGAGACTATGAGGCTATTCACACGCATGTGCAAAACCGGACTAAGGGAACCCAGCCTGGTCGGGCCTGATCCTGGTGGCACCACGGTGGCAAAGCCACCTACAGATCCTCCCCTCAAAACAGGGTTAGGAGAGTGAGTGCTCTCCTCATCCCATTTGATTGATTGTGTGTCAGCCACGGCTGCAAGCAGCTGAGCGGGGATCCCCATAATGCACTGCATACTCGCGCAGTGCATTATTGGAGCTCCGGGGGACGGAGCAGCACATCCTGGTACCCTGACCCTCGGAGCTGCCGGCAGGAGCCTGTGCTCATCTGAGCGGATGATCCGCCCACCTAGGGACATCGCGAGGATCGTCTGCGGGGAATTACCGTATTTTACAGACGATAAGACACTACGGACTATAAGACGCACCTTAATTTTAATCCATTTTTTCAGAGTTTTAACATATTAAACTGTTAAAACATATAAGACGCTCCTGAATTTTGGCGGATATTTTTCGAGGGAAAAAGTGAGTCTTATAGTCCATAAAATACGGTAAGTGCTTTTGGGCTTCCTCCCCGCAAACTGGGTAGCCCTTTCTCATTGGTTGTGAGAAAGAGCTCGATTTCTATATCTATATCTAACTTTAGCTCTAGCTCTACATATAGATATAGATAGAAAGTTATGAACCTGCCTCATACTGAATCAGACCATTGGTCCATCTAGCTCAGTATCCTTGACCAGCAGCAACTCTCTAGGCTTTCAGACAGGCTTCCCCCCCAGTCCTACCCAGAGATGCCAGGGACTGAACCTACGATTTTTGCATGCAAAACAAGCACTCTTTTCACTGAGCTACGGCTCCATGTCAAAGGTGTTTGCTATAACAGACTAATCCAGCTATCCCTCTGGAATAAGATCCTATAAAATCTATTGGAATACATCCTTCAAACATGGTGTTCCTTGGGCAGCAAGGGATTAGGATGAGGAGACCTAAACTATGCTATGCTTCATCGCTTGCTCAGCAGCTGGAGGCAAGGCTGACTGCCCACAGGCTGATGACCAGGAGTCCATCCCTCTGCTTCCTGTTTTCCATAACTCCTTGTTGATGAACACCCTTCTTGGGGAACCAAGAAAGCTTCCCTTGCAACAGGATAATTTGACAACAGCACTGGCTCTATGCCAGTGGATTCCTGCTATGACAACATCCTGTAAGCTGCTTGGATTGTGATTGGCTTCCATCGGGCGACAGCCTAAAAGCAACCACCAATTGCAGCCTGCAGCTTGGGAGATAGTCCTTAAAGAAGCCAAGGCTTGGTGTAACCAATGGGGTGTTGCCAAACAAACTTCCTCCAGGTGAGTAAGAGCTTTACTGGGAAGAGGTGGCCCAACGGGAAGGGTGTAAACAAGGATTCCAGGTTGAATTCCTTCTATCTGGTTTGGTGTCCATGTTCATTGCTGTCTTAAAGTGGAGAATTTCTCTGTCTAGAATTCTAGCCTGCCCTACTAACAACCAGATATCATAGACAAACAAAAGGAAGAATATATCCATTCCAATATATAAATGGTGCTTAGGCTGAGATACTAATGCTGGTCAACCTTCTTGTCCCAAGTCAAGCCAAAGTATTAGTGCCACTCTGTGGCTTCACATGTCACAGAGAAATGGTGGCTCGGCTGAATTGTGATTCGTTCCCGAAGTGCACATGGGAGCCAGACATCCGGTGTTGGGAGGGCTCTGTTGACCTTGGGTGTGTTGTCCGAACCCACCAGTGTTGACATATTCTGCCCTACTTGGATCTGGAAGCCATCTGAAACCAACTTCAAGTTTTGGTTACAGATGTTGGGTCTATTCTCACGATTAACAAAAATCGGGCTAGGAGAGCCTAGCCCGATTTTTGTTAATCGTAAGAACCACCGGGCTTGCAAGCGAGCCCAGTGGTTCTTGAGCGGCTAACCCGCTCAAGTAGCCTGCCCCTTAGCCCAGGTTTGCGGAGCGAGCACTCCGCAAACCCTGGCTATCTGCTCGTGAGCAGCCGCGGCCCGGCTCTGCAGCGCAGCTACCTGTGAGTAGACCCCCGACTGGGAGGCGAAAAGCCGCCTCCAGGCTCCGGGGGGTCTCCCCAGTATGCCCTGCATGCTCGCGCAGGGCATACTGGGGCTTCTGGGGGCTGGGCAGCCGATCCGGCTGCCCAGGGCTCCCTCCCTGCTCTTCCCGCTCAGCGCCCCAAACCGGGTCTCACGGATCGTGAGACCTGGTCCGTTGCCTTCCAGAACACAGGTAGGGCAGAATAAGGCTTCCAGATGGCTTCCAGAATATGTCAACACTGGTAGGTTTGCATGACATGCCCAATGTTGGCATAGCCCTTCTGACGCTGGAAATTGGGCTCCAGTGTGTGCCCTGGGAACAAACAGTTTGGCTGACCCGCTGCTTCTCTGTTAAGTGTGAAGCTGCCTTATGTCTCAATGGGAAAGCACAGTAGCTCAGTGGAAGAGCATCTGTTTTGTATGCAGAAGAGCAGGTCAAATCCATGGTATCTCCAGGTCGGGTTGAGAAATACCCATCGGAAACCCTGGAGAGCTGCTGCCAGTCAGTACGGACAACGCTGAGCTTGACAAAGCCATGGTATGACTCCATATAAGGCAGCCTCCTGTGTAACTTATGGCTTTACCTCGATTCTGCTCAGCTGACTAGGGAGACGTATGATGCAGGTATGACTTTATGCCAGGGCTGCATGAATCTTGCCCTCCAGTCATGTTGGATGACAACCCCCATCATCCCCAGCCACAGTAGCCAATAGTCAGGGATCATGGGAGTTGTAGTCTATACCATCTGCAGGCAGGTCAAAGTTGTGCAGGTTTGCTCCATGTCATAGCCATGCCCACAGGCCCCCTCCCTCCTGCCAATATGCCCCCCATACCTCTGCTACTTATGCCACAGATTACCCCCCCCCATTACTCTTGAATGAGTTAAAATTAGCATGCATCATTCCCAGCTCTGAGACCAGCAAAGGGCTCATTGGATCCTCCAGTCCAAGCCCAATAGTAGGATACAATGGCCTTCGCCAGAGAAGAAGGAGCACAGCTTCATAGTCTTGGGATGTAATCTGAAGCCGCAAGATACAGCCACCTTGCTGAAGTTAAGTAGGTCCAGGTCTGCTCAGTGCCTGGATGGGAGACCACCTTGGAATCACCTGTCCACCAGCTTGAGCTTTGTAATGGGAAAATAGCAGAATATCAATGTGATAAATACTGGGCTCCTTCTTCTCCACTCATGCCAGCCCTGGAAGAGAAGCTCTTAAGGTGCACAGCTTTCACCTGGGCCCTCTCGCCCGCCATACTCTGGAACCAATGGGTAGTATGATTGCCCCACACTGCAGGAAACTGCTGGCCTTTATTGTTCCCAAGAGCAATGCTTTGCTCTACCTCCAGGTACTCAACCTTCTATAAACAAGTATACTCCTTCTGTCTCAACGCTTCAGTTCAGGTACCCCATATAAGTAGCCAAGAATTATGACCCTCCCCCCCACAAGTAAATCTTGCCAGCGTTGGTGGGAAATAACAAATACAAACTAAGTGCATCGGCTCTGGAATCAAGAAAAAAAGGAAAGCAAAAACCCAAACTCACCCCCCTAACTTTATGCTGTGCCTTCCATCCTCCTCCTGGAGTCTGGAGTCTAAGGCCAGGACTACAGCATACCCTGACCTAACCTGACCTTGCCTCTCCCTCCTCCTCTCCATGTAATTGGCTGGCAAGGCACTCGGGCTCCGCCCAGCCTGCCCTCAGTCTGATTGACAGCCTGGACAGCAAAGGCAATGCCAATGCTGAGCACCAGGTAGTGGTTCCCTCACTGTCAGGCCTGTCAGTCAGGCTTAGGAAGCAGAGGGCTGAGCCTGAACACACAGCCAGCCAGTCCTGTGGAGGGGAGGGAGGGATGCTGCCTGACACGCCTCCCCTTCCCCTCCTGAAGAGGGAGAAGCCAATGGTGTAGCAACATGCAAGTCAGTCGGGGTGGTGAGAAGGTTCATTGTATGGCATGTACCCCCCTACAAGGCTTCAAAGTACCTCCCGGATTTCAAGTACCCCTGGTTGGCATACCCCCACCCCATTCCATTATTGCTACGACCCTAATCCCTGGCTTCTCCAGATAAGGCTGAGAAAGAATTCTGCCTGTAACCTTGAAGAATTGTTGCCAGGCAGAGTAGACACTACTGAGCTAGATGGACCAATGGGCTGACTCAGTAGAACAAAGCAGCTTCCTCTGTGACAGTTTCGAAATGTAGAGCAAAAGTAATAAAAACAATGCTGCCACTTGCATGGTGTAGTGGTTAGAGTGCTGGACTAGGACTGGGGAGACCCGAGTTCAAATCCCCATTCAGCCATGAAACTAGCTGGGTGGCTCTGGGCCAGTCACTTCTCTCTCAGCCTAACCTACTTCACAGGGTTGTTGTGAAAGAGAAACTCAAGTATGTAGTACTCTGGGCTCCTTGGAGGAAGAGCGGGATATAAATGTAATAATAATAATAATGTATAGCAGAGTTATCTATCAATAAAATAAAGCCGCATTCCACTTCTAGCCCATTGTAGGCTGTCTGTCCTCACCCTGAAGTCATACTTCAGCATGTGCCAGGCTCAAACGCGGCCGGGCCTGGCCTGCAGATGGACGGGTCATCATGTGAATATTTCTACCGGCGAGTAGCCCTGCAGAACAGAGGCACTTCTTCCAGCACTGGCGTGTTGTAATTCCAGCTTTGCTCGCCCTATGCAAGTTGCCTCTTCGGCGCATGTCTTCGGAAGTTTACAGCGTTCTTCTGAAGAACTACCCGTGCCTGGCTGGCTGCCAAGACCCCTTTGAACATTCTCTTGGAACGAAAACCAGCCTGGTTTTCGTTCCAAGAGAATGTTCAAAGGGGTCTTGTGACGGAGCGACGCTGGTCAGTGTTCGGTGCGCCGCGTATGTACTCTTCCTTCCTGAGAGTGGGTAATCGTAATCAGCTGTTTAAATTAACTGGCGGGAGGGGGGGAATCAGAGCTGCTGATTGGCTGAGCTCTGCAACCGCGGAAGGCTTGAAAACGCAAACGGTTTCTCTTTTAGTCCTCCTCGCTTTTCTTTGAGGATCCGTCCGGCTTCTGACGTCATCCAGCAGCCTCTTCAAGTTATATGTATCCCGCCGCTGCCCCCCCTCCGACCCCGCCCTTTCTGATCCCCAAAGTTAGTTAAACGAGGGAAGAGAAGAGAAGGCAAGGTGGGAGCTTTGCCCTTTCCTTAACTGCGGCTTGTAATGAATATTTTCAGGGCGGATGGCGCTGGGAAGTGGAGGTGGGGAGCCTGTCACCGCATTGCGTGTATCCCCCCTCACAACCCTGACCCTTAAATTGCCTTTTGCACAGTTCAACCATAAAGGCAAAGCATAGGTGGAGACGGAGCCGATGGACGGATAGATCGATCTATCGATAGTGCGGACACGGAGTTCCTCTTTCTGACATTACAGCAAAGACACACAGAACTTCACGCACTTCCAGAGCAACGTCTGAACGGGGGTGGGGGTGCAATATCTGTTCAGTTCACATACTGGGCTTGTTTTCTCTTTGCCAGCCTCCTATCATGGGGGGAAACAGTGGCCTATATCTTGAAGGGGAGATAGAAGCTACACATTTGTAATCTTGATGGGATTAATCATGCATCTAAACTTGTACTCTCCTTCTACTTCTGTTGTCCACCTGTAAAATGGGGGTAATACTGACCTGCATGTTGAAACCTTGTGAAAGTAGGGTGAGCTATGTGGCATGATCTGGTCACTACCCTTGTGAAGCATTCGTGCTGTATTTCTGTATAGCTAAAACCTAAATGCTGTCTTTCCAAAAGGGAGTACTATGTGACCTTACAATATTTATGATTCTCCTAAGATCCTCCTTAATCCTTCATTGCAAGGGATGCATTAAAAAAAAAGCTATCTTGGCATAGCACATTATGTGTCTTTCTTTGTGAATTTTTAATAGGAAAGGTTATCTCCTCTAGGGTACCGGAACAATTTGACGAAAGAATTGTGCATGGCATAGATCAGAATATGGAGCAGATGGAAGGGACTTCAGTGTGTGGCTGGAGCTCAGAGTGGGCAGGTAGGAGGAACTACAGTGTTTGGGCTTGACCACCAGCACTTTATCTATCTGTCTATCTATCTATTAAATTTGTACACCACCCCAAACTTTCATCTCTGGGCAGTTAACATTAACATTAGCATAAAACAAGTTAAAACATATGCAAAAACTTCAAACAATTTAACAATTTTAAATCAACCACAGATTAAAAGCTAAAAATTTAAAAAGCTGAAAGAGCTTGGGTGAGGAGGTGGGTTTTCAAATGCTTTTTAAAAATCGTCAGAGATGGGGAGGATCGTATTTCAGTAGGGAGCGCGTTCCACAGTCTTGGGACAGCAACTGAGAAGGCCCATCCCCATGTGGCCACCAGCTGAGCTGGCAGCAACCCGAGACGGACCTCTCCAGATGACCTCAATGGGTGGTGGGGCTCATAATGAAGAAGACGTGCTCTTGAATACCCAGGGCCTACGCCGTTTAGGGCTTTATAACCAGCACTTTGTTTTTTTGCCTGTAAACCTATTGGTAGCCAGTGTAGCTCTATATGCAAAGCTCTATGTGATCTCTCCGAGATGACACGGAGAACAACCTGGCCGTCACATTCTGTACCAACTGAAGTTTCCAGACTACATACAAAGGCAGCCCCACATAGAGCACATTGCAGAAGTCAAGTCTGGAGGTTACCAACATATGTACCACTGTTTTGATGTCATTCATCTCAGGAAACTCAGCAGGCGTATCAGCCAAAACTGATAAAAAGCCCCTCTGGCCGCCACCTCAACCTGAGATATCAGGGAGAGGTGTAGATCCAGAAGTACTCCCAGGCTGTGAACCTGTTCCTTTTGCAGAAGTGTGACCCCATCTAGAACAGGGAGATCAAAATCGTCTCTGGAGTTCTGACCCTGCACAATAAGTACCTCTGTCTTATCTGGATTCAGTCTCAGTTTATTCTCCCTCATCAAGCCCATTACTGCTTCCAGGCAGGCATTTAGGGAAGTTATGCCATTTCCTGAAGAAGTTGACTTGGAGAAGTAGATCTGGGTGTCATCAGCATACTGATAACACCCTGCTCCAAATCGCCTGATGATCTCTCCCAGCGGTTTCATGTAGATGTTAAAGAGCATTGGAGAGAATATGGAGCCTCGAGGGATGCCGTATTTCAGCTCAGACTTTGAAGAGCAACAGTCTCCAATCAACACCATCTGGAATCTGTCCGAGAGGTAGGAGCAGAACCACTGTAGAACAGTGCCTCACACCCCCAACACTCAGACGTTCCAGAAGGATACTATGGCTGATAGTATCAAAAGCCGCCAAGAGGTCCAAAAGGACCAATAGAGTCACACTTCCTCTGTCAATTCCCAATAGGAGTTCATCCATCAGGCTAATCAAGGCAGTCTCCACCCCATAGCCCACCCGAAAGCAAGTTTGAAATGGGTCTAGAGATAATCGGTTTCTGGCAAGACTGCCTGGTGCTGAGAGGCCACCACCCTCTCAATTACCTTGCCCAGCCATGAGAGGTTGGAGACAGGCCTATAGTTGCTCAACTCTGAGGGATCTAATGCAGACTTCTTTAGAAGAGGTCTAATAATTGCCTCCTTAAGACAATGAGACATCCTGCATCCCTCTGAGAAGCATTTATGATTTCTACTAGGCCTCCTACAACAGCCTCCCTGCTAGATAGAACAAGCCATGTTGGACAAGGGTCAAGCGAACAAGTGGTAGGCCTCATCCAAGAGAACAAATGGCTTGTGCACATCCTCAGGAGTCACAAACTGAAAATGATCCAGTCGAACCACATTGAGGACACCTCAAATTCAGACATCAAATTGTGGAGTCTCCATCTAAGTCAGCCTGAATCAGAGATATTTTATCTGCAAAAAATTCTTTAAACACATCACAGCAGGTAACTGATGGCTCCAAATTCTGATTCAGGGAAGTGGGGTTGCATACTAGTCCCCTCACAACCCTGAACAACTCCACTGGATGTGAACTCACAGATGCAATATGGGCAGAAAAGAACCACTTCTTTGCCACATGTATTGCCTGAGCATAGATCTTTAAATTTGCTCTATTTTGTAATCTGTTGGATTCAAGTCAAGCCTTTCTCCACTTGCGCTCCAGTTGCCTACCTTGCTGCTTCTGCTCCCGTAGATCTTCACTATACCAAGGGGCCAGTTTCGAAGTGGGTCAGAGGGGACGCTTAGGAGCAATCGTGTCTACTGTCCTGGTGAGCATGTTTTTCCAGTTCTCCACCAGGGCATCAACAGGATCACCAGCAAAGACAACATTAAATCCCTCCAAGGCTTCTTGGAATCCTATTGGGTCCAATTACCTCTTCGGGTGGACCATTCTAATAGGCCCCTTCCCCTGCAGAGGTGGGAAGTGGTTGTAAGCCTAACCTTAACCAGATGGTGGTCTGTCCATGACAATGGGGAAACCACAGGAGTCCCCGCCCACAGAACACCAACGTGATCAGAGTAAAATACCAAATCAAGCATGTGACCTGCAGTGTGCATCGGTCCAGAGACCACTTGGCCCATCATTGTCATGGCCACTATGAACTCCTGAGCTGCCCTGGACAAATTGGTCCTGAAATGAGCATTGAAGTCTCCCAGCACCAGAAATCTGGGAGACTCCAACATGAGTTCTGCGACCAAGTCTGTGAGCTCAGTAAGGGAATCTGTTGGGCAGCAGGGCGATCGGTACACCAACAGAAGTCCCAGTCTATCCTTGGTCCCCAAACTTAAGTACACACATTCAATATGGTCAGATACCCCAACAGGGACCTTGTTATCCTTATAGACCACAGCCACTCCACCTCCCCGCCCACGTCCCCTCACCTCCTCCTCTACAGAATACCCTGGAGGGAGAAGCTGGGACCAGAATGGGCCACTAGCCTTCCCCAACCAAGTTTCGGTGATGCACACCAGGTTGGCCCTTTCATACACAATCAAATCATGGATGAGTTCGGGCGACCAGGCATTGCAAAGGAGCAAGGTAAGGCTATGTGGGTTGTTGGCAATGCTCCCTGAGGTCACAGAGCTGGCAGGACAGCTTTGTGGCGGATGCCAGTCACCACTGCTGTCAAATAAGGGCAGAAGTCAATAAATATTTTGGATTTCTAGACAATTGCATCTTGTTTCTATGCACTAAGGCACGTGGGACTTTTCCAGTCCTATCTTTCAGAGAGGCCACACTGTTTACCCCTCTTTACATTTCATTCATATCTGTAAATACAGGCACACGTTATGACTGCTCTTTTTGCCAACTTTCTCCCCCTTCTGATTCCCAGCAACAAGCTATCTCTCAGTGGGATCAGGGGTGTTAAGGAAGACTCCCAACAATGGAATGCTGCCTCTCTGGCAGAAGCTGGGCGCTGGCTGGATTTGGGCCTTCTCAAGTTGGGTCACTGCATGACTTCTGAAATCTCCTGTAAGACAGGGCTAGAAAAGGCCCAGATGCCTTTTATACAGAATACTGTAGGGATGTGCACAAAACAGATGTTTGCATGTTTGTTTCTAGCTCAAAACAAAATGCAGATGGCCTAAACATTTTGTCGAAATAGTGGTCGGCTCGGTTGTTTCAACAAAACAAAACTCTAAATATTTCAAGTGTTTCGGCCATTGGAAAACAATGGGGAAACTTGAAACACCCCATTGTTCCTCATGGGTACCTCCTAGGGACACCAAAGTGAGTTGGGTGGTATGGCATGATGGGTGCTACCTACCACCCAACCCACAAAAGAAATGGGCAAGCAGGTGATTTTTAACAATTTTTTAACCTTTCCTCCAAACCCCCATAGGAGGGTTTCAGACCCCCATAAGGGGTCTCTCTGCCTCCCTGTCCCCTTAAATATATTTTGAAACTCTCTCCTTTTGGCTCCCTCCTCTCTCCCCATAGCCAATGAGGGCACAGTTGTCCATGACAATACTTGATTTGTATGATAACAAGCCCACCAAGAAGCAAGGAGATCGCAAGCCAGTCAGAAGTCAGTGCCATAAAACCAATCAGCAAGGGAAAAACAGGCTGCCAAAATGGTGCTCAAAACATTGAAACATTTCAAATCGAAATGGAGTTGTTTTGTTCCAAGCTTGAAACAGGCCCATTATTTAAAGGGTGTTTTGTTTCGAAACAGGCCAATTCGAGTTGAAACGTTTCAATGTCAAAATGTTTTGCACATTCCTAATACAGATTCATGATGCCATTGTCTAGGACTCCAAAACATTTATTGACTCCTGCCCTCAGTGGGCACCAATGGCAGCTAAGATCCCCCACAAAGTGGTGGTTCTCAAGTCAATACACTGAAGTCCCTCCCACCTACTCTATTCTTAGCTCCACACACACACTGGTCCCTCCCACCTGCCCAATCCTATCCGCACATCTTTTCCACCTGCTCCATACCCTGCCTAATGCCATGTACAAATCTTGTACTCCACACCCTGCCTAATGCCATGTACAAATGCGACGGGCGCATGTGCGCTCGGTACTTCCAGCCGCTTCCGGCCAATAAGGGCAATGGGGCGGCACGGAGGAACGCTGCCGCCCCGAGGGGCTTTAAAACAATGGAGCGCCAGCGGGGGAAATGCGGTGGGAGGGGTGAGTGCACCCTCCGCCGCCCTTAAGGAAACACCCTCACCACCTCCAGAACAGTTCCGGGCACATCCCTACATTGAATTAGAATTTAAAAACAAAACCCTATGAATTATGTCTCTACATATGCACCAGCATTTTGGGTTTTCGGTCCTGTCAAAATTAAGACACCAAGCTAAAAATGATAATGCAGGCATTCAGACTGTGTAAAGATAAAGGCAACTCTGAGGGTTCCTTAGTACATTTTTGTTGGGATGATAAGAGGTGATGGTGGTGGCGGTGAGACCTGTGAGGTATCCTGCTCCTAAGTTTTGGTCCACATCTGTCTGTGCCTCTGCATATCTCTCTCTCCTGTTTCCCATCAAAGGCTGTTTCATCATAGCCAGGCATGCTGGATTCCTCATAAGCCATATTTCTGTGACTCACTTTTCCTCAGGTAGAACCAAGATGTTAGGGCCACCTGAAATCCTGGTCATGTGCCAGTCTTCTCAGACCAGAAGGGAACAAAACTCTTTCTCTCTCTCTTCTGAACAGAGTAAACTGGAAACCCAGAGTGGGGAGAACGAACACATTTGGACCTGCTGGTGTTAAAATGCAGGTGCTGCCTTTTGGGTTGCATAGAATTTTATATCAAATTGATACAGATTTCTGTATAACACAACATCTGTTGGGATTTTACCATGGACGTTATCTCAGTTCTTTGTGTGGGGCTTGCTTGTATATATTTGAATGTGTCTGGCTTGCGAGTAGAGTCACTGTCTTTGTCTCCTCTTCACTTGCTGTGCTGAATTAAAATGAAGAGGTTCTCCCTCTCTCCGCATACGAGACTGTTAGTCTGCTTCTTTTCTTAGCTGATGTTTTAGTTAATAATAAATATCAAACGCTTGTTTCTCAGGTAAAGTTGCTTCTTGTATAAATTACTTATAGAGGATAAATAATTTATCTGCAATATCTTCCCCTGTTGCAAAAGGAACTATGGAAATTGTTTTGCTGAAAAGACATCTCTAATAGAGAATTCTTAGCAACTTCGCAATACTGTAAAGCAGGGATTCTCAAAGTTGGGTCCCCAGATGTTATTGGACTTCAACTCCCATAATCCCCAGGCCCAGTGGCCTTTGGCTGGGGATTATGGGAGTTGAAGTCCAATAACATCTGGGGACCCAACGTTGAGAATCCCTGCTCTAAAGCCTAGAGTTCCTTGAGGAAAATCATGGCAATTAAATGGATTTCTTTCCGATTGGGTTCTGTATGTTCTGTGTGTGCGTGCATTCGCATGTGGTGGTGGGGGAAGAAATATTTAAATGTGACACCCTAATCTAGATATTGTGTGTGTGTGTGTGTGTGTGTGTGTAGAAATCTGTTCACGTACTATTACACATGTCACTTACCTATTGCACAAGTTAGTGGGGCATAGATGAGATGTGGTTGCTGATGTGTTGTCAGGATTCTGGACACACATTTGCAACAGACCTTTGCACATAGTGTGCTGCCGATTCACATGCACAAACTTATTTCCATACCTAGGTTGTGTTAATTGCATCAGGGTAAAAGTATTTTTAAATTATTTAAAGTAGCACATATGTAGAATCCCCACCCACCCACCCTCCCCCTCCCCCTCCTCCTCCTCCTCCAGATTCCTCTTCAAAGCTATTCTTTTTCATACAGCCATTAGAATACATTTGCTCACATTCATTTCTTCTTACCCTTGTCTCTTCCTACTTGCCTTTCCTTTGTCATCTTTCATGCTCTCAGAATTTAGATCGGAAGCTCTGTCGGAACAGAGACATGTCCCTTTTTGCTTATGAAACTCTGTAAAGCACAGAGTTCATGAATGGCACTGTATAAATAACAAAATGAGCTCCTTTCAGTTAATCCCCAGACATTATTATTGGACTACAATTCCTATCACCCCCAGCCACAATGACCTTTGGCTTGGGATGATGGGAGTTGCAGTTGAATAATAATATCTGTGGACCCAGGTTTGACAACTCCTGAGTAAATATTGCTAATCCACCCTGAAGCTCCAAGATAGGGCTAGGACGTAGCCCCAGAAGGAAGAAAATCTTTTAGACAGTCCTGTGCAGAGTAAGCCCACTGAGTCCAGTGGGCTTAGGCACGACTAATTTTTCTAGGATCGGGCTGGAGATGTTTTAATGATGAGAATATTGTTTCTGAACTTAAAAAAAAAAGGCTTTGTGTAGCTGTTTAATGCCTCTAGCACACAATGAAATAAATGAAAAGCACATGGTTACAGTTCCTGAAGGGGAATTTATTGGCCAAATCTCTCTTAAAAGTTGCTTTATAGACTTTTCCTTCCTCTTAATGAGGGAAGGAACTTCAAATCCTATTGATATTTTTCCCTTTTGTGGTCTCCTTTATTTTCACTCTGTGGTTATTTTGGCATGTTTTTGCTGAGGTGGGGGAAAGAGTGGGTTTGATACCATAATACTTGTCTTGTTCTCTTTATTTTTTCGCTGCACTGATCTCTTTATGCTCTGCGTTGGACGGGGAAAACAAAATATGGTATTTTTCACTGGGGAAAGCCTAGGGTTGAAGCAGCAGCAGTTTTTATTTCACGATCAATAGAAGATATGGCATTACAAATTTTATCTCTCTCATTTTCTGGTCCCAAACATGACTACAATTCAGTGTGTTCCAAACCCCTGGAATATCCAGTTGCCTCTGGGCTTTAACGCTAAATATAGAAAGTTCTGAAGCAAAGTGGTATACAAACACCTCAGCTATGCCCCACGCTGGAGATGACCGTAGCTGAAGTGAAAAATCCATCCTGCTGAATCCTCAGAAGGACAAAAGCTCAGCTGAGCAACTTGTGGTGGGGGTTGCAGGAGGGGGATGAGAACATCGTGCAGAGCTTGACAAATCCCAGGTGCCAGGGAGCCTAGAACAGGCTTTGACAAATTCTCTTTGAATCTAGGAGCCAGCCTAAAAATTGGGGAGCCAGACAATGGACACTTGAAAAAATTGCTGGACGTAGTGACCGACATTGTGGAGGCGCCATGTGGTGGGTGGGATATAAATGAGCTTCTGTTTATTAGGGATGTGCAAACTGTTTTGGGGGTTCGTGGTCTGTGGTTCGGGTTCAGGAGTTCGACGGTTCAGGGGTCGAACCAACCTCCCCCCCCCCGGTTCGGTCCGGACCCAGACCAACCAACCCCCAAAGTTCGGGGGGTTCGTGGCCCGAAAATCCTTAATTTTTTTTTTTTTTTAATTACCTTGTACTCCCCTCAGGGGAGTTCCTGGAGGTAGCGTTGGGGGGGGGGTCTGCGCATGCGCCCATCCCCCATCATGGCTGCCGGGTGAACGCTGAAAACTGGCTGAAGAGCAACCGAATGGGGCAAGGGGGTGATTTAGGCTGGTGGGGGGAGGAGGAACCTCTGCAGACCCCCCCCCACCTCCAGGAACTCCCCTGAGGGGAGTACAAGGTAAAACAAAAAAATTTTTAAAGGATTTTCGGTCCGTGAAGCCTCTGAACCAAACCAAACCGGGGGGGGGGGTTCGAGGGGGTGCCAGACCCAACTGGGCCAGCTGGTTTTGTGCACACCCCTACTGTTTATCCTCTTCACAAGTCACATACCTAGGACAGAAATAGCCTGAGACCAGAAAAAAGAGTTTATTTAAAAACGGTAGGGCTGTGCTCACGAGCAGCCTAACCCAGGCTAGGGCAGACCGGCCTGGGTTAGGCTGCTTGTGTGCAGTGCTGGGATCAGGGACAATCTGTGCACTGCCGCTTCCTCTAATCCTACCTTCAATCCTGGCCATTAGCCAGGGCGAAGGACACCAGGGTCATGTGTATACTTGGGTTATACTCAGCCTGAATATACACCAAGCTGGGCAGCAAGAGTGCCTGGCTGAGGGAGGATCCCTCAATGCACAGCGCTCTTGGTGTGGTGCATTGAGGGATGCTGGGGGATTTCCTCCGCCGGCTCCCTGCTCAGCTGCTCGCTGCAGCACCGCTCCTGTATGGCTGTGACATGAGTGGCAAAACCTGGACGGGATGGAGATCGTGTGCGGACATGGGAGTCAGGCAGGAGCCTGCCTTCCTGCCAGCACTCTGCCCCACCAGCAAAAAAAATGTGCACGACCTTTGTACCTCTGAATATCTTAGTCTTATTTACGTTTGTTTGCTCATTTGTTTATTTATTTTATTTTATATTTTATTTTGTTTTGTTTATTTATTTAAGCTGCTTTGAGAACTTTGGTTGAAGAGCCGTATATAGTAGTAGTAGTAGTAGTAGTAGTAGTACATAGGAACATAGGAAACTGCCATATACTGAGTCAGACCATTGGTCTATCTAGCTCAGTATTGTCTTCACAGACCGGCAGTGGCTTCTCCAAGGGTGCAGGCAGGAATCTCCCTCAGCCCTATCTTGGAGAAGCCAGGGAGGGAACTTGAAACTTTCTGCTCTTCCCAGAGCGGCTTCATCCCCTGAGGGGAATATCTTGCAGTGCTCACACATCGTTTCCCATTCATATGCAACCAGGGCAGACCCTGCTTAGCTAAGGGGACAAGTCATGCTTGCTACCCCAAGACCAGCTCTAGTAGTAGTAGTAGTAGGCGTCGGCACCACAGTTAAATTTATAGGCCATGGCTTCCTGGCACCAGGGATTTGTCAAGCCCTGGCCTAGAAATTTGACTTAAATAAGTTTAGGCCTCAAAGAAAAACAGCAGCAATGATATCACAGCAGAGCCAACATGGCTACTGCCTCCAGGGCTGTCCTTAGAGAGCCCTGGCGGGGGGCAGGGCCTGGGGCAAAGCAGCCAATGTGGGGCCCCTTTGCATTTAATTCTAATGGAGGTTAAAAGAGCGGGACCCAGGGCAGTCGTCCTGCATGCCATGCCCTAAGGACTCTTTTGGGGGGAATGGCCAAATGGGAATTTCGGGCCTTGATTTCAACTGCCTATGAGCAGATTTCAACAACAACAACACACAAACACAAAAAACAGGTGACTTGTAATCAGTTTTTGGTGAGAGCTGAACAATAATTCTTTTAGGAGACTTCCCCATTCATGCCGGGGAAACATTCCATGTTCTGGCATCACCCCTTCCAATGGTGGCCTTTTGGTCACCAACAATTGCTGAGAGGCAAATTGACTTTCTGGGAGGGACTGTCCTTTGCAGCATGAACATTACCCTGTGCAACCTCTCTCTGTTCCAAGCCCAACAGCTGTGGCTGTGCAGCAGGGAGTGTACTGGAGGTAGAAATATGGACTTCTCTAATGAGTAGAAGCTGCTTTCTTCTTTCCCCCTTAGGAGGACATTGCTTGTGACTGTTCAGAGACACCATTCCCCTCCCTTGGAAACCTCCCCAGAGTGAAAGAGCAGCTGGTTCCCAGCTGTTCACCTTGCTTTTGGTACCACTGGTAAATGTGCCTATGTAAGAATCCACCCGGGGCCTGTGTCTGAGGTTGGCCTCTCTCCAGGGAAGCAACAAATAGGTGCCTCGTGAGAGTTTGGCCTGTGGAGGTGTGCTTTGATAGGTGCGGCGTGCTTGGTGCGGCTGCGAAGGCACAATGGGAGTGTGTTTTCCTTGCTGGGTAGAGAAAAACAGGGCAGCGGGGTAAAAACAAACCCCAAGTGCATCTTGCACCTGTGATCTTGGAGACCCCTTCAAGGCAAATGTATGCTGGGGGCAGGTTATTAGAGAAATGCTAAACCTCAGGGGTATGTTGAGATGCCTTTGGCTTATCAGTCTCTTCTCCACCCCCTGCGCCAAGCAGCAGCAGCCAGCAGAAGGAATGAACCTGGGACCTTCTACTTGCAGTGCCTGTGTTCTGTGCCTGGGCTAGAAAGCCACCTTGTGCGGAGCCAGATCAATGGTCCATCTTGTGCGGCCGTGCCTACTCTGAGTGACAGCAGCTCTTCAAGGTTTTGTGGATAGGTCTTTCTAAACCTCACTGCTGGAGATCCTTTTGGAATGAGAGGTGGAATGACAAAGGTGGAAAATTATGGGGCAGCGGCTCAGTGGTAGAACATTTATTTTGCATGCAGGAGTTACTACTACTAGTACTACTACTACTAGTACTATGTAGTACTACTACTAGTACTACTACATAGTACTACTACTAGTACTACTGTTATTAGTACTACTTATATATCACTTCTCAACAATGAGAAGTGATATATAAGTTATATATCTACTACTTATATATCACTTCTCAACAATGTTCTCAAAGCAGTTTAGATTTTAAAAAATAAAATCATTCACTGTCCCAAAGGGGCTCACAATCTAAAAAGTAATGTAAGGTAGATACCAGCAACAACAACCAGAAAGACGCTGTGCTGGGGTTGGTTATGGACAGTTGCTCTCCCCCTACTAAATATAAGAGAATCATTACACAGGGCTGCTCAACTTTGGCCCTCCTGCAGATGTTGGCCTACAACTCCATAACCCCTGGCTACTGGCCACTGTGTCTGGGGATTCTGGGAGTTGTAGTCCAAAAACAGCTGGGGGGCCAAAGCTGAGCAGGCTTGCTTTAAGAGGTGCTTCCTTGCTCAGTTAGCAGGGATTCAGTCCCCAGCATCTCCAGGTAGGGTAGGGAAAGATTCCTGCCTCTGATTCTGCACAGCTGCAGCCAGTCAGTGTAGTCGACAATACTGAGCAAGGATAGACTAATGTCTGATTTGGTATAAGGCAGCTTCCCCTATTCCTATGATACTCCCTCTGAAATCTCCACGTTGCTCCATGGTCAAGCCAACCCCATCTCTTCCACTGCAGCCCATGACTTGTATACTATTTTTATGTTCCCCCATTAGCATTGTTGTATTGCTTTGTATTGTTGCTTGGTCCCATTAAAAAGAGGAGGGGAAAAGGAAAAACCTGCTTCTTTATTTGGAGGGATTTGCATTTTCTAGCTTCTGTGTGTGCACCACAGTGCTATATAGATAGTGCTGTGTGTGGCACACAAAACATAAACAGACCACCCCCGGGCCCACACACCCCTTAAAGCTGCTTCTTCTCCCCCTCATCAGAGTTAGGGCTTAAAAAATTTTAAACCCCAAGCTATCTGGGAGGGCGCGAAGCAGAGCCAGGAGCTGAGTGGCAGGCAGAGGGAAGTGTGATGATCTGTATTCCCTCTAACAGGGATTCCCAGATGTTGTGGACTACAGCTCCCAGAACCCCCAGCTGCAATGGCTTTTGCTTGGAGATTCTGGGAGTTGTAGTCCACAACATCTGGGAATCCCTGTTAGAGGAAACACTGGTGATGATGTTGGTCATGGTGGGTGAGGGCGAGAGGGCCTACTCCCCGAGTCGAGCCCACTGATGTTGTGTGCAGGCTCTTCTTTCGGGAGGAGCCTGGTCCTGCAACACAGGGTAGGATGGGGGTGTTCTTCCTGTGTCAGCAAAGGAGGAGGTTTTGTCAGCTGCTTGCCCAGCCAGATCGCACTCTCCATCCTCCCCAATCCCAGTTGGCAGTGCAACCCACCCACCCACCCCAGCTGAGATGGAGGAGGAAGTAACTCTGGATGTTCCTGGACCTTCTCAGCCCTGGATGGAGGGTGATGGAGGTGGTGGCCCCCAGAAGGAACCAGCCAGCAGCCCCAGTACCAAAATGGCCCTGGACCGAGAGCAGCCTGGTGTGGAACCACTTTGAGCTCTGCCATGGTGACCCACACCATGCTGTCTGTATTCACTGCAGGACACAGGTCAGCAGGGGTAAGGACCACAAACATCTTGGGACAACAGGGATGCTCCAGCTCCTGTGACGGCTGGGGGTCCCTGCTCTTGCTGGCAGCCATAGGCCTAGTGTGTCCTCAGATAGTGGCAAAGCACCTGCTCCTGCTCCCAAGCAGGAGAAGTTGCCTGCGTGTTGGGTGCAGTTGGTGGGAAAGCGGTCTGGTCGCTCAGAGCCTCATCTCATCACATGGGCCAGTGGGGACATGATCGCTTTGGATGACCAGCCCTTCCAGATGGTGGAAAATGCCAGCCTTTGCCAGCTGTTCCCACTGCTTGTCCGTGACTACAACGTCCCCTCATCCACCACCTTCAGCAGGTGGGTGGTGCCCTCTCTGTACCAGGCATACAGGGAGGTCATGTTGGGGTTGCTATGCGCAGCAGCACCTGACACCAGCATGCACTTCACTGTGGATCTGTGAACCAGTCCCAGTGGGAGGCACGCTGCTCTCCTGTCCCTCATGGTGCTCTGGGGTGGGACAACTGCTGTTGGCAGCATGGCCAACCCCCACCCCCCACCCCATGCAGAAAAGTACAAGTGGGCTGTGCTGCATGTAGAGGTGCTGGACACTGGACACACGGCAGATGAGCTGTCAGCAATCATGGATCGCCAGTTGTGGGGATGGCTGTCCGGGCAGCCAAACCTTTGCCAAGGGTTCATGGTCACCAACAAACAAGCTGCCATCATAAATAAGGCAGCCAAGCAGGGTTAGTTTGTGTTCATCTGTTGTGTGGCACATACTCTGAACCTGGCCATGCGGGATGCGCTTGGTCCTTCTGGGGCTGCGGCCAGGTGAGACATCCCTGCTGCAGGTGCTGGGTACCATCCTGCTGCTACCAAGGCTGCTCTTGTGGAGAGTTGCTGCAAGATGGCAGCTCCATAAGATGGCAGCTTTCTTGCACCAGTGTGAAAAGGGTAGGCAGATGCTCAAGGAGAGGCAGCTTGAGCTCCGCCCACCTGAACACCTGATCCCTCAGAATGTTCATCTGTTGTGTGGCACACACTCTGAACCTGGCCATTCAGAATGGAGCGCTGAACGGTTCTGTGCACATCTCTAACCATGACTGCTCTGTCCTCCTGACTCTATGTGGCAGGCAGGATGGAAGGAAGGAAAGTTTGATTTTTTTTTTTTTGTTTTCTCAGCATTGATTAAGAATAATATACTTGCTGTGCTATTGCTTGCTGTTAACTATCTGGTTTTGCTGGACCTCAGATTGACAAAGGCAGAACTTGGGTGCCTGCCTGCCTTGAGTTGTGGTTTGGTCAGTTTGTGAGATGGTGTTGTGGTGAGAAATGGACAGTGGCAGCTCAGTTCTATGTGTCTGTGTGCAAAAATTCTTGGTGATTACTGTGATGAACTCCATGTCTGGCCTTGAGACTAACTTGTGCTTCAGTCACTGCTCTTGTCTGGTCTGGTCTTCAATCTGCATTCCGCATTGCAAAGTGTATTCAGTCAAAATATGGTTTAAGACATTGTTCTAGTTGAGCTTATGGGTATGCTTGAAGGCTGCTAAGTGTGCTGCTGTGGTAGCTGTTGCAATGCTGAAGTAAGGAGACATAATTGTGTGTGAGAGAGCAACTTGTGCCAATGATGTTACTGGAGTGCAGGCACTGTGACTGGCAGTGGATTCTGGGTCAGTGATTCTTTTTTGACCATTTCTGGACTGTATGTTTGGCAAAATGTTGTGTTCTGTGTTGGGAGAGACTGTGTGCTTCTCTTCCACAGTGCTGTAAAGGCAGAGTTGAAAAAGACAGGGTTGCAAAACTGAGCACTCTGCTTGTTTCGGCCATAGGGGACAATGTGTAACTTGAAACACCCCATTGTTCCCATTGTTCCCTAAGGACTCCAAAGTGGGTTGAGTGGTATGGCACGATGGGTGCTACTACCACCCAACCCACAAAAGAAATGGTCATGCGGGTGATTTTTAGAAAACATTTTAAGCTTTCCAAAAAAACTTCATAGGATTCTATGGGGGCTTTTGGGAAAAGTTTTTTTTTAAATGTAGTCATCTGCTTGCCCATTTCTTTTGTAGGTTGGGTGGTAGATAGCACTCATTATGCCCAACCCACTTTGGTGTCTCTAGGACCCACCCATGGGAAACAATGCGGTGGTTTTAGTTCCCCATTGTTCCCTATGGCTGAATCGCTCGAATTTATTTATTTATTTATTACATTTATTCCGCTCTTCCTCCAAGGAGCCCCGAGCGGTGTATGTACATAGTTAAGTTTCTCCTCACAACAACCCTGTGGGTTAGGCTGAGAAATCAGTGACTGGCCCAGAGTCACCCAGCAAGTCTCATGGCTGAATGGGGATTTGAACTCAGGTCTCCCTGGTCCTAGTCCAACACTCTAACCACAACACCATGCTGGCTCCTCGAGCTGAGTGATCGAAACAGCCAGAAATGGCCACTGTTTTGACAAATCAATGCAAGTATTTTGCAATTTGATCCGCGCTTGAATGAATAGCAAAATATGATTCATGCACATCTCTACTTCCAGTTCTGTTAAGTCAAGGTGCTAATGTAGGAAGCTGCTGCCTAATGAGTCAGTTGGTCCAGCTATAGCAGCATTGTCTTCTCTGACTGGCAGTGGCTCTCCAGGAATTCAGGCAGCATTTTGATTCCTTCCTCAGGATTCATGTCGGTCCCCTCCTCCCTTTCATGATCTCAGATTGCAAGGGAGGGAGTTGCTTCGCTCACTGCCTCCTCCTGGCAGACTAAACTCCTCTTGGTTCTCCTTGCCCACCCTCCTTTTGCTCCTTCCCAAGTCTAGCTCCTCATATCCTGGGCCATCTCAGGGGTCAGAAGCCCCGCCTCATCACCGTTGTGCATGCCAGCTGCTACACCAGTGTCTTCTTGCTGCTGCTGTTGCCCAGCTCCCTTCTATCGCTTGACCAGTACCACTCACTCTGGCCAGGCCCCACGGCATGTCAGGACCCCACACCACTTTGATGTCTCCCAAAGTTGCTTCCCCCTTCCTGAGTGAGTAAGGTGCAGGGACTGATGGTGTCTGATTGTTCCACACGCTATCCCTGTGTGCTCACGTTTCATGTATGCATTGGGTCAGTGAGGGTTAAAAAGCATGCACATCTTTTTTTAAAAAAGTATCTTCGGTTTTGTCCTAAAAACACTAAGGGAGGGAGCATGGCAAAGCTTTTCCAGGAAGATGTTCTGACATCTAGGGGCCACAACTGAAAAGTTAGGGTTTTCAAAAGGCCCTGTCTCTAGTCCCTGCCAGGTGGATTTCTGTTAGTGGTGGGCCATGAGCAGGACCTGAGATGCTGAGCAGAGGGCCCTGGCAGGTTCATGTGGGCAAATGCTGTCTGACAAGTATCCCAGTCCCAAGCCATGTAGGGTTTTAAAGGTTAAGACCAGCACCTTGAGCCTAGCCTGGAAGCGAACCTGTAGCCAGTGAAGCTGCCACAGGATGGGTGTGACACTCATGAAGCGACTTGCTCCCACAAGCATCCTAGCAGCAGCATTCTGGACCAGCTGAAGCTCCTGAACCATCTTCAAGGGCAGCCCCACATAGAGCACATTGCAGGAGTCCAATCCAGACATCATCAAAGCATGAGTGACATCTTATTTATTTATTATTTCTCTATGTAAACCGCTTTGGAAACTTTTGTTGTAAAGCAGTATATAAATAGTTGTTGTTGTTGTGTTGTGTTGTTGTTGTTGTTGTTGTTGAGTGACTGAGGTCAGGTCCAACTTCTCCAAGTAGGGTCAGAGCTGGCATATCAGCCGTAGCTGTTAAAAAGCACTTCTGCACACCGCCGCCAACTGCGCCTCCAAGGACAGCATTGGGTCCAGAAGCACCCCCCATGTTGTGGACTTTGGCTTTCAGGGGGAGCATGACCCCATCCAAGACCAGATTTACCTCACTATTCGGATGATCAGTTTTACCATCCCAGAGCACTTCCATCTTATCCGGATTAAGTTTCAGCTAGTTTGCCCCCATCCAGTCCAGAACAGTCCACGCGCCAAAGTATTCCTCTTCAAATAGGTGCATTCTCTTGCTAAACTGTTCATCCTATGGCATAACTGCCGAGAAATTGTTAACAAGGGGAATTAGCTGTTTGGTTTGGGTGCAGGTTAGGGTTGCCAACATTGTGTTGGCCAAAATTGGGACACCGAGTGGGGGGCAGGTCTTGCATTCACTGCCCCAGGTGGCAGCCGCTGGGCACTCTTACCTGGTGGTGGTCACCTGGTGGCAGCTGCTCATGCTGCTGTGTGGCGGCAGCAGAGCAGGGGCAGTGGCAAGAGCTCCTCCCACTTCCCCCACTAGGTGAAGTTGGCAGGCACGCAGGCTGTTGCTCGGGGCGGGTGCACTGAAGGGCGCGCTGAAGGCACTGCAGGCGGGGCTTGGGAGAAGCCATCTTCCTCCCCCAAAAGAGGTGGTCCAGGCCGATTTCAGGGGAGGAAGGCGGGCCGGGTAGGGACTCCTTGACCGCCTTCTCCCAGCCCCACCTGCAGTGACTTCAGTGCTCCTTTCAGCGCACACGCCCCGAGCAGCAGCCTGCGTGCCTGCCAACTTTATCTAGTTGGGGAGGCGGGAGGAGCTCTCACCACTGTCCCTGCTCCACCACTGCTGCTGCACAGCGGCGGCTTTAAAAGTTTTTTTTAAAAAAATTAAGTGGGAGAAAGCTCATCCCGAATGGGACGAGCATTTCCCTGCTGGAAGTAGGGACATCCCCCACAGTGCTGGACAGTTGGCAATGGCAGGTGCAAGAATCGCAAGCAGTGATCCCTGATCTGTTCTATAACACACTGGATTACTCGGACATGCCTCTGTCTTTCAGCCTAGTGAGCCCAAATGGGATCTACTGTAGTCTTATAATGGCCTGGGTTCAAATCCTAGAGCAAATGAGAATGAGTGGTCGGTGCCTTTTGAAAAGGAACATCCAGAACTGCACAATGGAATGTGAGTGTACCTTGCATGTGTAGCATGTGCTGCTACAAACACATACCTGGGCATTTTCTTTGTCTGCACACGCATGCTGTGTTGCCTAGAGTCATATGCCATGACATTTAGACGCTGACACAGAGTGGAAGAAAAACCCCACAACTGGGAATTTAACAGCACTTTTGCAGAATGATGTTATGTTCGTTGGTGAAGACCATTTAGCAGAGTCTGCGGGAAAGCGTCTTTGGTAGGGGGAAGAGAAATAGGGACGCTTGATCAGAGGCTGGATTCTAGAAGAGCCAGAGCTACTCACTTTGTTTTTCTCATTGTCATCAGTCACTTTTTACAGCATCGAACATCATTATGTGAAAACCCAGTTCCCTTGAGAAGTTGCTGGGAATAGTTGAAGGAAAGAGAAGAGGACGGCCAGCAGAAAGGTGGATGAACTCGATCACAACAGCAATGAATGCACCACTGAGAGACTTTAAAGGCCAAACTAAAGACAGATCATCCTGGAGAGAATATCTATGTGGTCACTAAGAGTCAACACCGACTTGATGGCATTTGATCAATCAATCAATCAATCAACCAACATCATAAATTTTTGCATGACTTGAGTTTCTAAACTACAAAAATGTTCTTTTAGAACTGCACTTCTTTTTTAAAAAAATAACTGTACATTTTGTGTCTGGTTGCACACTTTAAAAAGCTCTGGTAGTGATCCATACTTTACATGGCTGTTGAGAGAAGTGAAAGATTACAAAAGTCTGTAGGCAGAGATCATGGCTCAACAAGGCTTAGCCCTTCAAACATTTTAATCTCTGGGCTCCAGTGTTGGAGGAAGTGAAGTAATACTAAAAAGCAGCAAGGTTCTGATCATGTGCAGAGTTCTCTTCGGGGGGGTGGGGGTCCTTGAGTGAGGTTTCAGCATCAGTCCCCCCCCCACTCTCTAAAATGAGAGTATGAATGGTCCATCTCATAGAGTTATTTGAGGATGAATGAAATATATAAATAAAGCATTTTTGCACACTTAGAGTTAAATTATTAAGAAATATGATTAATGTCATTGTGAGAATAAGTGAGGCAAGAGTTTTCCCTGCATAAGGAACTTTATTAACACTACATAAATTATGTTTTAATAGTGATTTTAATATAACCAACAGGAAAAGTTATCTTATTTGGTAACTATTCAGTATGGTCCAGAAGCTAATTTTCTCTGGGAATTAGCCTGCAGAGCAAAGTACTGTAGTCCCGACTTGTAGGCAAAGAATCCTAAAGTTGAGTTGTGTCAGGAAGCACTTATACAGGGTTCCCAGCCAATCAAAATGCTGGGCTGAGAGCCAATCAGGGCCTGAAGAACCAAGCAAAGCTGGGAAGGTTCTGAGGAGTATTAGACTTCCTGTGTCACTGGAGTACAGCTGCTTCAGATCCTGCAAACTCGCCCACAGGCCCATCAAACGAAGAGAAGGCAGGTTTGGTGTTGAATAGAGAGCTCCACCTACTGGCCATCAATTCTTTAATCCTCCCTCTCTTGTTTCTAACCCACCTTGCTGCTGGAGCCAATGAGAGTTCAGAAGAACACACGCTGGTACTAGCTTTTGTTACTAGACAAAAGGAAAAGAAAGGAGAGCTTTTGGCAGGCAATGAAGGGTTAAACCGCTAAAGGCAGGCGTCGGGAACTCCGGCCAAGTCCCCAAAGCGTATGTGCTGGTACCTGGGCGCCTGCCCCTGTCTCTGGGGTGGAGCAAACTCTAACCACAGGGCAGCCCTGTCTGCATTCCAAAGGAATGACTGACAGCTGCGTGACTAGCTCGGCTCATCCCAGCTCCCCTTGGACGGAGTTGAAAGAGCTGCCTCCTCCAGGGCTAATTCAGACTCGTGGCTTTTGAAATTCTCCGATTTGGGAGCAAGGGAGTCAAGGCAACAGGTCCAGAGGGTAGGCGGGTCGTGGGTGGTGTTCGGATTGCTGGCGTGCACATTTCCGAGCAGTAGAGCTGCCTGAGACAGGCTCCTGTGTACCTTAACCGCTGCCAGACAGGGTGATGTGAAATCCAACAGGTGCTTCCCACTAGGCTGCCAGTGATGGGGCCGTAGCTCAGTGGTAGAGCGTCTGTTTTGCTTGTGGGACATCCCAGGTTCAGTCCCTGGTGTCTGTGGGTCAGGCTGGCAAAGACTCCTACCTTGGACTGTCATTTTCAGGGGTGCACAAGTCAAATGCTCTGGTGGGCTGGAACCAAACATGACTTGGTATTCAGGGGCCGAGATAAATTTTCAGCACATTAATAATTCTTAAAAATATTAATGAAAGCAATTATCTGTTTCTCATTAAAATGTTAATGAAAGCAATTATTAGTTACCCATAGCATGAGAACGTAAGAGGAGGCTCCTGGCAACCTTTATTCTTCCCTGTCCCTCATGCACTTCCAACACTTGCAAAGATCGGTTTTGAAAAGGGGATGACCCCCCACCAAGTCCATGGGGGAAAGGTGGCATTTTGCACCTCACCTCACGTGCCACAATACCTTGGGACACTCCTGGGGCCAGCAAAAAAGTCCCTGCAGGATGGATCTGGAGTGGCGGGCTTTACGTTGTGCAGGCCTGACAATACTGAGCTAGATGGACCAATGGTCTGACACGGTATAAGCTTCCTATGTTTCTGTGATGAGAGTGGCACCTGTTGAATTTCTGTCTAAGGCACAGGAGCTGCATTCAGATGTTTGGCAGCTTCAAGCAAAATAAGCTGAGATGGTCAGTTATTTATGTGATTATTTGTTTGTTTGTTTTTATTTTTTACATTTTATATCCCGCTCTTCCTCCAAGGAGCCTAGAGCAGTGTACTACATACTTAAGTTTCTCCTCACAACAACCCTGTGAAGTAGGTTAGGCTGAGAGAGAAGTGACTGGCCCAGAGTCACTCAGCAAGGCTGAATGGGGATTTGAACTCGGGTCTCCCCAGTCCTAGTCCAGCACTCTAACCAACAACACCATGCTGGCTCTCTACATGTTTATCCTGCCCTTCTTCCAAGGGACTCAGGGTGGTGGCGTACATGGCCACTCCCATTTTATCCTCACATAAAACCTATAAGGTAGGTTAGGCTGAAAGAGAGTGACAGGCCCACGGTCACCCAGTGAGTTTCATAGCCGAGTGGAGATTTGAACCTGAGTATCCCAAATCTTAGTTTGGAATTCTAATCCCTACACCACACTGGCCCTGAAGTTGGCCTGAGTTGCTCAGATCAGTGCAGAAAAGCTGTACCTGCCAAATTTCTCTCTTCCCTCTTCTACATGGGGGCTCAGTCTTCTGTGGCATCAGTTCATCCCAGCTGGCCCCAGGGCAGTCACAATTCCTCAGCCTAACCTACCTCTCAGGGTTGTCGTTATGGATAAAATGAGATAAATATATAATGCATCCACCACAAGCTCTGGGAACGGGATAAGCAGATATGCTGAAAAAAATAAAACCAGCCGGCCTGTCAGATTGCGATTGGTTTCAACACTGGCAGCTGCAAAGCAAGAAAAGAACACATGGAAGAAAAATACCCATTTCAATCTACTCTTTGGCCATGAAATTTGGTGCCATAAGGTACCTTGATGTTTTTCATTCTAATTTTGATTTTGATGGTAAGTAAGGTTCAGATGTGAGGGGAGGGGGAAGAAATGTGGAATCTCAAAAAGGGAAGAAGAACTTGGCCAAAATAACTTCAGTTTCCAAACAGCAATGTTTCAGATATGAGATTTTGGAATGATTTTATTTTTAATTTATTTTGAACATGTATATCTTGCTTGATCTTCATGGGGGGGGGATCCTTCAAAGGGGCTAACAATAATAACTAAATTTATTATGTTTAGGTGCTAGATTCCAGGTTATTCCATGTGATAATGTCATTTGAGTATGAAAAGACACTTATTTTTCTTTTGGGCAACCCTCCTCCAATGCTCTAGCAAAGGGTTTGCCAGGGGGTGGGCAAAATTAATTGTTGCAAAGTTTTTAAAATTTAATTTATGTTGTCCAAAGCAGGGAAGTGAAATGGACCAGGCTGTTGAAATCAGGCCCAATAGGCAACTGCAATGCTGGATAGGGAAGGTGCTTAAACCTGAAAAACATTTACAGGTAAAATTTAAAAGGCAGAATGTTGCTGGGGAGGGGAGAGAGAGATTACCACTGGCTTTTTGTCACTTGCTGCTGATTATATCATCCAATATTATTATTTATTATCTATATATTTAATTCTCTAAGGCATACCCGTGGCTAATTCCATGCGTGGCAGCTCTTGTGAGAGACACCAAGGGGAGCTGCCGGACAGGCTAGCCACGGGATGGGTGGGAGGGGAATAAATGGCGGCAGTGGCGGGGTAGGAATGGCGCCAAGAAAATGGCAGTGGCAGCAGTCAGAAGAAGGTGGCGAGGATGGGGGGAGGAGGAGGCGGCTACGGGCGGATGGAGGAAGAAGGAGGCCACAGAGGGTGGGGGGAAGAATGAGGCAGAAACAGGCAGGTGAGGGAAGAAGGAGGTGGCAATGGGCGAACAACAAAATGGCGACAACGGGGGGGGGCACGGCGACACGCAACAAACTAGAGGTGCAGATGCTCTGCGCCCAGCCCAGCTAGTTTTGATTAAAAGTGCACTCTTGTGCTTAAGGAACAAACACCAGAACAGGGATTCCCAACCTGTGGTACTCCAGATGTTGCTGAACTACAACTCCCACCATCTCTAGCTACAATTTATGGTGGCAGGGGATGATGTGTCTCGGGATGATGGGAGTGTTGAATATAGCATGTGAACGGGGCTATGGAGACATAATGCTGCAACCCAGGGTTGCTGCGGACTTGGACAGCCGCCCCAATTTGTGCTAACAGTGCTTCCACAATTGTCCCCATTCACAACCATATGGAGGGAGATACCCTCTGCATCAGCCCCAGGGCACAGTGTGAGGTCTCCGTAATGCTGCACATCATGTTAGCCAGCTTTGGTCACTAGGTGGAAACTCCATGCACACATGAGCAGGGGCAGCCCTTCCAGGAGGCAAGGTGGGGCGGTTGCCTCAGGCAGCAGTTTACTGGGCCCTAACAAAGATGCCCTCCTGTCCTCTCCCACTTTAAAGAAAGGAAAAGAGGGGCAATGCTGGATTTAGGCACAAGCTAAGTAAGCTACAGCTTAGGGCCTCACATTATGAGGGGACTCTGATTTTTGATTTTAAGACTAAATGTCACATTTTATTTTTAAAGAATTGGTTCAAAAAGAAGGAGAAAGGGGAAGATAATCTAAAACAGGCATTATTGTTCTGATAAGCCAAAAATTTATATGTATATACATTTATAAATAAATATATAATTATGTATAAACTCATGTCGCGTTTATAAATCTGTATGCTAAACTTAATGCACAGAACCTGTACATTAGAAGTATGTGTGAACTGGCTCGAATCAGACCAGGTTCTATTCAAACTGGCCCAGTTTGACCAGTTCAAGCGTGAACTGGACCAGCCTTCCAAAAGGGGGGTGCTTATCCAAGTCTGAGCAAAACCAGGCCTGGTTTGGATTGAACCGGTTCGGCCCTGTTCGATTGGTTCTAGTGCTTACAAAGGGGGATTCGGTAAGGATTCCCCTTTACAAGCACCAGGGGAATCCTTTGCTTGCAAAATGGCTTGCAAAGGGGAATCCAGTAAGGATTACCCTCTACAATCATCAGGGGAACCCTACGAGGTTGATAAAGGGCAGGGAGGGGGCAGGCAGAAGGTTACCTCATGGGCGGCGGCAGCAGCACAGCTCCCCAGCAAGGTAATGGCAGCTCCCCTAGCCCCCAGCGGTGCTCCCCACAATCAGTGCGGGCCAGCAGGGACCTGAACCAGGCCCACACCAGGCCACACTGATGGGGAGGAACGTCGGTGGAGGTTAGGGGAGCTGCTGCCACCCTGCCACCACTGAGGAGACTAACCAGGCCCCCACAAGCCCACTCTGACGGGGGGAGTGCCAGTGGGACCTAGGGGGCTCACGGACTGGGAGGTTCTAACAAACTGGCTCATGGACCAGGCGGATTGGTTCAAGTGTGGTTTGAACGTGAACCAAACCACCCAGAGTGATTCCGTGCACACCCCTAATGAGAAATTTTTCGCAATTGCTGAGAAAATCATGTCTTTTCATTTAAAGGTATTTCTAATGCAAATGGGCACATTGCAAGACAACTATCTTTGTTGTTTTGCATTGCATCTGCCATGGATATATGTAAAGATCGAGCTTTATTACTTCTATTTTTGTTACCTGTTTTGTTAGAATTGTGTGTATATTTGCAATGCTAGGGGACCTTTTAAGCTTGACATCGCTTATGGCCTTAGCATGTCATAATCGGGCTCCGAAGAGCGGGTGAGAAGGGTGTGTGCAAGGAGGGTGGCATTTGTTGTCCTGCCTCAGGTGCACAAGGTTCTTGGGCTGCCATTGCACATGAGTGTCAGACGTCCTGCCCTGGAGGCGACATATTCACACAGCCGGGCAGCAGCTTTTCAAGCCAAGGGCTTACTTGGCTGGGTGTGGCCATGGGGAAATAGGTAGCTGGAATGGGCTGGAAAGGGCTTGCTTTGTAAACAAGGGCTGCTACGTATGGAAGAAGGGGATAAAGAGAGGGCAACGGAAGCTCATATAGGGAAAAGTTGGGAGGAAGGGGCGGGTCCAGGAAGTCAAGGTGTGGTATATAAGGACAGCAGAGTCCATGGTGAGGCTGCTGTAGTTAGACTCTGGAGAGAGCTTGAGAGGTGAACAGAGGCTGAAGGAAGGCAAGCAGCTGTGGGAGGTGAAGGTTGAAGGTGCTAGAACCCCTTTGCTCCCATTCTGAGGCTCAGCTGGGCCTGAAACCAAAACAGCCAAGGCGTGTAGAGAAGCCTTGTATTGCATTCGGTCCTGAGGGAAAGCTACAGGAGATGGCTGTTGCCCTCATGGTCAGCTTCTCCATGGCCCTTGGTTGGCTACTGTTTGGAAGAGACTACTGGGCTAGATGGACTTTGGTTAGATCCAGCAAGCAAGTTCTTATGTTCTCATCTATAGACGATTTCCGAAAGAGCTGGAAGTGTTATGGTCCTTACGGACATAGAACCGGCAAGTGGGAGGTACTGGCAGACTTGGAGTGATCCACAGATTAGTCGGTGTTTAAATCATCTGAATAAAAACACCTAAGGGAATTTTTATTTTTAAAAACCCAAACTGCCCCCTCCCCACACACACACTGGTAATCAATGGGACAGAATGAGGCAGAGTGCTCTTAGACAAGCAAGTGGACAGGGCCAGTGGAACTCTGTGGTGAGCAAGGAGAATGGAAGGCTTGAAGAAAATGAGCAGGGAAGTTCTCGGCTTGAAGAATACTCCCTCAAGATGGTCAGAACATCTTCTGCTTCTCAGGGGGGTGGGGAGGTGCTTAAATCGTCTTTTGTTTTCTCACCAGCCATTTCACCATGCTTCTGAGGGGGAAAGGGTTTGAAAAAGAGCTGGGACTGAGCACCAGGAGGCTGGTCCACAAACCACCACACCACCACCCAAAACAGAAAAAAAAATAGAATTTGCATGTGAAGAAAAACCCAAGTTAGAGTGGGCACTTCTGCCTTTGTTGTTAACTTCTGTTTTTTCACCATGATCAGCCACAGGCACAGGTAACACATGCCCATCAGGGGTATATATGGGAATATTTTGTAGTAGGTCATACTTGTTTAAACCTAATATTAGAAAATTAAACATAAGCTTTACCAGCTTTATTTTCATCCTGTATTTGGAGAAGGTCTTCATGGGTTGGGAAAGAGCTTTGGAAAGACCATGAAGGTCTTCATCGGTTAGGAAAGAGCCTTGGGAAAATTCTGCAAAAAACTGCAATTGGCCTAGATTCCCCTGATGCATTTTTTGGTGGTGCACATGAAGTGTATGCCCTCCAAGCATTACAGTTTTAGTGGACATAAAAACAGCCCTGCTGGATCCAGTCCAAGGCCTATCTAGTCCAGCATCCTGTGTCTTGCAGATGCCTCTGAGAAGCCCAGGCAGGAGGTGAGGCCAGCCCTCTCTCCTGCTGTTGCTTGCCTCTGCATCTGATATTTAGAAGCATCTTGCCTCTGAAGCTGGAGGTGGCCTATAGCCATTAGACTAGTAGCCATTGATCGACCAGTCCTCCTTGGATTTGTCTAAGCCCCCTTTAAAGCCATCCATTCTGGTGGCCATCACCACATCCCGTGGCAGAGAATTCCATAGATTAATTATGTACTGTGTGGAAAAGTACTTCCTTTTGTTAGTCCTAAATTTCCCGGCATTCAGTTTCATAGGACGACCCCTGGTTCTAGTGTCGTGAGAACCCAACATCCCATGGGGGTGCATGCCAGCGTTGCGCTGGAGCAGCTGGGGGGAAACACTGCTGGTGTGCAATTATACAGGGGCTACGATTAAGGAAGTGGCAGCAAGCAGTGGAGGAGCAGGTATGGACCTACTCTCCTCTGTGTTAAAGGGATGTGCTGTGATTCAGCATCCGAATCGAGTTTTGTGCACATCCCTACAAATTTCCTCTCTGTCTGTGGACACACAATATCATTCTGTGAGGTATACTTGTTGAGATCAGAACATGGCCCCAGTCTGGGCTTCCTGCTGTGGCACACACCTGCCAACCCTGTAACCATTTCCCCCCAAAAGATTTTGGAACTAATTCTGCTTAAACCCCTGCACTCAAGGTTCACCCGTGGATGGGAGAAAGAGACACTTGGCGGCAAAACCAAAAAGACACTCAATTGTTGGTTGACCTCCTTGCGTCTGGCTCCAATTCCACCCTAGGAGAAATTCCCCCTAGCTGGCTGTAATTAGCCTTCAATTTATTATTTCTCTAAATAGTCTCAATTGCCCTTCAGATGGACCAAAGAGCAGGTTTCCAAGAAATTCAAAAGGGCCCTAAATTCTGTGGCGCTCCTTGACCTGAAGTCCTGGTGCATGTTATCCTGCTCTTTCGCTCACCCTCTCTCTGCCACTGTAGTTAACCATGCAGATTCTTCCCTCTGGATGCGCAAGGTATTAGAAAAATAATCAACATTTTTGGTAGCATCCGAAAGCATCCCTCTATCAGTAAAAGGACATGTAAGTGTTCACGCTTTGAGAGTGAGAGCAATGCTTCCTGAAAGCTGATTTGCTTACTCTCTATGGCATCATCACACAAGCCCGATTCAGACATTATTCTGTACACATATACAGATGTCTGTACACTCGTACATGTGAATGACTTGTACCTGGCTGTATTCGCTTTAAAAGTGAACCTGGCAAACGCAGCTGGCCCTTCAAATGCATGAGAGAGACAGGAAGTGTCCTTCTGTACCTACATTCAACCTAGCATGTGAATGACTGTATACTATACCTGTGCCTGTATACTTGTTATACAAGTGTTGAACATAATGTGTGAATGGGCCTTTAGCCTCTGTACTTTTATTACCTAGTGTTGAGGCTTTCCATTGGTGGTGGCTTTCAGGATGACTAGGCCAACGACTTCAACCCCCAGCTCAGTGCAGGGAACCCAGAGCATTGTCCACCTCTAACAACTATCTGTTGGGGATGCTCAAATTGGCCCTTCAGCTGTTTTTGGACTACAGCTCCCAGCATCCCCAGCCACAATTAATTGTGCTGGCTGGGGAAGGTGGGAGTTGTAGTTCAACAACAGGGTTGGACTAGGTGGCCTATAAGACTCCATCCAACTCCATGATTGTCTTTTACCTGAATCTGATTGGTTACATTGTGATGACATCATTTCCCTCCTGATGTGATCCCTGAATAATTGGGATGACAGTACCAATTCACCGGCAAAAAGACCCGATCATTATTAGGGGAAAGTGTGTGTTGAAGCAGCAGCAGATGAGGAAACAACAGCAGCAAACAAGTTCAGAACAACCAATGAAGCTTCTAACAATTAAGGAGTTTTGAGTGGGGAAAATATTTTGCCCGCCCACAGCACTCCTTTCACTTCTACGATCAAACCCAGCAAACATTCAGTGCAGTTCTAGCCCAAAAGGGCTCATCCTGTCTTCAGCTTTGTTTTTGACTCTTGAGAACACTGTGGTTCTTCAGATAGGAACATAGGAAGCTGCCTTCTACAGAGTCAGACCATTGGCCCATCTAGCTCAATACTGTCTACCCAGACTGGCAGCTGCTGCTCCAAGGTTGCAAGACAGGAATCTCTCTCAGCCCTGTCTTGGAGTTGCCAGGGAGGGAACTTTGGACTTTTTACATGCAGACACTCTTTCCAGAGTGGCCCCACCCACTAAGGGGAATATCTTACAGTGCTCACAAGTAGTCTCCCATTCAAATGCAAACCAGGGTACACCCTGCTTAGTAAAGGGGACAATTAATGCTTGCTGCTACCACAAGACCAGCTCATGGCACACAGTTCCTCTGTGACTGGCTGACCACACTCTTATGTGTAAAGCTGGTACAAATGCACAAAGAATGTCCATGCCATTTTACCTTGTGATGTGGATCCTTCTGTGCAATTGGCACCGTTTTTATTGCCTTTTTGGAATGTTTGCGGTGGTTGTGCCTGGGGGTGCAGTGCTGAGCCTGTGTGACAAATGCAAGAGTCATAGCATTCGTTCTCACAAACAGGAGATGAAGTGGAAAGCCTGCATCTTGGCTGTACTCTTTTATACTACAGGTGGGGCTTGCATGCTTGTATGCTCCTCTCTATTTTTTTTTTTAAAAATCCCCTGAAGATAGAGAACTAGAGCATTAGGGAGAAAGCTAGGCTAGAACTCTTCTCCCTGACATCATATTGTTCATGGGCAAGGAAGGAATGTTTTTTGATGAAAGAGCAGGCAGTCATGTGAGCCTCTCACTCTATAGTGGTGCAACTCACACAGGTTCATCACCTCATCTGGTTTGTGAGAATTTGGCCATAGTGTCAGTGCTGGCTTCTTTGGGTTATTATACCCATTGTCAAGGTGAAGGGTGGATTCCAGTGCCGCTGCCTTCCAGTTATGATTCAGAGAGCCAATTTGAACCCTGGATCTTGGATAGACTACAAGGAGACAATATTGTTCAGACTCCAGGCAGACACATACACACAGAGACAGAATCCTGTATACCCACAGTGTCATTACTGAGCAATGGTAGCCATCTCCATTTGGCATTAGAAGTCCAGTGGATTTGCAGAAGGGGGGCAATTTATTTTATTTTATTTATTACATTTATACCCCACTCTTCCTCCAAGGAGCCCAGAGCAGTGTACTACATACTTAAGTTTCTCCTCACAACAACTCTGTGAAGTAGGTTAGGCTGAGAGAGAAGTGACTGGCCCAGAGTCACCCAGCAAGTATCATGGCTGAATGGGGATTTGAACTCGGGTCTCTCCAGTCCTAATCCAGCACTCTAACCACTACACCACGCTGGCTCCACTTGATGGATCCATTTGATGGATCTGTCATGAAACTGATGAGAAAAGTGTGTGTGTGTGTGTGTGTGTGTGTGTGTGTGTGTGTGTGTGTGTGTAAAACCTCACATTGATATCTTGCCATTCTGTCCTAAGAAGGCCCTCAATGCAGGATGGCTTCTCAGATATTGCAAATAAAGCAAGCATCACACTTTTAGGTTTATACTCTGTGCTGTCCCAGAGGCTTCTGGGGGAGAAGGGAAGACTACAATGCCTGACATCCAGTCTAGCGCTGCACTAGTGCAAGGATGTGGCATGACTTGTTTTTGCTAAGCTGGGATTTTGTGATCCAGCCTAGTTGGAGGATGTTGTGCTAAATAGTTCTGCTAAGCTGAGTGCCTGCATTTCAGACTAGTGTTGTACAGGTACCCCAGGCTGTGCTTGCACAACCTGTGGTGCATCTTCTGCTAAGAAACCTCTTCCTCCATCCTTATATGTTGTAGGGAATGATGCAAAGCGTTCTGCTATCCTTGTTAGACAAGTGGACCAAGACCACAGGGATTCTGCAGCTCTGAACATCCGTTCAGCTACGCAACTCATGCATAGATGCAGATTTGTTCATTACATTAATGCAGCATTAATCTGGATATTAGCCAATCATAATGTATACAGTTCATAAACTGAAACGAACAAATGCTAAAAAGCCAGTATGGTGTAGTGGCTAGAATACCTGATTAGGACCAGAGAAGCCAGAGCTCTGCTTGGCTCACTCGGAGACCCTGAGCCAGTCACTCATTCTCAGCATAGCCCATCTCACAGGGTTGTCATGCGCATAAAATGAAGGGAGATGCCGCCTTTGGCTCCTTGGAGAAATGGTGGGATAAACATGCAACAATACATCAAATGTTAAAATGCAAGCCCATAGCTGCCTTAGCCTTGTTAGAAGCCAACTCACATAAAGAAGTCTACAACAATGGTGAAAGATGCCCAGACTCTAGCAGGTCTCCAGAGAAGGAAAGTTCTGTACATCTGGGGTAACCAAAAATCTTGCATTGCCCCCAAACAATTCTCTGTGTCCCCTTACTACATGAATGGGGTTTTTTAAAGGTCTTCAGTTGCTCCCTGAGTTTCTGTAGCAATGTAAAAGAAAAGGCGGTCTCTTCAATATGGGATTTGCCTTCACATTCACATTTGGGATATGGAATGTGTAGGCAAAACACCCTGGAATTCCCCGTCCACCAAATCAAGGGTTATTGATCTGCAATAACAAGCATGACGCACAACACCCTATTTCTATTAACCTGGGCTGGCTTCCAGGAATGAAGCTGTCATAATGGTCACCTCCTTAACTGGAGGCAGTCCAATGTGAGAAACAAAATGGCTGCCAATGGTTCCAGCCGGCCTGGTTTGGCAAGGCTCACTGGGAACATTCATCAGCTGGTAACAAGCTTGACATTCATCTCTTGCTTTGCCCTTTGACCCGTGTGATGGTGATGATGAAGTCACAGCGAGGGAGTCTTGACCAATAGCTGGCCAAGGATCTGTCACCGTCCATGCCAGAACAAACAACAAAGACAAATGGCCTCCATCAAAAGTAAATGGCACTTAATAGCATGCAGGAGGGAACTGGTCAGCCAGATTGGCTGGGTACCATATGTGAATTCTTCACTAATCGCCGCAAATTGCCCCAATTTGTTAACGAGCTATGCAGTGGGCATATGCACCCTAAAAGCTTCAGATTCTTTCAACTGCAGAGGCATGGAAATAATTTTGCACTTGTGCCTGCTCGGACATTTCTCCAGCTTGACAGTGATGGAAACTCGAATGGATTCCGAAACTGGCGGCGTCAGAGTTTGCATTGCTTGCTGCTGTCTTTGGTGTCATGAGCTTTGCCTAGTGCTAGCAGAGAGTGATGATGAAGCAGAAAAGGATTGAAAGAGTCTCAGTGTGAAAGAATCCATTAGAGATATACCAGGACAAAACATCAACACTGGAGGGGACACCTGGAACATAGGAACATAGGAAGCTGCCATTGTTGCCAAAACCTAAGGGGTATACTTGTGGGTCAAATGGGCCGTAACCCAAAGTTTGGCTTAAAAAAAGCCAAATCTGGCAACAGAGCTGCCATATACTGAGTCAGACCATAGGTCCCTCTTGCTCAGTATTGTCTACACAGACTGGCAGTAGCTTCTCCAAGGTTACAGGCAGGAATCTCTCTCAGCCCTATCTTCGAGATGTTGCCAGGGAGGGAACATGGAGCCTAGATGCTCTTCCCAGAGTGGCTCCATCCCCTAAGGGGAATAGCGCTCACACATCTAGTCTCCCTTTCATATGCAACCAGGGCGGATCCTGCTTAGCTTAAGGGGACAAGTCATGCTTGCTACCACAAGATCAGCTCTCTTCCCACCTGGTAGTTCCTCGACTTCAACCAGCTGCCCAAAGGCAGGATTTCTGTGTAAGGCAAAGGTTCTCAAAACTTGGGTCCCCAGATGTTGCTTTGACTACAACTTCCATCATCCTCATCCACAATGGCTGAAGGTCACCATGGCTGGAGATGATGGGTGTTGTAGAGGCTCTACACACGATCAACGTGTGGGGCCTAACCGGGCTTGGTGGGGAGAGCGGACTTAGCAGACAAGCAGAGAGCGGTCTCTGGGTGGCTGGATTGGTCACCCACACGACTACTGCTGCCTCCATCACAGAGCCGGTAGGGGTGGCGGGGATCGGGGACCGCTTGGCTCCCAGAAGTTCCAGGATGCCCCACACGAATGCGCAGGGCATTCTGGGGAAACCCCTGAGGCCAGGATGCTTGTTGTAGCCTCCCAATCTGGGGTCTACTTGTGTTTCCATGCGGCAGCAGCACACGATCAGTAAAATGGGGTCAGCGGAGCGAGTGCTCCACTAACTTCATTTTAGGGGAGGGGTTCTTAGGCGGGCAAGCTGCCATTGAACCACTGAGCTTGCTCGCTCGCCCGGTGATTCTCACAATGGAGGGGAAATGGGCTGGGCTCCCTTAGCTCCGTTTCTCTCCATCGTGAGAATAGCCTCGTAGTCTAACAACATCTGGAAACCCAAGTTTGAGAACCCCTGTTCTAATGTATCCCTAAGAGGTGTATGTCCCATATTTTCCTTAAAAATAATTTTTAAAAAGACTTCAAGGACAAAGATCCATAAGTCATACTTCCATAGGCCACCCCTTCTATAGCTGAGCAATTCTGATAGGAACATAGAAAGTCACTTTATACCAAATCAGATGATTAGTCCACCTAGTTCATTATTGTCTACACTGAGTGGTAGAAGCTTCTCCAAGATTTTAGGCAGGAATCTCTCCCAGCACTACCTGAAGATGGCAGGGATGGAATCTGGGACCTTCTGCACACAAAGGAGAGGTTCTGCCACTGAGCTACGACCCCATCCCTATGTAGGACAATTGTTCTTAAACAGTGATTTGGAGATCAGTGCTAATGATGATAGTGCTTTCAGGTGGGCCATGAAACCACATCAAAAATATGAGGAGAAGAAGAGCTAAAGGTTGATGTTTCCACAACAGCAGCTTGCATTGTGAAAGATGCAAATAGCTGTGACAGAAACTTCAAAGACACTTCTTGCTCCATCATGGTGGCCATAATGGCCATTTCCCAGCCCATATGATTAAAATGGGGATGTGCCTCCTACCCTGACATCTATTGCGGAGGTTATGACATCCTCCCAGTATGTTCCTTTATCATGTGTGTGGAGGGAGGGGCACGGTTCATCCAAATCACCAAATAGATATTTGGATCACATATACAGTGACAATTTGGACTAACCCCCACCCCACCCCCCCACAAAAAAAAATTGCTGGGAGGACATCAGGATATCCAGACAGACAGACATGCTCTCAGTGCCTCCCCCTTTTAATCATGGAGGCTACAAAAGTAACATCTGAACCAACCCAATGTAAGAATCAGTCTTGAATGGCTACACTTTTCAGACTTACTTGGAACATATGCAAATCCAGCAAAGCCTATGATTTCACAGCACTGAAGGCAGCCAGGTCTACTTGTTAGTTCCTGAATGAGGATGAGGATGAGGACTCCAGGACTCAGTAGACCTGGCTATTGGCAGAACACTCCATTCTTCTGTTAAGTGGTTGATAGACCTGGTCTTTGGAGCCAGAAGACTTGGCCACCAGCACAACAGAAGTCAGTTCTACCCAGTGGCTCTTGCGCATACAGCAGGTAGCCCTGAGCTCAAGATTTGGGTAGCCCTGGATGCTATGAAGAAATTTAGCTAAGCATGTTGTAGTGGGAAGAAGTTAACATTGGAACTCCATAGTGTGGTGTTCCACAAGGCTCCATATTGTCTCCAATGCTCTTTAACATCTACATGAAACTGCTGGGAGAAATCATCTGGAAGTTTGATGCAGGGTGTTATTGATATGCTGATGACACTCAGATCTGTTTCTCCATGTCCAACTCATCAGGAAATGGCATATATTCCCTAGATGCCTGCCTGGAGGCAGTAATGGGCTGGATGAGGGATAATAAACTGAAGTTGACTCCAAATAAAATTGAGGTACTGACTGTGTGGGGTCGGGACCCGAGAGATGATTTTGATCTGCCTGTTCTGGATGGGATTACACTCCCCATGAAAGATCAGGTACGTAGCTTAGGAGTGCTCCTGGACCCAAAGCTCTCCCTGGTTTCCCAGGTTGAGGCAGCGGCCAGGAGTGCTTTTTATCAGCTTCGGCTGATAAATCAGCTAATTAGAATTTTAATAATTTTTTAAATAACTGTTTTATACTATTGTTTTTATTGTGTCTCGTTTATTTTAATGTGTTGGCTTTTAAATATTTTAAATTTTGTACACCACCTAGAGATGTACATATCAGGCAGTATAAAAATATGATGAATGAATGAATGAATGAACGAACATTGACCCCTTTCTGCTTCATTTTTAGCCTTCAAGAACAAACACATAACAAAAACTGTTTCAAAATAGAATGATTGAAAGCAAATGACATTTGTGTATATTGGTGTAGCTTGGCCCTGAAACATAGGAACACAGGCAACTGCCTTATACCAGGCCAGAACATTGGTCCATCTAGTCCAGAATTGTTTACACTGACTGGCAGTGGCTTCTCCAAGGTTTCAGGCAGGAGTCTCTCCCAGCCCCACCTGGAGATGCCAGGGAATGAACCTGGGGCCTTCTGCATGCAAAGCAGATGCTTCACCACTGAGCATTTCAAAGTTTTTCAACTAGTCTCCAACAAGAAATTATGGTGATCCACAGACAAAGCAATATTGTAGATTCCACAATACAATAAAGAACAGCTGTATGAGGAATGCTACCATGCCAGAGACCTGGGAGCATGCACAGAGTGGAGACAGATTCCACATTTTGGGGGAATCAAGTGAATCCATTGTGCCCTCCACCAAACTATTTTGAAGCAGCATCAAGCACTTCTGCTTGTCTCTACAGTTCCATTGCCCTGGAGACTTGCCTGATCATTTTCTGAGAATGTTGCAATTTTTTCATGCAATCTAGTAGAACATTTTAGAGGACAGGATGACACTGTGAAAAGCAAACAGCTGATTATGTAAATAGAAACTGTCCCTATGTGTCCCTACAGCTGTATCAAATTTGGTCTAAATTGGTTCCCACTTGCACCTCAGATGTTCACTCATCTGCCATCCTGAGCTGGAGTGGATGGCATCATCACAAACTATGCCACTGAGGTGCCAGTATGTGTTCTTACAACTGTAACAAATTTGGTTCAAATCAGTTAGATGGTTCACAGATTAGGCTTCATGTGCCTCAAACATTCATGTGTCCACCATCTTGAATTGGGGTGTGTGACATCATCACAAACTACACCATTGAGGTGTCCCTTTGTATCACTCATTACAAATACACAAAATTTCCTCCAAATCGGTTAGGCGATCCCCAAGTTAGCCCACTTGTGCCTCAAATGTTCACCTGTCTGCCATCTTGAATTGGGGTGGATGACATCATTCCAAACTATGCCCCTGAGCCATCCCTATGTGTCCCAACAGCTGTAGCAAATTTGGTTCAAATTGGTTTGGCAGTTCATAAGTTAGCCCACTTGTGCCTCAAACATCCATGCTTCCACCATATTGAATTGGGGTGGATGATATCATCACAGACTATGCCACTGAGGTGTCCCTATGTGCCACTTACTACAATGGAACCAAATTTGGTTTAAATCAGATAGATGTTCCACAAGTTAGCCCACTTGCACCTCAAATGTTCACATGTCCGCCATCTTGAATGGGGTGGATGACATCATCACAGACTACTCCATTGAGGTGTCCCTATGTGTCCCTACAGCTGTAGCAAATTTAGTTCATATTGGTCCAGGCATTGTGAAGTTGATAGGGACACACACATGCACAAACACCACACATTCACCTCATAAGCTTACTTTCCTTAAGGAAAGTAGGCTAAAAAAACCCCTATGATTCATACAATCCCCAGGACTGTTTGAGGATTTTTAAAATACCTTTTACACAGATGTAAGTGAGGCTGAGGGCTTTGAGTATGCTCTCTCCTAGCCTCTACTCAGCCCCAGGTCCGACCGTTCCAACACAACAGCAGATATCTCGGTCAGTGTTCCAACATTTAGGAACATAGGAAGCTGCCATACACTGAATCAGACCATTGGTCCATCTAGCTCAGTATTGTCTTCACAGACTAGCAGTGACTTCTCCAAGGTTGCAGGCAGGAATCTCTCTCAGCCCTATCTTGGAGATGCCAGGGAGGGAACTTGAAACCTTCTGCTCTTCCCAGAGCGGCTCCATCCCCTGAGGGAAATATCTTGCAGTGCTAGTCTCCCATTCATATGCAACCAGGGAAGACCCTGCTTAGCTAAGGGGACAAGTCATGCTTGCTACCACAAGACCCGCTCTCCTCTCCTGGAGCTCCCTGCTGTTATGGCAGAACTCTGTCTGAGAGAGGGCATATAGGGGTCAACATGCCTGTCAGACCCAACACCACACACAGCAGCACTATTTATGTCCCATTAATACAGCCAAGCTGACTACCACCCACACATGCTCATGACCTTCCTCTCGTAACTGTTCTGTGTCCAAAGCACTTGGCAGGCTAGTAGTGCTACATAAGTAATAGTAATAAGTTGTGCAACGTTCTTTATACAGTATTGCATATTTTAACTGGTGTGTTATTGTTGGGTTGCCTAGTGTTAGGAGCTGCTGGTACTAGAGTCCGGAACCCACATCAGGTGCTGCTACTCTATGTGGTGAAGTACCTGTTATAGTTAGGGCTGGTCCCTGAGTTGTGTATGTTCTTAAATTCAAGAATGACTCTGCCCACTCTGGTCAGCCATTGGTTGTCCCTGACCAGGAAGGACTATAAAGAAATGTTACAGGACCAGTTTGGATGATACTATCCCTGCCCACACAATCAGGAAAGGGACGCTCCAACAGCACAGAAGAGAAATTCTTCCCTCTCTCACAACACAACTCCAGAAGTAGGAGTCATCCCATGAAACTGAATGCCAGGGAATGTAGGACCAGCAGAAGGAAGTACTTTTTCACACAGTGCATATCTATGGAATTCTCTGCCACAGGATGTGGTGATGATGGCCAGTAGCTTGGATGGCTTTAAAAGGGGCTTAGACAAATTTATGGAGGATAGTCTATCAATACCTACTATGCTAGTATAGGCCACCTCCAGCCTCAGAGGCAAGATGCCTCTAAATACCAATTGAAGGGGAGCAACAGCAAGAGAGAAGGCATGCCCGGACCTCTTGCCTGTGGGCTTCTCAGAGGCATCTGGTGGGCCACTGTGTGAAACAGGATGCTGGACTAGATAGGCCTTGGGCCGGATCCAGCAGGGTTGTTCTTATGTTCACATCCATTCGGACATCCTCTGTTGACATCCCACCTTCCTGGCACGTTCCTTATGGCATGTGGAGGGGATGTTTGTATGAACCACCCCTCTATATGTGCTCCAATACTTGCTTAAGTATTTGAACCATGTGTAGAGGGGACATTCAGATGAACTCTCCTCCATACACATGATAAAGGGACATGCCAAGACGGTGTTGGGAGGGATATCCACAGAGGATGTGTCCCCTTCCCAATTGCTTGGGCATCCCCTTCCTAATCGCTTGGGACAGGGACAGTATCATCTGAACTGGCCCTTTTAATGGAGGAACATTTAATCACATGGGGCCCCACCCCACCCATAATCTGAAGTGATACAATCCGGAATCTAGCTTTTTACCTCAACTGCTCATAGTGAGAATTAGGCCTGAAAAACTACACATAGATTCTCTGCAGCTGGAGTTCAAGCTTCTTGGACATGTGGAGAGATACGTGACTTACAGGCCAGCCTGGACTCAGCAATTGTCCTTCTGCATCTTTGTGATAAGGAGACTAGAAGCCAACAGACCTACAAACAAACAAACAAAAATAAGAAAAGCCTACGTCTAACACCTGTTGTGGGAAAGGCTGCATTTGGGCGGTTCTCACTTTCTATCAGGAATGCCATCCTACCTTCCTTCAATGAAAAGAATTCCGTCCTTCAGTTTGGTTTATGGCTTCAGTGCCTGGAACGGATTGTGGATTTCACCTGCGGGATGAATGTGGGGTGTCAGGGAGGGGAGGGAGAACTAAGTACCCCCTGCCCTGCCTTCATCTTCCCATTGAGAATTAAGCTACTTAACTGCATGAACTCCGGCCCACCTGTGACCATCTCAGCAGTCACACCCGCTCTTGAAAAGGGTCTTTGTACTAGCCTCGCCCTACCTGGGCTTCACCTTTGGTCTGTGATCACAGGCCTGTCGCTTTTAATTATCTCTCTTCGTCCCTCCTGGACTGTTCATCCAGAGGTCACTCGGGTCATTGCTCATTGGGAAGAAGAAGGGACGTCACCAGGAAGGTCATGTTTCAGGATGCTCCTTTGATGCCAAACAAGCAAAAATTATATGTTGGTTCTCCAACAATATTAGCTGCTCCCAAAAGTAGACACAAGGGACAGAAATGCATTCTCTTGCAAAAGGTTGTCTTAATCGCACAATCAGCCAGAATTTGCAAGCACACTTGTCAGTTCTCCTCCTTGCAGATCCCTTCCCACTATGAAATCTGGCCTTGGTCCAATGAACTCATGACTGGCCTTGGTCCTGTTTAGTTTTTATCCCTTGATGTTTCCTGAACAATCTTCTTGGAAATCTGTTTTCTTGACTTACCTGTGAAAGAGCAGAGCTTCCTTGGACTCCAAACACTTTGCAAGATCAGCTCCTCAGCAAGCTAACCAAACTAAACCTTGGAAAAGCTGAACAACTGGATTGAGGCAGAACTCCAGCAAAATCTCTGCTCCTCCTGAAAATTCATCAAGATACATAATGATAAACCTCAGCTGGTTGACAGAGATCAGATCTAAGGTTTTTACGAGTAGTCCTTGCAAGATCCTGACTCCTCTGCTAGCACCTAAGTAAGAAATACTTTCTCAGATGCTTACTCAGTAAGAAATGCTTATTTAGATAAGAGCTGGGAATTTTTGCAGGATGTGAAATAATTCAATTGCTGTTCTCTATGGCAATACGAAGTCCAGATTTGATTTTAGAAGATGCTTAGGAATATGATCTGAACTGGGAACCTGTGAGAAATCACTGTAGAAAGAAGGGCAGAGACATAAAACTGATCTGCAGTGCATGTCCTTTTGATCTAAGGGTATATCCATGCCATAACCCTGTATTGGTTATATAACAGTTTAAACTAGCTGACCTGGTGTAGAGCATCTGCGCCGACAGTTCTCCCTGTCTCCCTCCATCTTAAGAAACTTAAGTATGTAGTACACTGCTCTGGGCTCCTTGGAGGAAGAGCGGGATATGAATATCATCATCATCATCTTTTCGTGCTTCCCCCCTTCAGCCCCAGACTGTGTCCGCCCCCATCTCATCTTCCCCCGGTGGCCGCGGGGGGCGGGGAGGAAGAAGCAGCCACCCCTTCTCTCCACCCCTCCCCCACTTATCCCCCACGGCCAGCCGTTTGCCAGCCTGCTGCTTCTCTCCACCACCCCCTTCTTCCCCACTGGCGGCCAGCAGTTTGCTGGGCTGCTGCTTCTCTCTGCCCCTCCCCGCCCCGCTTTTCCAGCAGCTCACCAGCAGCTCACCAGGCCACCGCTTCTCCCCGCCCCCCGCCCCCCGCGGTCAGCCATTCACCGGACCGCAGCTTCTTTTTGCCCCCCTTCACTTCTCCCCTGCTGGTGGCCAGCAGTTCACCGGGCCGCTGCTTCTCTCTGCCCCCCCTTCTCCGGCAGCCAGTGGCTTGCCGGGCTGCGGCCTCTCTCCCCCTCCCCCTCATGGCCAGCCATTCGCCAGGCTGCCGCATCTCCCCCCCCCGCCTGCTGTCCCCCTCGTTAATCAGCAGCTCAATCGCAAACTCCCGTGAGAGCTGCCACGCATGGGATTAGCGATGGGTATGCCTAGGAGCAATATATATATAGAAGATGTCATGACTTTCTCCAAAGGATCCTGGGAACTGTAGTTTGGTGAGGATGTCGAAAATTCACTCGTTAGCCCCGGACCCTTTTACTGAACTGGAGTTCCTAGGGCTCCTGGGGGCGGTGGGTGGAATGGCTATTAAAACTGTTCTAGGTCTAGAGTGAAGATAGTTATTTAAGCAATCTTATCATCAACCAAGACCATCATTACAAGAGCTGAGTTTTTGTCAGGGCCTCTGACTTGACCAGACAGCTCAGCATCTCTGAAGGGAAAGCTGTGTTCCCTTTAATATTATGGCAAGCAAATAGTGCCCAGTATTTCTATAGAGGTCATATAGAGCAGTGTTCCCCAACCTTTTTTTTTATCCTAGGGCATACTTAGATTAAAAATAATAATAATTGGGGCACACTGCTTCCCTGTCAGGCAATTCTTCCTTCCTTCTTTTCTTACTTTCTTACACTGGCCAGTGTGTGCTGTGCTGACTTGCCCATAATGCACTGGGAAGGACATGTCCCTTCTGGAGCATTATGGATTATGGGATGAGTCAGCTCCAAAAGTGGGAGGTTCTACCTCCCCTCCTTTAGAGCTGACTTGCTCCCTTATGCACAAGGAGGCACACAGCCTTCCTGATGCATTATGAGGCAAGTTGTTTCCAAAAGTGGGAGGTTTAAACTCCCGGCTTTTGGAGCTGACTCAGAGTGAGTCAGCATAGCACACCTGCCAGTGTCCAGTGTGCTGCCTAAATGTTGACTGGGAAATGTTGATTTAGAGGGAATATAACCAGTACTCCCGATTCACATTTTAAGAAGGGGATTACATAATGTTGCTACCTCCTGCTTCCTTACCATGCAAGAAGTCCTATTCACTCCATAGTGGACAAGGACAGCCGGGGAAGAGAGAATACAGGATCCATTCCCACTAAGATTACACAAGCAAACAAGACAGGACTTTGGGTATTGCTGTTCTTTCAAGAGATGCTCTTACTCTGGATCCTTCATTGCTTAGCTCTTCTCTCAAGGCCAAATTAGACAGGATGTGGTAGATCTATGAATAGGATCTCCTGGAGCTTTCCCAGACAGCAGGCGGGTTTACTGCGAGTTTGAAGTTGCCCCCCCAAAAAACCAATGCAAAAATTGGGTTTATTTACCCTGGATAGCAATCATGCTACACTCGTAACATGCAGTGAAAAACTTGAATTGTGTGTGCAGTGTTCCCTGATAGCCCACAGGGACTTGGGGGTAAATTTGGCTGATATGGGAACACACACCTCCATTCTGGAGGAGATGTAAAATAAAAGACAGGTGTGGAAAACTTCCTGGGTTTTTAATGCTTTTCTACAAGAAGGTGCCTCCATGGCCTGCGTGTGTGCGCGGTAGGAGTGTGGAGTGTCACATCCTGCTAACTTGGCAAAGAGGCACCTTTTTAACATGGTGATTCTCTTTTATTTTGCAGGGGGAGAGTAAATGGCCCTATCCATCCTCAGCATGGTATCTCCAGTGACTGTTGCTGCTGTCCATCTTATGTTTGTGAGCCCTTTGGGGACAGGGATCCATCTTATTTATTTATTTCTCTGTGTAAACTGCTTTAGAAACAGTTTACACAGAGAAAAAGAAAAAGCAGTAGAAAAAAGCAGAAAAATAATTAGAAAAGCAGTATATAAATAATTGTTGTTGGAGGAGCATGGGGGATTCTGCATGAGCTGCACCTTCCAAACTGTCTCTAAGGGTCCCACCACACACACACGAGTGATATAACACTCCAGTTGTAAAACCGTATTGTTGGAAGGGAACAAAAGGCCTTTCCATCCTGCTCCAGTAATGAGCCCAAAGCACCTAGTAACCCCAACAGATTAGTCTGTGCAATCCAGGTTACAGTGTGCCACAAGCAAAAAGTAGGTGTATTGCAGAGTAGTCTTTGCAGAGGACCTAGGTCCAGGTAACTCCTGCAAGCAAGCCAAACCACATATACTGTAGGGGAAACCAAACCCCTCCTTCCTACAGAGCGTCACTTGTCTTAGAAGACTTATCTGTGCAGTGCTGGGTTATAAACATGTCTCCTGCGCCTTTAAATTTGCCAGGTCTGCTTTGAACATTTTGGAATGCTGGGTGAGTGTGTCCCTCCAGGGCAACTTCAAGGCCTTTGATTTGGCAGACTGGAGCCAAGGCAGGTTCCTCTGTGGGTGTATTTCATAAAAGTGCACAGGAGGCAGCAGTCCTGCCCTGCCATGGCCTCCAGAAATTCTGGCTGGCTCCCAGCTCTACAGGAAAGGCATCGCCTGAATGAGGGGCGTTTGCATGACAGCCTTTCGTGGTTTGGGGAGGGGAGCAGCCGTCCGACTTTGAGAGACTTTTGAATTGCTCCCAAGAGGCATGGAGGTTGCTTTCAGAAACTCACGTTTCTAATTTCAATGCAGGTATCTCATTGATCTATATTTACCTGGCCTTGTGGATTGCAATTTTTTAAAAAATGGAGGAAGGATCAAAGGAAAGGAGCAAGTTCCACCACACCACAAGCAAAGGACCAAATTCCCATTGGCTTGCAGTGCAATGTGGGAGTCCTAGATAGCAAAGGATCCTTCACAAGCAAAGAGCCCAGCACCTGCTGGTCTACAGTGAACCAAACACTTTCCCTGCTAACTGAGCAAAGAGGCATCTTATAAAAGTGGTGATTCTCTTTATTGAGCGGGGGGGGGGGGAGCAACTGGCCCTATCCAACCCCAACACAGCATCCCTCCAGTGGCTGTTGCTGGTGTCAATCTTACGTTTCCTTGTTAGATTGTGAGTCCTTTGGGGACAGGGAGCCATTTTTTACAATCTATCTATCTATCTATCTAAACTGCTTTGGGAACTTTTGTCGAAAAGCAGTATATAAATATTAATGGTAGTAGTAGTAGTAGTAGTAGTAGTAGTAGAGTGCAATGTAGGGATCCTAGACAGAAAGGGATCCTCAAAACTCTCCAGGGCTTAATCCCAGAAAGTAACTTTAAAACCAGGGAGAAAAAACAAAAAAGGTTGCATCCAAAAATATGCATAGTACCTTTCTCTCCCCAATGATTAAGCACTGCACAGCTTACCCTATGCATGGGGGCAGGCCATACAGATCACTTGAAGGAGTGAGCTTTGGCAGTTATCTTTTAGAAAATAATCAATGGATGGTCTCTAGAACTGCAGGTAGGCACTTAGCCAAGATTCCAGGAGCAAGTCTTAAATGTATCACTAAAGCTTATAAAACATACACAATCCGTCTTCAGCTTATCAAAGCCAATACTTCTATATGTTTCCCCTTATTATGAAATACAAAAAAGTTTACATAACAGAGATATTTTCAAAAACTGAAAACCAAATTAGAAAAACAAACATGAGGAAAATGCATATTTAAAAGCGACTCTGAGTTAGGAGAATTTGACAGAGACTCGCATCCTTCCCAGACAATGCATTTTGGCTCTGTTTTCTGCAGGCATACCTTGGCAGGTATGCTGACCCCTGTCACTCTCCCACAAGACACATTTGCTTTTGTTGTCAACAACAAGGGACTCTGCCCTGGCTGGCTCTTCCCCACCATGCAAAGCTTCTTGCCTACAATGAATACAGATCCCCTTAGGGTTGGCAGCTCTGACTGCAGCTATTCTTGGAGTCTTAAAAAAAAAACCCCAAACCCTCCCCACAATTCGTTCCACAACATCAAGCCATTATAATCTCCAGAACTGCTTTCAGTCCTCACCTGGAGATTGCTGCTGATTCCTGGAGATTCCAGGCCAAACTTTGAGGGTTTGTAGACATGTGCAGAGGTGGGTGATGGTGTAGTAGTTAGAGTGTCGGACTAGGACTGAAGAGACCTGAGTTCAAATCCCCATTCAGTCACCCACTGGGTGACTCTGGGGCAGTCCCATCTCTCTCAGCCTAACTCCCCCCCCCCACATTAAATTTTTATTGATTGTCTCTCTCAGCCTAACTTAGCTCACAGGGTTGTTTTGAGGAGAAAAACAAAAGCCATGTACACAAAACCACTCTGGGCTCCTTGGAGGAAGAATGGAATATAAAAATAAAAATAAATTAATAAGTTTTTTTTAAAAAAAGTACAACAGAGTATCTATAATGTCCGGCTCTTGAATGTCGCAGGGTTACAAGCTGCTGCTCACCCAGCGCATGGCAAACCAACCCCCCCACACACACATGTTACAGTGGTATTGGCTTAGCTTGTGCCTCCAAACTGGCTGGCATGCAAGTTAGCTGCCAGGGCTAGCCCAAGGGTTCAGGGAGCCCCAGGTGAAGCAGGTGCCCCACACGCCTGTACAACGCCCCCTTTGCCCACATAGTTGGGTGCCTCCCGTTGGGTGAGTGTGAGCAGTCCGTGGGCAAGCCATGGACTGAGCAGGTATTCCCCATCCCCATCACTCGCCCACTTGCTCTCTATCCTCACCTGCCATGATGAAAAGAAGGGACGTCCTCCATCCTGCCGGTGTCTCCGCCTGCTACAGCGAGAAGAGCAACAGGGATGGAGATGGCCCGCTAGCTCTCCTCCCACTTCTGTTGCTGGCTGTTCACTGCAGGACATTTTAATGATGCTGCCATGCGCAGCGACACCATTAGAACCTGTCGCAGCTGGTCAGCACAGGGGTGGAGCCACCATTGCATGGTAGGCTTCAAAGAACCCAGGCCACTAATGAAAAGGGCTGCCAATGCCCTCCTTGTACATGGCGTCATAACGTGGGCTGGAAATGCAATGGGGAGGGCTGGGCGGGCCCTCCAGTGATTGGGACACCCCTTCTCTACACATGACATCCCGCACATGGGCATCACATGCTGGGGCCACCAGCGGGAGGAACACGGGCTGCCTTTCCACTAGCGACACCACTGGGTCAACGGCCAGAGTGGTGGTGGCCGGCCACGGTGAAGAGATCGAGCAAGTGCCCCCCATACCTGTTGCCTGCCCCTTTCTTTCCTTGCCATGGCAGGCTGCTCCCTTCTGCTGCAGAGCAGAATCCTAAAGTGCCACGGCAGGCTGGTGGCAGGAGGGACGGCCCACCAAGGGAGCAGCCCACGGGGGCAGGCAGGTGACAGGGATGGGGAGTGCCTGCTTGGTCTGTCACCCAGTTGCCTGCCTGCTCCCTCACTCATCCCTGTCAGCCTATGGGGCTGGCATGTGGCCTGGGCCGTCGGTACCCCTCCCCAGCTGGTGACCTAGGTGACGGCCTTGTTTGCCTAGTGAATGGGCCGGCCTTGTTAGCTACTAGGCCTGATCTAGAGTGGCTTGATCTAGAGTGGCCATATGCCCTCTAGGTCAGAGCGCAGTCCTCTTTGGGGGAAAACATGTCCTCTCTCTCTTTTTTTTAATGCCCTCTTTTCTTTTCTTTACTTTTTTTGCAATGTGGGCCTAGTCACCCTACATGATAATCAAGCCAGGGAATGTATCTAATACAGTTTAATCTGCCCACGTTGCTGCTTTGTCTGGGATTGGGGCAGCTTGAGGGGATGAGGGGCAAAAGGGTGAGAAAAAATGGGCAAAAATTATTCCTCCCCCTTGTGTGAGTGGAATGTATTTCCACAGAGCTGGTCTTGAAGTGGTGAGCATGAATTGTCCCCTTTGCTAAGCAGGGTCTGACCTGTGAGCAGTGTAAGATGAGGAGGCCGCTCTGGGAAGAGCAAGTTCCCTTCCTGGCATCTCCAAGATGGGGCGGAGAGAGACTCCTGCCTATAACCTTGGAGAAGCTGCTGCCAGTCTGTGTAGACAATATTGAGCTAGATGGACCTATGGTCTGACTCAGTATAAGGCAGCTTCCTATGTTTAATCTGGATGCTTCCCAGCATGTGTTCTGGAGCCTGTCCACCCAGGACAGCCTTTGGATGCCCTCCCTCCCCTGCAAATTCAGCATCATCATGCTCCGCTGAGTGACCACACCACCCAGGACAGACTAAAGAGGATTTGGGGGTCCCCAGGGGGTGTTGAGGCCCTGGACCTAGGCCACGAAGTCCAAGGGGTAAGAACGTCTCTGCATGTATTAGTAGCCCTGCTGGAGAAAGGGCTGCCAGTTCCACTAAGCTGCAAATCACAGCATTTTTTCCTCCAGACTGTTTCTCTCCAACCTCAACCTGAGCATAGTAGCTAATAGCTATCTACCATCAATGCTCATTAAAGCAAAATCTCCCAGGCATTACAAGCCCTTGAACATGTATCTTCAGTCAGCCCTTAGAAACATCAGCAGATCATCAGTGCTCATTACCAAGCAATCAGGTTAAACAAAGGACAGTGATTTCTTCACGTCAAAAGAAAAATTATAGAGAGGAAGTGATATTAGAGGCTGCAGCTGCAGCTGCAGCATTGATTTGCCTCAGCCGATGCAATCCTGGCCCCTCCTCCGTGAGCGATGTCTGCAGCAGAACTCCAGAAACCCGGCTGCAACAATTGTGTGTGCACATTTCTATAGACTCTTTATTGTTTGTGTGTTAAATTTATATCCCACTCTTTCCAAAAGGTTCAGAGCAGCCGACAGTATTTTTTAAAAAATTAATAATCCCGAAAACGTTCGCAATCTTTTTAAAAAGGCAAACCAAACAAAATGGAAAAGGAAAGAAACGTCATCAGAAGGGAGGGTCCAGAAGGTCTTTGGTCCCCAAGGCCAATGAAGGGGCCTTGCTTCTTGCCTCAACCTCTGCTGCAGCCTAATGTTAAGCCTCTGTTGCAAAAACCTCAGTGTTGCACACTTGATCGTTTGTAGGGTGGGGGGGGTGGCATATTGTGTTTATATCATGTGCATCTAAGAATGTTCTCTGTGGTTAGGATGGGGGTTCTCACTCAGGTTGCCATATTCTGGCTCCCCTGCCGATAACAAACAAGGCCACATTCCTCAGGGGATTACTGTACTTGTGAAAGTGAAACCCTCCCAGTGAGTCTCCTGTGCTCTTCCTCTCTAAATCCACGTCCAGCGGTTGAGCAGAATAGTGACGGGCCTGTTTTGCTCCATAACTCCACTTCTACAAGGGCTAGAGCTTAGCTTTTAAAAAAGGAAAGAAAGAAAGCTGAAATCCAGGTGAATCCGGCTGGGCTAAGCAATCTGGGTGAGATGCTTAAAATCCAGGTGATACCCAGAATTCTGGGGGGCGTGGCAACCCTAGTTCACATGGGTTCCCAGATGTTGTTGGACTACAACTCCCACCATCCCTTTGGCCACTGTATCTGGGGATGCTTGGGAATTGCAGTCCAACCTCTGGGGTCTCAGGTTTGAGAACACCTGGGTTAGGAGCGTTGTGTTCTTGGTGCCAAGCTCCTTTTGTCTGTCCCCCCTTCTGTTCACCTTATTCCTAAATAAATACGATTACTTGGCATCCCCCGCCCCTGTACTCTGGTATATGGCTTATGGGGAAGAATTGCTTTCCAGGGCATCTAGTTGTACTTGCTAGATTCCCAAGGGTGGAGGTGGGGGTGGGCAGGCAGCCAAGTTCACAAGCACCTCCTAGTCCCAGGGACTGGCATAACCAGAAAAGTGCACGTGCCTCAATCAATAATTTCCTTTGAGAAATCACCATTCATGGCTTTTATTTGTGCTCAAAGTTTGATTGATAGAGATTGCGGGTGGGATCTCCCCCTGCCACACCAAGGCCGATTAGCATAATTCTTTGTGAGCAGAGAGGAAGACAGAGAGGTTTTGCACATTATTATTAATATTATCATTATTATTATCATTATTATTATTATTATTATTAATCTATATATATAATTCTCCTGGGTGTGCCCAGGAGAAATGCGTCCCGGCAGCCCAGCTGATTGGCTGGGCTGCAGGGGGCGCCTGATTGGCTGGCAGCACACCCAGGAGAATTCGCTTGCTGGGCGGCTGTGGAGGCAAGGCGGCGGGCCCAGTGCCGCGGCGGCGGAGCCCAGCGAGGCGGCGGAGCCCAGCGCAATGGCGGCGGGCCAGGCCGTGGTGGCGGGGCCCAGCGAGCGGCGGGCCCAGCGAGGCGGGGCAAGGCGGCGGGGCCCAGCGAGGCGGCGGGGCCGGGCCCGGCCGCGGAAGCGAGGCGGCGGGACTGGCCGGGCCGCTGAGGTGAGGCGGCGGGACTGGCCGGGCTGGGCCCGGCCGCGGAGGCAAGGCGGCGGGCCTGATGGCGGCACTCTGGGGCCAGCCACGGCATCGGCGGCGGCACTCTGGGGCCGGCCAGGCCCGCTGGCGGCGGTGGCCGCACTCTGCCCCGCCGGAGACGGGGGGCGGGAGGAGAGAGAGAGGTAGCCTGGCCTGGCCGGGCCCAGCCGCGGAAGCGAGGCGGCGGGACTGGCCGGGCCCGGCCACGGAGGCGAGGCGGCGGTGGCTGCACTCGGCCCCCGCAGGGCGGCGGCAGCCGCACAGGTCAGCTAGTAATTATTTATTTATTATTTATTATTATTTTATATTTATATCCCACTCTTCCTCCAAGGAGCCCAGAGCGGTGTACTACATACTTAGGTTTCTCCTCACAACAACTCTTTGAAGTAGGCAGAAAAGGGAAAATAGAGCCTAGGGCAAGCACTGAAATTGCGCCCCCTGTCCAAACATCTGACACCCTCCTTTCAGATAACTTTACCATAATATCAGCTGAAAAATACAAGTCAAGCTCGTTAATCTTTTAATATTTCAAAAACTATTTAGCAGTGGACGTAGTCAGACCAAAAAATGCTAGAAAACTACTAATTTCAGTATGCTGGGGCTCATGAAATACCCAAATACTATGTGGAGGTGTACTTGGAAAACTAAACAGAAATGCATAGTACTTCTAAACAGAAGTACTATGCATTGTAGCATTACATAAGCTTTAAAAATAAATGGAGAATTTGACTTTTCCCAGCTACTCTGAAAATAATTAAAGGATATGCAAAGTAAACTGTGTCACTACTTGGAATATAGTCTAGTATTTCAGAAAAACAGTTAAAATGAGAGAAAGAGAGCAAGAAACTCCCAGTGGGCCTTATTGCTAAGGATTTCACACTGATTCAAAGACAAACTCATCATTAATAGCCATATTATTAAGACATCATATTTAACTCACTTATCACAAGAAGCAAAGAGCGAGCAAATGAATACAATCCTAGCTCATAAGCTTCAGCTCAGTATTCACAAGCCCTGATTCTCTGTACTTAGTGCCAAACTAAATTCGTACAGTCATTCATATATATATATATATATATATATATATATATATATATATATATATATATATAAATTTACCTGTAGCCCCTTCGGGAGGGCATCCTAAAGGCCATGTGTGGGGGGGCCTGAAAAGGTTCCCCCTCTCCCCTCTGGCCTTTAGGACCTCACAGGGACCATTTGAGCATGTGCGGTGGCCATTTTAAAAAATATATTTTTTAAAAAAACTGGCCGCTGAAAACAAAATGGCCACCGTGCATGCTCAAATGGCCTCTTCAAGGCCTGGCATGGTCTAGGGCCTCACAGAGACCATTTGAGCATGCATGGTGGCCATTTTGTTTTCAGCAGCCATTTTAAAATGTTTTTTAATTTTTAAGAATGGCACCGCCTTCAGGTGGCGCCCGGGGCACGTGCCCTGCCTGCCCTACCCTAGATACGCCCCTGGAAGTAGGTTTGGCTGAGAGAGAAGTGACTGGCCCAGAGTCACCCAGCTAGTATCATGGCTGAAAGGGGATTTGAACTCGGGTCTCCCCAGTCCTAGTCCAGCACTCTAACCACTACACCACACTTCCCTCTGTGGCTTGGCTTGCAAGCGTGAGTCACCTTGTTTTGTTCTGCAGTCACCTTCCTCGTCCAGTTTGCTGTGGACTACATTTGCACAAGCAGTCAGTCCTGAGCATGTATGGCTAAGGAAGGCTCTGCCTCATGATGGGGTATTGGGCCAGAGGGACTTTTGATCTCCTCCCAGTCTATGGCTTATGAGCCATCCACCCCCAGGGACAAGCTGGGGAGGCCTCCACCTGCATTGGGGCCCGCAGTTATAGGAGGACCCATAAACAAGGCAGGCCTCTTGTCTGACTAGTTTTGCAACTAGCTAAGCATTTCCTGTGCACCTTGTTCTTCTGGGAATCTTTGGTGCCTGCTGCCAGGGGGTGGCCCTTGTTTAGTTCCTTTCCAGAAACTCATTTGTATGATGATGGAGCAAACAACCTCCCAGCCAGCCACAAGGGAAAGGTGTTCTCCTGAGCTGCTAGAGAGGAAGGGTGTGTTAGCTACAAGAGACAATCCCATATTTGTTTGCTGTGGACCAGGTTTGCCTCCAGAACTTTCCAAATCTTGGTCAGACTTTCCTAATCTACTCTTCTAATAGCTTCTGCACGTGCAGGGGCGTAACGATAATAGGGCAAGGGGAGACAGTTGTCTGGGGGCCCACTGCCTTGGGGGCCCCCCAGAGGCAAGTCACATGACTGACTCCCCCGGCCACGCACCTGCCCGGGCTTCCTTCAGTTGTATTCATCCTCCGAAACTGATGTGAGTGTTAAGACCTGGAGCTACTAGAACAGTATGTCTTTCTCTAGTACCATGAAATGACTTGCATCGTCCACAATTTACAAAACCTTTTAAAAAACAATTTAGGATGATATTCTATTGTGGCACATAGGATATGTATGTATGTATGTATGTATGTATGTATGTATGTATGTATAGATATAGATATAGATATAGATATAGATATAACTATGCTTTTTATTACCACTATTCAGCCTCATATAAGCTTTCTTTACTTCATGAGCTGAGCTTCAGTGGGGTGGGAGCATTTTAAAATCTTGTCTCTGGGCCCACTCCAACCTTGCTATGCCCCTGTGCACATGCTTAAACTCTTCCTGGAACTGACTATAAGCATATAAGAGAGGAGAGCTGGTCTTGTGGTAGCAAGCATGACTTGCCCCCTTAGCTAAGCAGGGTCCATCTTGGTTGCATTTGAATGGGAGACTACATGTGAGCACTGTAAGATATTCCCTTTAGGGGATGGAGCCGCTCTGGGAAGAGCATCTAGGTTCAAAGTTCCCTCTCTGGCCCCTCCAAGATAGGGCTGAGAGAGATTCCTGCCTGCAACCTTGGAGAAGCTGCTGCCAGTCTGTGTAGACAATAATGGGCTAGATGGACCAGTGGTCTGACTCAGTATATGGCAGCTTCCTATGTTCCTGTGTTCCATATCTGCTAATATTTCACAGATGAACATAGAAACACACTTATACCTATTCCAATACCAAGGATCAATGTCCAAGGCCTCTTCACCCCAATGGCTACACACTGCTGAAGACTCTCCCTCTGTTGTACACTGTAAAGGAGACTTGGAAATATCACTTCACCTATTAACCGGTGGCGAGAATAATTCCCTCCTGGCGACCAAGCATGGAAGGTCAATGGAATGCCTTCCCAGATGGATTCACTCTGACATTCACTCCAGATCTCTCCCCTCTGCTGCCAGAACAGGCCTCTGCTACAGAGTTGCACTCTCACCTTCCCTCCCTCATCCCAATTCAAAACAAAAAGCTAAGTGCTGATGATCTCATCACCTTGACTGGGAGGGAAAGATGGAAGGCCATGTACAGAGAGCACAACAACAGGTACTATTCTCAGCAATAACAGAGTCTCACACCAAGACTGCACAAAATGGCTCTACTCAGCGCCCACCCCCCACCCCCAGTCCATTTTGGATCAAACACCCACCAAAATCCGCTGTCCATAACATTATCTTTCAGAGACATGATCCCACATTCACAGAACACAAATAAATTAATTCAATAAAACACAAGAAAACCGTAGGAAATAGGAAGCTGCCATATACTGAGTCAGACCATAGGTCCATCTAGCTCAGTATTGTCTTCACAGACTGGCAGCGGCTTCTCCAAGGTTGCAGGCAGGACTCTCTCTCAGCCCTATCTTGGAGAAGCCAGGGAGGGAACTTGAAACCTTCTGCTCTTCCCAGAGCGGCTCCGTCCCCTGAGGGGAAGATCTTCCAGTGCTCACACTTCTGGTCTCCCATTCATATGCAACCAGGGCAGACCCTGCTTCGCTAAGGGGACAAGTCATGCTTGCTACCACACAGTGGCGGAGCAGGACCGCCGGCAGCCTGTGTGCAGCTGCCGCGGCGGCTCCACTAACCCCACCCCTGCGTCTTGACGTCAGATGCTGGGATAGTCACGCCCCCGCATCTGATGTCAGACGCGGAGGCATGGTCTAGCTCCTGAACGGAGCCTTGAGGCTCTGTTCGGGACCAGGAGTGCAGTTTAACTCCCGAAGGGGCCACATGGCCCCTTTGGCAGTTAAAGTAAGGCTGGCACTGCGTTCGCAGCGCAGCCCAGGAGTGGCTCTACCCTGCCTTTGCAGGGAAGAGCCGCTCCTGGCTGGTGCTGCAAACACAGCGCCAGCCTTAGTTTAGCTCCCGAAGGGGCCGCGCGCCCTCCGCTCGGGAGCTAAACTAGCACCCCTGCATCTGATGTCAGATGCAGGGGGCATGTCAGGGCTGCAAAGCATGGCCCCTGATTGGGCGCAGCCCAGGTTCTTTGAACCCATTCGCCCCATGGTGGCTCCGCCCCTGCTACCACAAGACCAGCTGGCCCACAAGACCAGCTGGCCCACCACCGTGCCAGGCAGCTAAGCATGACCTATGCTTTCTAGACAGAGGGGGAAGCGGGGAAATAAATATATGGGGTTAAGCTGCGTGTTGAAATGTTCCTGCGAATACATATTTACATAAATATGCCTGTTTTATATTATTACATTCTTGTGAGTTCAGTTGCCGTTTGTGCCCTCAAGAACTCACATGTTAAAAATATTGCATGTGTCATGGTGTGTGTGTGGGGAGGGGCTCCAAAGCAGGAATGGCTCCAAAGACATTAAGATCCAGGCTCCATAATTACCTAGGAGCACCTCTGCATGCAAGCAGTCTCCCATTCAAATGCAAGCCATGGAAGACACTGCTTAACAAAGGGGACAATTCATGCTTACTACCACAAGACCACAATAGCCTTATTCAGACATTCCATTAAACATTGTACATGTGTACAGTGTACATAGATCCAGATATGTACACAGGTACAGTGATTCACATGTTAGGTTCAATGCAGGTACACTTCCTCTCTGTACCATGCATTTGAGGGACCAGTACCCAGGTTCATTCTATTTGAGGGATCCGTAACCCAGTCATTCACTGAAAACCCTGTACCTATGTACAGATAACTACATTTGCACAATATAAGAGGCTTGTTCACACGATCCTTTTTACTCATTAGTCCTATTCAGACACTAGGCTCATTAACATGATCACCATCTGGGTAGGAGAAGCACCCAGCCACGGTAGGAGAGCCAAGCACGCTCCCAATCCACAGTGTAAGTTCAGAAGCAAGGTAGGAAGAGGGGAGAAAGATGGTGTGGGAGGTGGGAGCTGGGTCAGATGGTTTTTTGTCCACCCTCAGTAAAATGCTGGGGAGATAATCTGGGTAGGGTGCTCCCATCCTACCCAGCTCCCTCCTCCCACATGATCATTCTCTCTTCCTCTTCCCTTGATCCTTGCAAACATATGACCACGGATCAGGAGCATGCCCAACTCTCGTAACCTTCCTGGCTGCTCCTTCCACCAGAGGTGCACTTTGCCACGGACCTTGGGGATCTGGTCCGTGACCTCCTGTCTCCAGGAGGGCCTCCAAATGTTCTGGGAGGCCTCCCTATAGCCCCGTTGTTGCCCTCCCACTCCCACCCCCCACCATCACTGCCCACAGGAGGGTGGCCAGGAGCAAGTTAAATATTTTTTAAAGACTTTTTTCAAAAGTGGGTGGGGACCTGTGTGGTGGAGATGGTAGCGGAGACAGGGCAGGTTGTGGACTGAGGTGGGGGAGGCGGAGGCAGAGGCGACAGCAAGAGCTACTTCCCTGGGCCCACCTGCTGCCCAAATGACAGGTTGGATTCAGCCATTTTTGGCCCATTTCAGGGTTCTCTGCGCACGTGCAAGAGACTACCCTGTCCCTGGAATCTGTAAATGGCAGGCTAGAGAACAGGATCTGAGATGCTGCTCTTAAAGCTCAGGTAAGTGTATAAGAGTACAGGTGGTGCTTAAGGCCACAAATGACTAAAGCAGGCATGCGTGGATAACTGGGCTAGTAAAAATTTGTATGGGCTAGTAACTGTTGTGCCAAGAGTTAGATGTGGCATTCAGGGTCAATTAACTGATTCAATCCCTACAATGCGAGGAGTCAAACAAGGGTGTGTGCTTGCCCCAATCTTATTTAATTACTATATCAACTCAGTAGTACAACATCTTGATAAAAAAGAGTTCACCTGCCTAAATTAGCACATAGGCATGTCTCACTTCTTCTGTATGCCAATGATATGGTTATTCTTTCATGGTCTGTGGTAGGGCTAAGAAGAGCCCTAAAATCTTTTGTGCAATTCTATGAGGTCTATAATTGTGCAATTCTATGAGGTCTATAAAATCATGCATGGCATGGAGAAAGTGGAGAGAGAGAGATTCTTTTCCCTCTCACACAACACTAGAACCAGGGGTCACTCCATGAAATTGATTGCCAGGAGGTCTAGGACCAACAAACGGAAGTACTTTTTCACACAACGCGTGATCCACTTGTGGAACTCTCTGCCACAGGATGTGGTGACAGCCAACAACCTGGATGGCTTTAAGAGGGGTTTGGAAGACTTCATGGAGGAGAGGTCTATCAATGGCTACTAGTCAGAGGGCTGTGGGCCACCTCCAGCCTCAAGGGCAGGGTGCCTCTGAGTACCAGTTGCAGGGGAGTAATGGCAGGAGAGAGGGCACACCCTCAACTCCTGTCTGTGGCTTCCAGCGGCATCTGGTGGGCCACTGTGTGAAACAGGATGCTGGACTAGATGGGCCGTGGGCCTGATCCAGCAGGGCTGTTCTTATGTTCTTATGTTCTCATCAGTGGCAACAAAATAGACCAGGTACATGGTTTTAATTATCTAGGAATAACCTTCCATTCTTCAAGTCAGAGAGATGCACACCTAGATTGTGCTTCAAAAGTAGGCAAAAGTAGTGGTGCAGCTTCTATATGGTGAACAATTGGGCCCTTACTTCAATTCGGACAGGAGAGCAGGGGTGGGGTGGGTAGTGGAACCGCAGTTCCATTGGACCCACAGTTCCGCGTTACATGTGAATGCGGCCTCTGTGTTCTATCTGCAGATGCCAATCAGCTTCGAGACTATGAGCCTTCTGGGGTAGGGGATGTACCACTTCAGTGCTTCTCTGGGCATATTGCAAGCACTACAAAATAACTGTTGCTCAGCAGGTGACCCAACTCGAAGAAAAATTATGGCAATGCATATTCCCACTGATATTTTGCAAGGCTGCTCTAGGAACCTTTTGTGCTGCTTTGCAATCCATTCACTTGCAAATGTTTAATTGCTTAATTAGCTCATGCTTAGGGAGGGGGTGTTGAGCTATAGAACCATCCTGAGGTTGAATTGTTATTAATGATTAAACTCTCACATCTTCACTTTGCATGGCACTTTGCAAAGAAAGATCCTACCCTGAGGCTTTTAGGATTTAAATTAGATTATTAGAATAATAAAAAGAGAATGCCGAGCAAAACAAAGATGCAAAACAGAGAAAGAGGTGCCACAATCAACAGACACACTCTGACTCCTCTTGTGGATCGTGTTGACAGTTTAAAGCAGATACTCAAGGAGGAGGAGGAGGTGGCAATGGAGAAAGACTGCAATAGCACGTGGATTGTCTCCTGATGCTCATGGCCATTGTTTTGGCACTGAGTTATCCCTTCCAAAATATTTTCCTTTGCAACTCTTGGTGAGTGGATTTTGTTCACTCCCAGGCTAATTAGGACTGCTCACCAGTTGTTTGGGAAGGGGCTATGTCTGGAATGTCAAAATGAAATTTTGCATACATTAGAAGTCTGGCAACATTTCAGAATTCAAGTTTCTGTGTTCCAGTGTTGTTTTGTTTTGTTTAAATTTTGCTTTTGAAATTTGACTTTTGAGGGATACTTTGTAGGCTATAATGTTAAGAATCAAGTTGCTCAGCTCGGAACACTGGGGGCTTTGCCCCTCTTTAAAACGGCAAACCAGCAGCTGCCAGAATAGGGGATGTTGAATAAAAAGCAAACGGAATTAGAAGAATACACAACTGAAGCTTTGTAGGCCAGTTCAGGTAAGGAGGAATTGCTTCATTAAAAACAACAACAACAAATAAATAAATAAACCTACAAAACTAAATATAAATTACAAATACCTATGCTGGCCTTGGGCTGAAATAAACAACAACAATACAAATACGTGTTCCTATGTAACCAATAAATATCCCAAAATAGACCCTTTACTGCTCAATAAGCTATCATAAAAATACTGTAATATTATAATATATTTATTTATGTAGTACATTTATATACCGCCCCAATCAAAAAAGTCTCATAATATGTATATACCAAACACATGTAAACCATCCCTAAATGAATTGGCTTAATTTTACCAAAACTGGTTGCCAATTCTCATAACAATATTCTCCTTCTACATTCCCTTCTTTATTGCTCTTTTTGCCATGGCCCAGTAATGTTGAGGGCATGCAAGCTGTGTAGGTTACACAAATGATGTTACAAAAGACTATGCCAATTAAAATAATGGACTTACTCTTGTGTAGCATCATTTGCACATTTGTTTTTGCATTTGTGCAATTTGCCTAACTTGTGCAACTGGTGTGCATGCAACATTACTGGGCTGATGTACCCTTGCGTGGGATATCAGCTACCTTTCCTTCATCTCTAATAGGGACTAGCACAGGGCTGCTCAGCTTAGGCCCTCCTGCAGTTGTTGGCCTTCAACTCCCATAATCCCTGGATATTGACCACTGTGGCTGGGGATTATGGGAGTTGTAGTCCAAAACCAGCTGAGGGTGGGGGGCTAGGTTGAGCAGGCCTGGACTAGCACAATTCAAACCTCTTATTGGAAATGATAAAAATCCTGCATACCAGGGCTACACAGATTTGGCCCTCCAGCTGTTGTCGAACTACAATGGAGTTGTAGTCCGACAACAGCTGCAAGGCCAAAGATGAGCATCGGCCCTGGTTTCAGGGGAAACTTCAAGCTCCTGAATATCAGACTCTCCTTAGGTACAGAATACAAGCACTCATGCTCCACAGGCTTAGTGGTAACAGAGAGACTGTTGAGAGGGCAGGTTTTGCCTGTGGGCCTCCAACTTGCCAAGCACTCCTCCAGTGGCTTTGAACATGTTTGTATTTACCTGCCAGATGGGTGTATCTAATATCTCACCCACCAACTCCTTCTTCCAGAGGGTTGGGTGTTGGCGGCCGAATAGCTTTCCTGCCTTCCCTCGGAGTCTTCCTCCTTCTATTGTTTCTCGTATTGGCCCAGAGAGCTACTCCTACTGAGACATAGTTTCTTTAGGATGTCCCTGCCCAGAAATGCTGTAATACTAGCACTGGCTGAAAATGCAAGGGCTACATCCTTCCCTCCATTACCAAGTGATGGGATCGCAGAAAAAGACAGGAAGGAATCTCTTGGCACAGAAAGACTGAGGGAAACCAAAAGATGTTCACTCTTGGTGGTGTGGGCGGTAGGAGACCAGGTTCCTCCATATACTTGGCGTGCAACCTTGGGTGACTCAGCAGAATCTTGCTATCTCAGTCCTTTGCAATGAAAAAAGAGGTCCTCCGCCATGCTCCTTATGCAATGGCATGGTGGGGTCGAGCCATATAGTGGGTGCGTTTTCACGTGTGAAGGTTTACATTGCTTTTGAGCATCTCGCTCATTATTTCTGTGAAACTCTCTCCTTAGGCTCTTCCAGACAGCAATAAAGAGCCTTTGAAAAGAGCTTGCTAATAAGTTGAAGGTGAGAGCTTGCTCAGCATCCACACACTCCCACAGACTAGCGTCGTATTTTCCAGCACAATCTTACACGTAAGTCACGTGGCCAGCAGGGACCTCGCACGATTTCCTCAGTGCCACCTGCTGGCCAGCTCTGGCTTTCTGTGATCCACCACTTCGCAATATGTATTTTCTGACAAATAGGGGAAAGGGTGGGTTAATCAAAGAAAGCAAGAAATGGCCGGCAGTGACACTGCCGAAATCTCACAAGGGCCCTGCTGGTCATGTATCCTGCATGTGAGATTATGCTGGAAAAAATGTCTGTGAGAGTATGTGGATGCTGAGTAAGCTCTCTCCTTCAACTTATTTTCAAAGCACTCTGTATTGCCCTCTGGAAGAGCCCCTTAATGCAGAAGTGGAAGTAGAGAAGGTGAGGTAATGCCAATGTAATTATAATGAAAATGAGCATAAGGCAGGGTTTATATTTACATTAGTGTAAAGTGTGCCCTCGAGTAGAGCCCTGTGGTTTTCTTTAGTAGAATACAGCATAGGTTTACCATTGCCTCCTCCCATGCAGTATGAGATGATGCTTTTCAACATCTTCCTATATCACTGCTGCACAATATAGGTGTTTCCCATAGTCTGGGAAATGTACCAGTGGGGATTCAAAACGGCAATCTCTGGCTTGATAATCAAGTCATTTCCCTACTGTGCCATTAGGTGTGCCATATTGTCCTCATATGTTGAAACACCCTGTTTCCCCAAGATGTTCTCTTCAGGCCCACAAACAGCTCACGATGGAGATCCTCAACCTCTGGAAACCATACAAATATACTCCTCTGAACATGGAGGTTCCCTTTTGGGCTGTAATGGCCACTAGTTATGGATAGACCCAAAGTCTATCATTCCGTCTAATCCTAATTCTAGCAGTTGTTTTCTCTGTTAAATGTTATCCTTCCCTTCCTCCAGGGAGCACAGGATAGTGTTCATAGATTCCCCCACCACTGCCTCATGTTATCATCAGGAAACCTGTGTGAGGCTGACTACTCAAAGGGCTGGTTCTCACAGTCATCTTAATGTCTACTTATGGCAAATCACAATCATCTTAATGTCTACTTATTGGCAAATCTGAGATCCCCAAGCTGTGTGTACTTGTGGTGTGCTAACATTTTTGCCAAAACCACATCCGCACCACAAAACTCAACATATATCCAGGATCAACCAGCTGACTTCAGATCCCGCTTAAATGTTGGTTGGTCTTGATGTGGATCTAGGATTGGGAGGGGGAGACCCCTTGAGTTCACAACAGGCTCCATGAGAGCACACGCAACTTGGGGATCTCAGTTTTGCCAGTAAGCAGACATTAAACTGATTGTGTGAACCAGCCCAAAGAAAATTACAGCTCCAAAGTCACCCAGGGAATTTCATGGCTGAACCTGGGTCTCTCCATTCTCAAGTCCAACCTTCTAGCCCAGGAGTTTAACAACAACATGGGAGTGCCAGAGGTGCCTACCAGGAGCGCACCGAGGTTGACGGCAGCCTATGTTTGGCAGCCGCCACAGCGCCCCGCCCCCGCCCCCTACATCTGCATCTCTCCCTCCCAAATGGGGCCGCACTAGGGGGTAGACGCAGGGGGAGTGGTCTCCCTCCCAAACTGGGCCGCATGGCCCCATTTGGAAGGGAGATTGGTCCGCACTGCGTTGGGCAGCATGGGCCAGAACGACTCTCCCCATTCCAGCCACGCTGCCAATGCAGCACGGGCCGATCCCTCTCTTAAATGTGTGGCCCCATTTGGGAGGGAGATCAATCGGCCCTGCTGCGTTGGCTTTAAGGCAGGGAGAGTCACTTCAGTCACGCTGCCCAACGCAGCGGGGGCTGATTTTGGCTCCAAATGGGGCTCACGGCCCCGTTTGGGACTGAAATAATGCCACACACATCTGACGTCAGACATGGGGGGGGGCGTTTCTGGGGCTGCGCTTGTGGCCCCTGATTGGTGGCAGCTGGGGTTCTTTGAACCCATTCACCCAGTTGTAGCTCCGCCCCTGCCTGGAGACTTTGGGCCAATCCTGGAGGGTTGGCAAACCTAGCCTGGCCGGGTGGAAAACAGCCCAGAAAAAGAGGCCTGGCTCTGCTCCTCCAAACCCAGGCATTTTCCCCACCCCTCTTTCCCTTGTCATGGTATCATTTCTTCCCCTCCTCCCAAACCATATCTGCCCCTATACACTCCAACCCTTGTGACCAAGTGACACGTACAGACAGATGCCTGTGAAACTGAAGGCTGAAATTTAAGACCAACAAAAGGAAGTACTTTTTCACACAGCGCATAATTAATCTGTGGAATTCTCTGCCACAGGATGTGGCGATGGCCACTACTAGGATGGCTTTAACAAGGGCAGACAAATCCATGGAAGACAGGTGTATCAGTGGCTATAGGCCACCTCCAGCCTCAGAGGCAAGATGCCTCTAGATATCAGTTGCAGGAGATCAACAGTAGGAGAGAGGGCATGCCTTCAGCTCTTGCCTGTTGGCTTCTCAGAGGCATTTCTGCTGAGCAAAGAGGTACTTTTTAGAAGTGGTGATTCTATTTTTTTTTTAATTAAAACATTTTTATGCCGCCCAAAACTTGCATCTCTGGGTGGTTTACAACAGAATAAAAACAAAATAAAACATTCGTTAAGACAAAAGGGGGACACACACACACATTACAACAATTTAAAATTTTTAAAATAGCATTAAAACCATTAAAACAACATAAATTAAAAGCCTGGGTGAAGAGATGTGTTTTTAAAGACTTTTTGAAAGCTGTCAGAGATGGGGAGGCTTTTATTTCACTAGGGAGCGCATTCCAAAGCCTCGGGGCAGCAGTGGAGAAGGCCCGTCCCTGAGTGGCCACCAGATGAGCCGGTGGCAGCTGCAGATGGACCTCTCCAGCAGATCTCAGTGGGTGGTGGGGTTCATGCCAAAGAAGGAATTCCCTTCAATACCCAGGGCCCGAACTGTTAAGGGCTTTATAGGTTATAACTGGCACCTTGTATTTTGCCCGGAAACATATCGGAAGCCAGTGTATCTCCTTCAATACAGGAGTTATATGGTCTCTCTGAGATGACCCAGAGACCAGCCTGGCTGCTGCATTCTGGACCAGCTGTAGTTTCTGGACTATGTACAAGGGCAGCTCCACATAGAGTGCATTACAGTAATCTAGTCTGGAGGTTACCAGCAGATGTATCACTGTTTTGAGGTCATTCACCTCAAGAAACAGAAGCAGCTGGCGTATCAGCCAAAGCTGATAGAAGGCACTTCTGGCCACCGCCTCAGCCTGGGAGACCAGGGAGAGGCTCAGATCCAGAAGCAACCCTAGACTGCGTACCTGTTCCCTAAGGGGAAGTGTGACCCCATCCAGAACAGCAGATCAAAATCATCTCTTGAGTTCCGACCCCACACAATGAGTACCTCTGTCTTAGCCGGATTCAGTCTCAGTTTGTTATCCCTCATCCAGCCCATCACTGACTCCAGGCAGGCATTTAGGGAGGTTATGCCCTCTCCCGATGATGCTGACATGGAGAAATAGATTTGGGTGTCATCAGCATACTGGTAGCACCCTGCACCAAATCTCCTGATGATCTCTCCCAGCGGTTTCATGTAGATATTAAACAACATTGGAAATAATATGGAGCCCTGGGGAACACTATACAAAAGTTCAGATTTTGAAGAACAGCAGTCTCCAAGGGACACCATCTGGAACCTGCCCGAGAGGTAGGAGCGGAACCACTGCAAAGCAGTGCCTCCAACTCCCAACCCCCTAAGACGCTCCAGAAGAATACTATGGTCGATAGTATTGAAAGCCGCTGAGAGGTTTAGAAGGACCAACAGAGTCACACTTCCTCTGTCAATTGCCAATTGGAGATAATCCATCAGGCCGACCAAAGCAGTCTCCACCCCAGCCCGAAAGCCAGTTTGAAATGGGTCAAGATAATCAGTTTCATCCAAGACTGTCTGGAGCTGTGAGGCCACCACCCTCTCAATTACCTTGCCCAGCCACGGAAGGTTGGAGACAGGCCTGTAGTTGTTCAAGTCCGAGGGATACAGGGTAGGCTTCTTCAGAAGCGGTCTAATAATTGCCTCCTTAAGACAAGGAGGCATCCTACCTTCCCTCAGAGACGCATTTATAATCTCTACCGGGCCTTCTACAACAACCCCCCTGCCAGATAATATAAGCCATGTCGGACAAGGGTCAAGAGAACAGGTGGTAGGCCGCACCATTCCAATCAGCTTGTCCACATCCTCAGGAGTCACAAACTGGAACTGATCCAACCTAATCACACAAGAGAAGTCGCTGGACACTTTAGCACTTCAGGGGGGAAGACAATTTAGCGCTTCAGGGGGAGAGTAACTGGCTGTATCCATACCCAGGAGAGTATCCCTCCAGTGTCTGTTGCTGGTGTCTGTCTTAGGTGTTTTTTAAGACTGTGAGCCCTTTGGGGACAGGCAGCCATTTTCATTAATTAATTGATTAATTTAATATTTATGTAAACCGCTTTGGGGCCATTTTTTTCTAAAAGTGGTATATAAATGTTTGTTGTATTGTTGTATCTAGTGGGCCACGGTGGGAAATAGGATGCTGGACTAGATAGGCCTTGGGCCTGATCCAGCAGGACTCTTCTTATGTTCTTATAGTTCTGCACACAAGGAGCTGCTACGTTTCAGTGGTGGGTGGAAAACGTTAGCACAAACCAGGCTACAGACAGGCTTGGTTTTGATAGCTTAGCAATCACTTACTGCCACCGAAATCTCTTTATTTCGGTCAACGACCAGCATGAAATTAAAACAAATGTAAAAGAGAGGACAATCAAACTTCTAATCACTTACTACCACTGCTAGAGATATTTATATACCACTTTTCAACTAAAAGTGATCAAAGTAGCTTACAAAGAAAAATACATAAATAAGACAGATCTCTGTTCAAAAGGTTCACAATCTAAAAGGAAATATAAGGTAGACCCCAACAACAATCACTTTGGTAGATCACAACAACCCCAATATAAGGTAGACCCCAACAACAATCATACCTACTGTCCTGGGCTTGGATTGGAACAGTAGTTCCACCCCCACCCCCCGCTAAATATAAGAGAATCACCACAATATAAGAGAATCACCTCTTTAAAAAGTGCCTCTTTGCTCATTTAGCAGGGGTATCATATGAATCCCTTAATCATGGGAATAACTGGGCTGGTTCTGATGATATCAGCTGATTGGCTGCCCGATCGCATGAGGAGAAGCAAGCACAAGCACATGGGGTGGTATTGTGTGTTGAGCTGCGAGGAGATACGCACCCATGAGCCTCACACGACTGGGCAGTCGGTCAGACATTATCACTCAAACCGCACCAGTGTGGATGTATCTATGTGCAGCCTAGCTCCTAAGAATCTCCCCCTGTGCAGCTGTGGAAATGTATGGGCAACTGTGGGCATCCATTCATGCATATACACCTTAATAAATACGTGCATTAGATAGCACCATATTTCCTTTGACCAGGAGGCTGATTGGAAAGGACAGAGCCTATAAGCATGTACACGGTGCCTTCATTTTCATAGAAACGGTCCACCATGGCTGCTATATATCTGTTCCTTTGCACTTTTACATTCCAAGCATATCCTCACAGCAATCATATGAAGTAGGTCACCATTATTCCCAGTTTACAGATGAGAAACTGAGTCTGTCGGTAATATCAGTAGCATGGGCGGGACTGGAACTAGGTCTTTCGAATCCAGGGGGAGACCCAATCTCTTTTGGCACCTGAACGCCACTCACACCCCCTACAGCAGCACGTGGTGTCAATCTGATGCATTCAACCAGCAGGTGCATAGAGCTGCTCCTTCCCCTCCACCTTTTGCACTAATTAATTAATTAATTAATTTTTACATTTATATCCCACTCTTCCTCCAAGGATGTAAATGTATAAGGATGTAAGGATGTAAATGTATAATTTACATTTATATCCCGCTCTTCCTCCAACTTAAGTTTCTCCTCACAACAACCCTGTGAAGTAGGTTAGGCTGAGAGAGAAGTGACTGGCCCAGAGTCACCCAGCTAGGTTCATGGCTGAATGGGGATTTGAACTCAGGTCTCCCGGGTCCTAGTCCAGCACTCTAACCACTACACCACGCTGGCTAGATTTGAAAAGGAAGAAGGGCACAGAGAGGAAGAGGAAGCGAAGGGGAGAAGAGTGACGGGCTAGAGAGTCTCCTTTCCTCTGTTTTCCTCTCATCTCTTGCAGTTCTTCACATCTACAGGTTGGGCACATCAGATCACCATCATGCACTAGGTAAAGGGGCAAGAAACACTTGCTTTAGCCCACTCCTTTCCTTTCCTTTCCTTTCCTAGCAGGGCTGCACAACTTTGGCACTGTTGTTGGATCCCAACGCCCATCATTCCTGACTAATGACCACTGTGACTGGGGATGATGGGGGTTGTAGTCCAACAACTGCTGGAGGGCTCAGGTTGCGCAGCTCTGTTTTATAGCAACAGTAGTGGTGTGGGCAAGAGGGTCTCAGGCCATTTTGCTGAGCCAGATGGCAGCAGGCAAACGGCATGGCGGCTGGTACCGTCCCCATCACCTGATAATCCACCACCTGAGGCAACTGTCTCCATGCACCTCATGACGAGGCCAGCTCTGCTGAGATCCAAATATGACTGGCCTTCCCTCCAACCACACTGAGATTAGAAGGCCATAGCTCAGTGGGAGAGCGTCTGCTTTGCATGCACAAGGTCCCAGGTTCAATCCCTGGCATCTCCAGGCAGGGATGGGAAAGACACCTATTCAGGAGCATAGGGCGCTCACCGGCAGCTGAGGGACAAGCTCTTGCCGGTGGCCCCCTCCTCGGTATTGTTTTGTGAGTGCGTGCTGACCATGCCCCTGCGTAGGATGTTTTTAAAAAATCTAAATTTTAATTAGGTTTACAGTTTTAATAGTTTCAACACTTTTTAAGATGGCCTTAAATTTTAAATGGTTTTGATGTTTAAATTTTGTTTGGGGCAGTATAGAAATTGGCCAAATAAATAAATAAATAAATAAATAAATAAATAAATATGCCCGGGGCGGGGTGACCACAATTGGTACCTTTCTGCTACTCCCAGTCGGCACTTTGTTCAAGTGCTGTTGGGCTGTTTTCTTTCTCTGCCCCAAGTGAGGCAGAGAAAGAAGCGGCCAGCCAGCACTTGAATGGAGCGTTGACTGGGAGCAGTGGAGGGAACACGCAACTCCTTTTCTTGATAGTGGCCATGGCTGGGTGCGGGGGAAAGCGGAGGGCAGGGGGAAGTGGTGGCCAAGCCTCCGGTGACCCCTAGAAGTGCTGAAGGTGGCAATGACCCAAGGACGGCCTTCCTCCCATGCTCAACTGTATGCTCCAGCTCCTGCCTGAAACCTTGGAGAATCCCCTGCCCATCAATATAAACAACACTGACCTAGATGGACCAAAGGTCTGGCACAATATAAGGCAGCTTCCTATATTCCTTTGTACAGGATATAAGTTCTAGGCAGCCTTTGATCCTCCCTGACATCTCTGAATTTACAAGCTAAGCACTGTAGCTACAATGCGGGGTGGGGAGGGTTTCCAGGCATGTCTTCTGATGAATCGGGGGACACATTCATGAAAATGGTATTCACAAAGATCCTCAAGAGTGCATCTGGGAAATTATGGTGTAAAGGAAGAGGAGAAATCACATGTAGTGTTCTGATAGATGTGGTATTCTAGCCCAACTGCAGAGGGGCGGGGAACCCTCTCTTGAGGCAAACATCCTCTTCAAAGCTTAAAAAAATTAGGGATGTGCACAAAACAGATTTTGTGTTTTGTTTTGAGCTTGAAACAAAATGCAGCTGGCCAAAATGTTTCATCGAATCAGCGTTTCAATGAAACAAAACTTGGAACATTTTGAATGTTTCAGCCATAGAGAACCATGGGAAAACTTGAAACACTGCATGGTTACCCATGGGTAGCTCCTAGGGACACCAAACTGGGTTGGGTGATAGGGCATGATGGATGCTACCTACCACCCAACCCACAAAAGAAATGGGCAAGCGGGCAATTTCAAACAATTTTTAAACGTTTTTCCCCAAACCCCATAGGATCCTATTATACTCGGTGCACGGCATATTATAGTCACCTTAAGTGGCACAGTAGGGAAATGCTTGACGAACAAGCAGAAGGTTGCCGATTCAAATCCCCGCTGGTTTGTTTCCCAGACTGTGAGAAACACCTATATTGGGCAGCAGTGATATAAGAAGATACTGAAAGGCATCATCTCACACTGCGCAGGAGGTGGCAATGAAAAACCCCTCCTGTATTCTACCAAAGAAAACCACAGGGCACCTGGCGTCGAAATCGACTTGATTTCTTTACTTTACCTTTACAGCATATTATATTCGGTACTGAGAAAACCACAAAATCAAACCTTCCATGATTCCTTCCTCCTTTCCTGATGTATTCTCTTCAAGAGAGGCACACTATAGGGGCTCTCTCTGCCTTCCTGTCTGTCTGAATACATTTTGAAACTCCCTCCTTTTGTGTTCCCCTCTCCCTCCTCCCTCTCCCCAGCCAATGGGGGCACAGTTGCCCATGACAACACATGATTTGTATGATAACAAGCCGACCAAGAAGCAAGGAGTTTGCAAGCCAATCGGCAACCAGTCCTATAAAACCAATCAGCAAGGGGAAAACAGGCCTCCAAAATGGTGCTCCAAATGTGAAACATTTCAAATTGAAATGGTTTGTTTTGTTCGAAGCTCGAAACAGGCCCTTTATTTAAAGGGCATTTTGTTTCATGCTTGAAGCACTTGAAATGGCTTACTTTGAAAAGACCCATTTTGAACATCCCTATAAAAAATGATTGCGAGGATGCAAAGCTTGTTTTCCTGATGAGAGAACCACCTGAGCAACAGTGCCACCTATTGAAACTTGGTACAGAGACACTCACCTTTCATGGCAACCCAGATAAAAATCAGAGACAGAATGTCGAGTAATTATTCTCTCTCTCTCTCTCTCTCTCTCTCTCTCTCTCTCTCTGAGTTGCCATGCCCCCCAAAATTCCGGGTTTCACCTGGATTTTAAGCATCTCACCCAGATTGCTTAGCTGACCCAGATTTGCCCGAATTTCAGCTTTCATTTAAAAAAAAAAAAAAAAGCTAAGCTCTAGCCCTTGTAGAAGCAGCGTTATGGAGCAAAACATGGAGTCACTATTCTACTCAGAAATTATTTTGAAGCCAGTTTACATAATATGCAAAATAAGCACCCAGATGTGGAAAGCCAGAATATGGCAACCCTACTCCCTCTCCCTTTCCCCCTACCACTCTCCAAGACCAGGTCCTCCTTGAGCACTAAGATATAGCCATATTTCCAAAGGCATTTTTCATAATGGCTACACCAGGTTTACAAAACTGTGCCGATCCTCACCTATCCTTGCTACTCAGTCCTTGTTAACCAAGTCCTTTCAGAAAGTAACCAGAGTCCATCACCCCAGCCCAATGCAGCTGGCTCCTTCCTGTTTTCCTCTGCTTCCCATCACTCCCACCACCACCACCACCACAAAAAATCTGGCCACAGACAATTTAATGCAGGGCTTCACTCTTCCTCCTCTCTCCTGAAGCAGAAGTAAGGGATAAGAAGTAAGAGCCAGCGTGGTGTAGTGGTTAGAGTGCTAGACTAGGACTGGGGAGACCCGAGTTCAAATCCCCATTCAGCCATGAGACTTGCTGGGTGACTCTGGGCCAGTCACTTCTCTCTCAGCCTAACCTACTTCACAGGGTTGTTGTGAGGAGAAACTTAAGGATGTAGTACACCACTCTGGGCTCCTTGGAATGTAAAATAAAATAAAATAAAATAAATATATAAGATGTGGATGCCTTGCCTTAATCTGGCAGAGATGAGTTCAGGCATACACTGCAAACAAGCCATTATCACTAAGAACCACTCCGCAGGGTCCAGACAAACTGCTGTCTTTGCCAAGGGCATGGCCCAGTCACATATAACCCTTTGAAATCACTAACTGCTCCTATCAAGCAAACTCTTGAAGATTAAGTGGTACAATTCTGAAGAGAGCCAAAGAGAGTCTAAAATGGTTAATCACAATGGATTTACCATTCAAGTGATATACTGTACATTCCTCAATCTGGAGATCATGCAGTTTGCAGGTCTCAGGAAGACTGCAACAGTTAAGATGAAGTAAATAGTTCTTCCACTTCTGTTACACAATGACCAGAGAGATTAGCCATTCATTCAGCTGGTACTTGCATTGGAGAGGGAAGCAAATTGCAAAATGTCCCCAAGTGGGTACAGCTAATACAAATTTCATTCCCCCATTCCTCCTGGTTTCGTCCACACCCTTCTAAACCAATACAACTTTTGACTGTCCCATTCCAGGACACAATCTGCATCTGAAAAAAGGTGTCCACCAGGGGCATAGCTATAATTGAAGCGGTGGCGGTGGGCGGTGGGGGGGGGCAGTCCCTGTAGCCCTAAGGAAGGGAGCCCCCTACTGGCTGGACAACACCTTGCTCTTCACTCTCCCTCCCTGCCTCTCCCATGAAGAAGGTGAGAGGGCAGGGGCCCAATCTCATTTTTGTCCCAAGGCCCATTCCAACCTTGTTACACCCATGGTGTCCACACACGGTTCTGATGCACCAATCATAGACAAATCTGAGCCAGGCAGTGAGAAGGAACCTATCTAGCTACCTTACTACTACAGAACCAGTTTAAACAGTCAGCAGAATGAAGTTTTTTAAAAAATCTGTTCTGAACTGTATTGCCTCAGGCTTCAGGTGGGAAGGAGGCATGTCTGAATACCCTGTTATGAAGAAAACTCGTATATAAGGGAGCAAGGTTCAGCTAGCCAGTGTTCACACAATCCTTTTAATCTAGGTTTAATGTGGGTTACCAACATTAGCATGATTGTGTGAACCCATGCCAAGGTGGGAATCTTGGGCTATGCACCACCTTGGTATGGGTTCACACAATCAGTTCAATGTTGGTAACCCACATTGAGCCTAGATTCAAACCACTGTATGAACAAGGCTAGTATTTTTCTATGTGCTAGAAGTTGGGTTTTTTGTTTGTTTGTTTGTTTGTTTGTTTGTTTGTTTGTAACAAACCACGGCGGAGCATTTCAACATGCAACTTTCCCCCCACCTCACCCACCCCTGCAGCCTGTAGAGGCCTGGTCAAGGGAACAATCGTTCTGCTTGCACAAACCAGCCCTCAGTCCTAACCTCACGCGATCACTGATATGAATAGCCGTAAGGCATTTTCGTCTGAAGGCACAGAAGCGAGAGGCTTCTGCTGAGGCTCCTGCAGCAATCTAGACTGAAGATAAGCAGGTATGTATTGCCTAAAATAGACGGCCGCTGTGTGTTTGTTTGTTTATTTCTGAGCTGACCTGCGTGCTTTCCCTAGAGAGGGGCAACAGACTGTCTTCCTGCTGCAGTAGCAAACCTATTGGTTTATTTTGAACCAAGACGAGGAAGTAGCCACGTAGCCACGCACTGGCCACAAGGGAAGGTCAAACAAGAGGTAAGACAGGAGATCTGTGAGCAGGACCAGGGCAGGCAGTGGGGAAGTTTGAGGAGAAAATCCTCACTTTTTTTTGCGGGGGGGGGTACACTGTTGAATAGTTGCGGGAGAAGAACAACGCTTCATAGGAAGCTGCCATATACTGAGTGAGACCGTTAGTCCATCTAGCTCAGTATTGTCTTCACAGACTGGCAGCGGCTTCTCCAAGGTTGCAGGCAGCAGGAATCTCTCTCAGCCCTATCTTGGAGAAACCAGGGAGGGAACTTGGAACCTTCTGCATGCAAGCATTTCAGCTGCTATTCCCCGAGCGGGCCCCATCCCCTAAGGGGAATCTCATATAGTGCTCACATGTAGTCTCCCATTCAAATGCAAACCAGGGTGGACCCTGCTTAACAATGGGGACAATTCATGCTTACTACCACAAGATCAGCTCTCCTCCCATAGGCCAGGTGAAAAGGCAACCCTATGTTTGTTTCAGTACAACTGGTGGGGGTGGGGGCTGACTCCTTAAATGCTTGGGGAAGGAACTTGCAGCCCTGAGCAGGATTTCCCACTGTCTTTTGCTTTAAACTGAAAGTTGATTTGGGATGGATCGGATCAGGGCCACAGTGCTGTTGGTGCTTGACCCCTGTTAATATTGAGAATGTATTTTTCAACATGAGGTGTCCCCCGCACTTGGTTTGTTTCTCCGGCCCATCTTCCCAGGAGCTCAGGATAGCATGTATAGATCTCTGCTCTCACCTTTCTACCATCACGACAACCCTGCGAGGCAGGTTAGGCTGAGAGATAGTAGTAACCCAGCGTGCTTTGTGACTGAATGGAGATTTGAATGCAAGTATTCTCAGTCCATGATAGTAGCTTTCTCCCCCTCTGACAGGGCGTGGGAAAGCAGGCAGTGGTCCTGGGACAGGATGGGAGGACTGCCGCTGCACCTGTGCCTCTGCTGCCTACCCCATGCCACTGCCTACTCCAAGGCCACGCCTTTCCCGGCTGCTTTAGCACATTGAGGCAGGGGGCGTTGCTGGGTACCAACACACGGGGCCCAGCTAGCCAGCCAGCCAGTGTTTTCTTCACCAGACTGGCTTGGTGCTTTCCCCCTCTCCCTCACCCATAAGAAGCAGTCAGCTAGCTAGGTGAAGAAAGTGCCAGCTGCCTCTGTGGGCCCGTGGGGTGGCAGAAAGGGACAGGCGCAGTGCTCAGTGGTAGCTGGGAGGGACAGACTGGGCAGCAGTGGGGAGGCAGGTAGGTATTGGTATGGCTCCCACCAGTGGGGATGGTATTGGCTTCTGTTGCTGCTGCAGCACGGGGGTGTGTGTGTGTGTAATGGGGAGCCTGTAATGGGCGCCCTGGCAGTCCCCACACACCCCACAGTCAAGGGACATTTGTCCCCCGTTACACTTGTAAGCGGCATTATTTCCTCAAGCCCCCTCCTAGCTGCTCTTTGCTTCCGTACAGTATGCTAGCTGCATAAGATGAGGGAAAGTCATGAGAATTTCAGATCTGAACTGTCCTTTCCTCCTGCCCCACCCCACCCCCATCTAGACATGATCCACGAAGCTGTATGCATATGCAAATATTTCCTCTGGCTTCTGCAAGACATGAGCTTTTCTTCCCAGATCTCTGTTCCAGGGGCTCTGTGTTTTAAATCCCACCCCTCGGGGTTCCATAAAATTGTGGAGGTGATCCGAGGATGGGCAGGCTGGGTGCATCAAGTCTCACTGTGTTATAATCACCATAATAATCACACTCGCCGATTATGGAGCGCTTGGCAATTTCAAAGCCTTGCCTGAACATTAACTGAGTAATTAAACTTCACAATAAACTAGCTCTCTGTGCCAAAACTCATGAAAGAAAAAAGCCTCTCTGCTCTATGCCAAGGAATCCCGGATTCAGTGCCAAGAGGGCTCTTTTTCTGTGCTCAGAATGAACTACAGAATACATAACATTTCTGAAAGCTAACCCAATGTCAGGCAGCTTGTATGCTTTGGAAACCAATATTGTGGCTTTTGCAGACTTCTGGTTTCTAGCATCTTGATATAAAGAAGAAACTCAGTGTGGCTATATGTACAGGTTAGGTTAGGAGAGGAATTCCATGTGGGAGAGCAGCAGGCGGACGGTTATGCAGACCACACTAGCTTCACTCCTCACACAAAAGAAGTCCCTTGCAGATACAGCCTGCCTATACTCACAGATTTGTCCATGACCATGAGAATTAGATGCTTGATATTTTAAAAGGAAAACTTAATATTATTAGAAATTCATGCTAACAGTTTAGATTTTAAATGAAAATTATGTGTCAACAGCAAACAGCTATTCCTAAGAAAAGCATCTGAGGATAAATTCTCATAACCCTTTGTACATAGCATAACCTAGTGTGGAAGTACACTCATTTTCTTCAGACGTACCATCCCGTGACACTCTATGGATGCAAAATCTGGACTTTGAAGAAGCAAGATAGAAAATGTATTGATACTTTTGAACTTTGGTTCTGGAGAAGACTTTTGAGGATACCATGGACAGCCAGGAAAACAAACAAATGGATCATAGAACAAATCAATCCAGAATTTTCACTCGAGGCACAAATTACCAGGCTCAAACTATCATACTTCGGACACATTATGCGAAGACCCAGCTCCCTTGAGAAATCCATAATGCTGGGAAAAGTTGAAGGAAAGAGAAGAAGAGGACAACCAGCAGCAAGGTGGCTGGACTCAATTATGACTGCAATGAATGCACCACTGAGAGACCTTAAAGGCCAAGTTGAAGACAGGTCATCCTGGAGATTAGAGAATCTATCTACGTGGTCACTAAGAGTTGACACCAACCTGATGGCGTTTAATCAATCAATCACCATCTACAGGCAAAACTAATGCTGTGCAGTTGCTGCACTGTGCACAGAGCTGATTGGTCAGAACCAGTGACCACAACGCCTCCTCAGAGCACTTTAAAAAAAAACTTTTTAAAAAATTGATTCTGATTTATCTTCTTTTTTAAAGGAGGTGAATGAGTGTGTGTGTGTGTGTGTGTGAGTGTGTGTGTGATTTTTATTTATTGTTGCTCTTAATCTGTTTCAAAACATTAAGATTGTTTTTAGATCTAGTTTGTAAGCTGCCTTCAATGTTTAAGAGAAAGCTGAAGTAGATAAGGAAGGAAGGAAGGAAGGAAGGAAGGTGTGAGAGCTCCTAGCCTTGCCTAGCTCTCTGCTGCTTCCATAGCTACTTTATTATAAAATTACACTTTAAAAAACATACATAATGTTTAAAAACCATTCTTTGGGCTGGGGGTGGTGGGTGTTAAAGGTAAAGTGTGCTGTCAAGTCGATTTTGACTCCTGGCACTCACAGAACCCTTTGGTTTTCTTTGGTAAAATACAGCAGGGTTTTACCATTGCCTCCTCCCGCGCAGCATGAGATGATGCTTTTCAGCATCTTCCTATATTGCTGCTGCCCGATATAGGTGTTTCCCATAGTCTGGGAAACATACCAGCGGGGATTCAAACTGGCAACCTTCCGCTTGTTAGTCAAGCATTTCCCTGCTGCGCCACTTATGAGTGTTACTTGAATTTAATTATCAAAAGGGGACTATGGGCTTGGGACCTGGATCTTTCAAGTAACTAGCAACGCCCTTGGGCCCCACACAAGCTAGAGACAGCCCTGCAAGTTTTCATGGCTGGAGAAGGTACAGTTCAGGTTTGGGGGTTCAGATTTTTTTTAAAAAGGCATCCTGCTTCATTTTCTTGGGCCCATTCTTGGATCTCAGTCTCTATTGCCCACCCCAGCTTCCCCGCCCCTCTGCCACATTGCTATTTGCTACTGCCACCTGCCTGTCAACATGTATGTGGCAGTGGCAGGGAAGATGTCTTGGTGCTCTTTAAGCTACAGACAGGATCTCTGGCAACCCTGCTTTCTATCCTACTTCAGCCAATGAGGCATGGAGGGCGGTTTAGAAGAGGCATGGTGACTTGCACAGGCATACAACCACCTAAGAATCAGGACTACTGATTCTGGCATGGAAGTTTCATTCCCAGGTCAGTGAGAGCAGTATATTTCCTCCACCCAGCAAGCTTTAGAATCTCAAGTGTGGATTATCCCCATCAGACTGCCACATCGTTCCCAGCATTGTTTGGGAAATGGCCCCGTGAGTTGCCATGTCAGCATCCAGATACAAATTCGGCGATGTCCCAACAGTCTGAATGGTCAGGCACAGAAAGAAAAGGTGTGTTCCTTTCAACACCACATAACATTGCCTGCTTGGCAGAAGCAACAGCTGCACCCGCCCACCCTGCATGTGATGGCCCGGCCTTGTGAGGCCCGGCCTTGTGCAATCAGGCTCACATCCACCCCTTGTGGGTGATTGTGGTGGAACGTATGTAGGAGCTGGTGAGTGAGTGTGTGTGTGAGTGTGTGTGGGTTGCCCTAGTAACCAGGCACAGAAGGTTCAGAGGGTTCTTTTAATCTGCCTTTCAAAGAAAGGCAGTTGAGACAGAGAGAAGAGAGAGGGAGTTGGATTTACAGGTGAAACTCGAAAAATTAGAATATCGTGCAAAAGTCCATTAATTTCAGTAATGCAAATTAAAAGGTGAAACTGATATATGAGACAGACGCATTACATGCAAAGCGAGATAAGTCAAGCCTTAATTTGTTATAATTGTCATGATCATGGCGTACAGCTCATGAAAACCCCAAATCCACAATCTCAGAAAATTAGAATATTACATGGAACCAAGAAGACAAGGATTGAAGAATAGAACAATATCGGACCTCTGAAAAGTATAAGCATGCATATGTATTCAGTACTTGGTTTGGGCCCCTTTTGCAGCAATTACTGCCTCAATGCGGCGTGGCATGGATGCTATCAGCCTGTGGCACTGATGAGGTGTTATGGAAGACCAGGATGCTTCATTAGCGGCCTTCAGCAATTCTGCATTGTTTGGTCTCATGTCTCTCATCCTTCTCTTGGCAATGCCCCATAGATTCTCTGTGGGGTCAGGTCAGGCGAGTTTGCTGGCCAATCAAGCACAGTACACTGTATACTTTTCAGAGGTCCGATATTGTTCTATTCTTCAATCCTTGTCTTCTTGGTTCCATGTAATATTCTAATTTTCCGAGTTTCACCTGTAGTTGCATGGGAGTAGGAGATGTTTTGGGCTGAGAGATCGGTTGGTGTGTTCTGGACAGGAAAGATTGTTCAGCAGGGGCTGTGTGGAACTTGAAGTGTGAATTTGTGGAGGCTGGAGAACCAGCAGTGTTCTGGGCAACTCCTAGTTAGTGATGTGCATGGACCGGTCCGGAGGCCATTCTAAAGGCCTCTGGACTGGTCCAGACATGGGGCGGTTCAACGCCAGGGTGGGGGGTCCTTTAAGGGTGGGGGGAGGGTGTACTTACCCCTCCCACTGCTTTTCCCCTGCCGGCGCGTGTATTTTAGTAAGCATTTAGTAAGCTTCAGAAAGACGCGGAGACGTAACGCCGTGACGTGCGCGCGCAACGTGCGCACGTGCAAAAGGCTTTCTAAAGCCTTTTGTTGACAACCGGGGGAAGGGGCGGCAGGGAGGTATCCTGCCGCCCCAAATGCTTACTAAAATACATGCGCTGGTGGGGGGAAAGCAACAGGAAGGCTATGGACACCCTCCCCCCCGCCCTTAAAGAACCCCCCACCCCAATGCAGGACCGCAGCTCCGCGGTTCCGTGCACATCCCTACTCCTAGTAACAGACAAGAAAGTCTGGAGGAATTCACCAACTTTACAAACCCAACTTTAATTACCTCTGTCTCAGTTATCTCACCTCCCTATATGTTACATTTTATCCAGAACAGCTGACATACCTAGTAACTTGGTAAAGAAGCTTGTGTACCCTGCTTTGCAGAGATCTTTATTCTAATCAGTAAATAATAAACTTATTCTTGTTTTCATTATATGCCTCAAGTTTTGTTTCATTCTATAGCCTGAACATATACACCTATCCCTTTACATCTTTTAAAAAAAAATAATAATAATTCTCAGATGCTGTTCTTGTTTTGTACACCTCCCTGAGTCTATGCAGCCAAAGGTGTTGAGTTCTGAGAGCAGGGTAACAAGAATGTATATGGTGGCAGCAAGGGAAAGTAAAAACGGAACGAATTCCCAGAACCTGGAGACTAAACTGTCATAGAACAACAAAACAAATCACCTCCCTAGAATTGAGAGGGGTATCAGAGTGGGACCCTGACAGTGGTCAAAGGAGCAGCTTTGATGCTAGAGTAGAACCAGCCATGGCAACAGGGCATGAAGGAACAGAACACGACAAACCAGGTCATCCATCATTCAGGGCGGAGAGGCTGCTGCCCATGCCAGAGCAATATACTCCATGGTTGTGTGATGACACAAGGTCCGTCTTGGGGCAGAGCAACATCAAACGGGTCCAGGGGACTGCCAGGCAGCCTAGGGGCAGCATCAGGGAAAATGAATGGAATCAACTGTGGTTTTTTTGGTTAATCCATTCCTTGATCCAGGCCAGCTTTTGAATGGGGCTTTAGTTACTTGTATTCCAGTCCTGGAGTAGAGGCGGGGCTAACAAACAGACAGCAGCAAGAGCACTGAAGGCAGACTGCTCTTGCCTCTCTATAAATACAGTAATACCTATCTCATTAAACTGTTTAATATTCCCGATTCAACCCCACTGCCTTATTCAACCCCACTGCCTTGTCCTTGCATACCACAACTCTTTCCCTTGGATTCTACAAACAGCCAGCAGCAAGAGCTTGGAAAACCAGTCTGCACTTGCCTCTCTGTACATAATCTCTATTTCATTAAACTATAGATATTCCTGATTCCACTCCACTGCCTTGTCCTTGCATACCACAACTTTCCCCCTTGCATTCTACATCAACAACAATGACAGAGGCTCAAGTAACCATTTTTGCATCGAGGTTGAGGGATGGCTTAGCTCACCTCACCCCACACTAGTGTTCCCTGTAACAGGGATTCCCAGATGTTGTGGGCTACAACCCCCATAATTCCCAGCCAGAGACCATCACAGCTGGGGATGCTGGGAGCTGCAGTCAACAACATCTAGGATTCCCTGTTAGAGGGAGCACTGTCCCGCACCCGGGTGTCTTCTGTTAAAGAGTCCAAGATGGCACCCCCACTTAACTCCACCGGAGTTGCCTCCCTTTCTTCAGGGCTGGATCTCCCAGACCCCAAACCTTCCTTAGCTCGATCACCCCTGACCTTCACTACGAGCCTCGCTGCCCTCAAGGTCTCCCTTTGGGACCAAGGTTCCAATTAGAGCAGAGGCTTTGGCTGCAGCTTCCAGGATGAGGTGCCTCTCATCTTCTTGCTGCTTCCTCCTCCGCTCCTCTTCCTCCTTTGTCAAGTCCTCAATTTCATAGACTCTGGGGGTGGAGTCTTCCATAACAGCCATCTTACCTGAACAGCGTTTGCTCCGGCTCTCACCCCTCACCCCAAAGCCCCTGGGGGATGGTGCCTATCAGAATGCTCTAGCGCCCACTTACAGTGTTGTTCTAACTTTTGGAGCCACTCATCCAGGGCATCTCCCTCTTGTCCTGGGTCACAGGTTGTCTGAGGATGTGTTTGATCACAATCTAGGTCAGAAAGGCTAGAGTCAGGAGACGATCAGTCTTTTGGTGAGAAGCTAAGAGGCCATGGCAGCATCCAGGATGGACAAGAGCCCTGTTATCCCTGGAGCTCATGGTACAGGAGATCCATTGTGTGGAGTATCTTTGATAGCCAATTGGAAATTTGGTGATGTTCCTCTACTAAGGTAGGCAACTTGGGCTCTCTAGCTTTTTTTGGATTGTGGCTGGGGATGATGGGGGTTGACGGATGCCACCCTGGCCAAAAAGGGCCCGCCACTGATAGAGAGCTCCTGGAACATAGGAAGTTACCATATACTGAGTCAGACCATTGGTCTATCTAGCTCAGTATTGTCTTCACAGACTGGCAGCAGCTTCTCCAAGGTTGCAGGCAGGAATCTTTCTCAGCCCTATCTTGGAGATGCCAGGGAGGGAACTTGGAACCTTCTGCTCTTCCCAAAGCGGCTCCATCCCCTGAGGGGAATATCTTATAGTGCTCACACTTCTAGTCTTCCATTCATATGCAACCAGGGTGGACCCTGCTTAGCTAAGGGGACAAGTCATACTTGCTACCACAAGACCATCTCTCCTCTCCTGGCAGTACCCTCCATACTTCTCACTGCAAGGAATTATGAGATGGTTGTGTCCAGCATCTAGTAGTGTCTTCCTCCATTTGTTCTTGACATGCTGAAAAGCAAGAGACAATGGTGAAGGCTCTTTTTGAAATTTGGGGGAAGAACTACTTGGCCAACTTATGACTTCAGCATCTTCCACTGCTCAGGATGGCTGGGCAGGCGTATCTATGGAAAACAGCGCCTAGGGCAAGCACTGAAATTGCGCCCCCTGTCCGAACATCTGACACCCATCTTTCAGATAACTTTACCAAAATATCAGCTGAAAAATACAAGTCTGAAGGTCACATACAAAGCACATATCAGAATATGTGTACAGTGACATATTATAATTTAAAAAACAAAACAAAAACCTGTAGCCCCTTCGGGGGGCTTCCTAAAGGTGGGGGGGTCTGCAAAGGTTCCCCCTCTCCCCACTGGCCTCTAGGGCTTCACAGGAACCATTTGAGCATGTGCGATGGCCATTTTTAAACATATATATATATTTTAAAGGCCACTGAAAACAAAATGGCTCTGTGAGGCCTGGCATGGCCTAGGGCCTCACAGAGGCTATTTGAGCATGTGCGGTGGCCATTTTGTTTCCGGCAGCCATTTAATTTTTTTTTTTATTTTAAAAAAATGGCACCCCCCTTCAACTGGTGCCCGGGGCACATGCCCTGCCTGCCCTACCCTAGATACGCCCCTGCTGGGCAGGAATGGAACCCAGGAGATGACATTCTTCCTTCAAGAATTCTCATAACTAAAAGGTGATATTGTCATTATCCCAATACTCATTGGCTGAGTACCTCTGGATCTTCCCCTCCCTAGCAAAGTCTGCAACACCAGGCAGAACCAATGAGATTTTGAAAGTATTTTGGACAGCTAGGTATCCAGCTCCACCCTGGGGGACATATTGAAACAACAGCTGAAAACATGACAGCCACACACAAAAGAATGAAAAGAAAGATAAAAGACTAGAAAAGAGAAGTTTCTAAGCTCAGAAAGGTGAAAGCCAATCAAAACGGAGCTCCAAGCTGTTGGCTGTGCAGCACTTTTGACATGTGAAGAAGACCTTTCTTCCGTTTGTAACATTCATCAGCAGAATCATTTGGGGCTAAATGTCTTGGGGTGCTAGCACCAGCCTCTGGCCCCTGGAGATGCTGCACCTCTGGAAGACGATGTCCCTTAGGCAAGAGCTCCACCACTCAAATGGTGTGTGTGTGTGTCCTGAACCCACGGAAGGTCCCATCAGCACTGAAGATATTTGAATAATGTAATATACAAAACAACAGATGTTTGTGGACTGGGTTTTTTGTTGGTTTGTTTTAAGCCAGGGCAGCAAATACAGATGGCCACCTTCACTAAACCTTTTTAGTTTATACTCTCTCTCTCTCTCTCTCTCTCTCTCTCTCTCTCTCTCTCTCTCTCTTCCATCCATCCAGGGGTTGCTCATCTGTGAGGGGAGGCAATGGCTTCAGATTATGCATGTGCCCTGGGGACAGGTGGCTAGGATAGGCATCCGGCTCCATGCCCCAAAGCCAGTGGGCAACACCTCACCTGCCCACTGCTGCTGCTCCCCAAGGCTCTTTGCCACCCTCCCTTCCTATCCTGTTCCCCACCCCACCTACTAGCTGGTCCAGCCCCCTGACATTGGTGCCAACAGGCAGTACCAAGCCCAACCTCCCTCGCATCTTCTAACTGCTTTACCTCCTCTTGGACACCCAGGCTTCTAAACTGGAGATTGACAGGGGAGCTAACCTGTGGGTTATCAGCCCAGCTGCCCAGAAGGTGAGCCAATTGATGCAAGGGAAGTGGCAAGAGTGGAGCTTCTAACTTCACTAGATGGACGCCTCTACATGGAAGGCTCCCCCCTCCCCGCCGGAGAGCAAGAGAGAAAGTGCACCTCTAGCAGCTCCTTTCTCCCCCTCCTCCCTTGTGCAGTCTGAAGCATCGGTTACCCAACTTTCTGGGCAGCTTGGCTATTAAACTGCCCATCAGCTCTATGCCAGTCCCAAGTTTAAAAGCCTGGTTGCCCAGGAGGTTAAGCAGCTGGGAGATGCATGTGTGAGGGAGGCAGGGCTAGTATCACCCATAATGTTGGTGCTACTGTCAGAGGGTGTGGCCAACATTAACTTGGGCAACACCCCTGCTTGAGCTGGTGCTGCATCCATCTCATAAGTGTACTGTGTGTATGTGTGTGTGTGTGTGTGTGTGTGTATTATTTTATTTTTACATTTATGTCCCACTCTTCCTCCAAAGAGCTCAGAGCAGCGTACATGGTTATGTTGATCTTGACAATAACCCTGTTAGGTAGGTTAGATTGAGATAAGTGACTGGCCCAGAGTCACCCAGTAAGTTTCATGGCTGAAGGGAAATTTGAACTTGGGGCTCCCTGGTTCTGGCCTTATACTCTAACCACTATTTATATGAGGAAGCAAGACTGAAAGAGAGTGATTTGTAGTTTATTACCCTGAGAGTCTAACCACTACTACTAATAATAATAATAATTAATAATAACAATAACAATAATAAGAACAACTGTATTTGTAAGCCACTCTATAACAAATCATTTTCTGGGTGGCTCACAACAGCTCATTAGTAAAAACATCCAATTAAAACACATAACATAAAACAAGTTGTTCTAGTAAGAACTAATCAGTCTACTTTCCTTTCTCTGTCTCTACAACTGGACTAAATTTGGTTCAAACCGAAGTCCACTAGGTAGATTTCTTGTGCCTCAAATGTCACATGTTCACCATCTTGGATTGAGGAGGATGACATCATTACAAACTACACAATTGAGTTGTCCCTGTATGTCACTTGCTACAACTGTACCAAATTTGGTCCAAATAGGTTAGACAGTCCTCAAGTTAGTGCATTTGTGCCTCAAGAATTCACACGTCCACAATCTTGGAACAGGATGGATGACATCATCACAAACGATGGCACTGAGGTTTCCCCATGGGCCCCTACAGCTGTAGCAAATTTGGTTCAAATCGATTAAGCGGTTCATAAGTTAGCCCACTTGCACCTTAAAAATTTACATGTTCGCCATCTTGAATCAGGGTAGATGACATCATCACAAACTATGCCATTGAGGTGTCCCTGTGTGTCACTCACTACAACTGTACCTAATTTGGTTCAAATCGGTTTGACAGTCCACAAGTTCGCCCGCTTGCGGCTCAAACATTTACGTGTCCGCCATCTTGGGTTTGGGGTAGATGACATAATCACAAATTCTGCTATTGAAGTTTCCCCATGTGCTCCTACAGCTGGAGCAAATTTGGTTCAAATCAGTCACGTGCTTCACAAGTTAGCCCACTTGCGCATCCGCCATCTTGAATCAGGGTGGATGACATCATCACATGCTATGCCATTGAGGTGTCCCTATGTGTCACTCACTGCAACTGTACCTAATTTAGTTCAAATTGGTTAGACAGTCCACAAATTAGCCTGCTTGTGCCTCAGCTGTTCACGCATCCGCCATCTCGAATTGGAGTGGATGACATTATTACATCCCAATGTACCCCTACAGCTGGGCATCACAAACTACTTCGTTAAGGTGCCCCTATGTGTCCCTACAGCTGTAGCAAATCTGGTTCAAATCGGTTAAGCGGTTCATAAGTTAGACTACTTGTACCTCAAAAGTGTACACGTCTGCCATCTTGAATCAAGGTGGATGACATCATCACAAACTATACCCTTGAGGTGTCTGTGTGTGTCACTCACTACAACTGCACCTAATTTGGTTCAAATCAGTTACGACAGTCCACAAGTTAGCCCACTTGCACCTCAAAACTTCACATGTCCACCATCTTGGATCAGAGTGGATGACATCATCACAAACTCCACCATTTGGGCATCCCTATGTGTCCATACAGCTGTAGCAAATTTGGTTCAAATTGGTTAGACTGTCCACAAGTTAGTGCTCTTACGCCTCAAAAGTTTACATGTCCGACATCTTGAATTAGGTTGGATGACATCGTCACAATCTACGCCATTGGGTTGTCCCTATGTGTCCTCACAGCTGTAGTAAATTTGGTTCAAATCAGTTAAACGGTTCACAAGTTAGCCCACTTGTGCCTCCAAAGTGTATGCATCTGTTATCTTGAATCGGTGTGGATGATATAATCACAAACTATGCCATTGGGGTGTCCCTGTGTCTCACTCACTGCAACTGTACCCAATTTGGTTCAAATGGGTTAGATAGTCCACCAGTTATCCAGCTTGTGCCTCAGATGTTCACTTGCGCCTCAAAAGTTCATGTGTCTGCCTTCTTGGATCAGGATGGATGACATCATCACAAACTACACCGTTGAGGTGTCCCTATTTGCCCCTACAACTGTACTTTGTTAGGTTCATATTGGTCCAGGCGTTGCAAAGTTGATGGGGGTGACACACATACACACACACACACACACACAGAAAGCCAGGTGATCTCATAAGCCTACTGGAAAGTAGGCTAACAATATGAAATAGAAAATACAAAATACAATACAAAACATTTTAAAACCTTTTTAAAAATCAATTCTTAAAAGCCTGAGTGAACACAAATGCCTTCACCTAGCATCTAGAACAGTGATTCTCAAACTTGGGTCCTCAGGTGTTATTGGACTTCAACTCCCATAATCCCCAACCAAAGGCCACTGAGGCAGGGGATTATGGGAGTTGAAGTCCAATAACACCTGAGGACCCAAGTTTGAGAATCCCTGATCTAGAACAAAGTGATGACTCCATTCAAGCCTCACTGGGGAGGCTATTCTACAGACAGGGTGCCACCACCGAAAAGGCCCTCTTCCTAATAGCCCCCCACCTCAGCTCATTTGGCAAGAGCTCTCGGAGTAGGGCTTCCAAAGATCTTAAGGTGTGAGTCAGGTAATCTGGTCCTAAGATGTTTAGGGCTTTAAAGGTTAAAACCAGAACTTTGACTTGGGCCTGGAAATGGACTGGGAGCCAGTGCAGTACATATCAAAGTGGGATTACCAGCTCCAATCCCCTATGTCCAAAGTCCAACATATCCACTGAATGGGTTTCAATTCCCTTGTGTTTGAAGGCTGCAAGCCAATCAATTGGATTTCCTTCCAAAGAGACATGACTAGGATCTGGGTGTATAGCGTATTCAGAACAGACGGTACCAGCAGTCACTCAACTGTCCTTCCTCTCTCATTCTCTTCTCTGCACCCGCCCCCACCACCGCCAACATCCTTCTACATTCGGAAGGACTAGGAAAGGTGACAGCCCGAGGCCTCCACAGTTGTCTCTTGGGAGGAGGCTGGCAGGATACAACCGGCTCCGCTGCATTCCAAGCTGTTTGGTACTCTATGAAGCGGGAAGGCCTCCGGGCTGAGCCTCTCCTACAGTCTGGAGGCTCTGGAGTGGCCCGTCGTAGGCCAGAAGAACAGGTTGGGGAGCATGACAGACTCTTTTGAGGGGATCTCCTTGTTAAAGACAACAAAGACAGCAAGCTTGGGAAGCAAAAACAGAAGGCAGGCAGGCAGGCACCTGGCAGCCCATAATGCACTCCTGCATAGCTCACAGGCCCTTATCTGCCTCTGGGAAAGCCCAGCTTTCTTCCCCCCAAAAAACTCTTTCTAGCTCTCATTGTCACAGACCTACATTTGAAAATCTGAAGTTAGAAATTGAAGCTCTTCTGACGATCACCAGTAAATGGGCTAAGGCAGCCTAGCCTGCTTCCTGGTGATTGTCGGAACCACCAGGCTTCCGGGCAAGCCCAGGAGTTCCAAGGTGGCTAGCCTGCCTAATACCCCCTCTCCTTAAAGGTTAATGGAGCGAGTGCTCCATTAACCTCATTTTTCAGCTCGTGTGCCGCCACGGCATGTGGCAACACACGAGTAGACCTCTGACCGGGAGGCTACAAGCAGCCTCACGGGCTTGGGGGTCCCCCCAGAATGCCCTGTGCACTCGCATGGGACATCCTGGCACTTCCGGGGGCTGAGCAGCCCCCGATCCCCACAGGCCCCACTGGCTCCGTGACGAGCCGGATCACTCTACAGGTGATCATCTGTGGGGAGAGCAGGCTAAGCCCACTCTCCCCACAAACCACCTTGAGGCACTTCACACTAATCGTGTGAAGCGCCTCATTAAATGCTTAAGAACAGAATCAGAAGAAGAGTAGAGTCAGAATAGAGGACGCTGTAAGAAAGAAGCACACATTCGTTATGGGCCTGTTGTTGTTGTGGATAGAATTCTAAAGGTTTGTCAAGGCCTAGTTCATGCCAGTGGTTTTTCTTATTCCACAATCTGGGGCTTGATTCATCAAATGCAATCCCGTCCACAACAGGTTTCTGCATACAGATTCAATATACAAGATGTGCAAAAGCGGCTGCTATGCGATGTGGAAGTGGAATGAGATGAATCAAATTCATCAGTGCAGTAAGTAACGCGCATATAAACACATGCCTTGTCCCACAGAGATCTTGTGAGGATCCTTTGGGAAAATGTGTGTAGTGGGCACTTTGCCTTCAAGCACAGAGCAGCACAAACATACCCTTCTGTTGACAGCCCCCCACTGATCTTTGGGATCAGGGCAAAGAAGTGCAACATTTTAGGAATTCATATCTTGCCTGAGCTGAATAGAGTCCTGTCTCTCAACTAGAGTTTTGACAGTGTGGTGTAGTGGTTAGAGTGTTGGACTAGGACTGGGAAGACCTGAGTTCAAACCCCCATTCAGCCATGAAACTCACTGGGTGACTCTGGGCCAGTCACTTCTGTCCCAGCCTAACCTAACTCACCAGGTTGTTGGAGAGGAGAGCTGGTCTTGTGGTAGCAAGCATGACTTGTCCCCATAGCTAAGCAGGGTCTGCCCTGGTTGCATCTGAATGGGAGACTTGATGTGTGAGCAGCACTGTAAGATATTCCCCTCAGGGGATGAAGCCGCTCTGGGAAGAGCAGAAGGTTTCAAGTTCCCTCCCGGGCTTCTCCAAGATAGGGCTGAGAGAGATTCCTGCCTGCAACCTTGGAGAAGCCGCTGCCAGTCTGTGAAGACAATACTGAGCTAGATAGACCAATGGTCTGACTCAGTATATGGCAGTTTCCTATGTTCCTATGTTGTGAGAGTAAACATAACCATGCACACTACTCTGGGCTCCTTGGAGGAAGAACGGGATATAAATGTTTTAAAAAAAATCTGTTATGGTCATAAATGTGTAAAGCCTTTTATATGTAATTTCATGAAACAGCACTATGCATATGTATGCATGTACCTATGTATCTATTATATGATTTATGTCCTGCCTTATCAAAGCACATCTCAAAGCAGGATAACAATATTATAATAAAAACAGGTTGATCAGTAAAAACAATAATACATACTAAACAAGAGGTAAAACACTGGCTGACAAGCTGTGCAGTGTACCACAGATGGTTCTGCACCGCCTGCACTGCTGTGAGTATCTAAAACAATGTCAGTGCTATTACAAAAGAGTGCTCTTGTGCTCATACGTAAAACTGCATAATCGCACTTGTGGGGTCGTGCAAGCACAACTGCACAACTTTATGTATTAGTGCAAGTATATCGGAAGCTGCCTTATGCCGAGCCAGACCTTTGATTCATCTAGCTCAGTATTGTCTACACCAGAGCTGCTCAGCTTCAGCCCTCCTGCAGATGTTGGCCTACAACTTCCATAATCCCTAACTATAGGCCACTGTGGTAGGGGATTATGGGAGTTGTAGTTCCAAAACTGCTGGCAGGCCTAAATTGAGCAGGCCTGGTACACTGACTGGCAGTGGCTCTCTGAGAAGTAGGGCTCTTTCCCAGCCCTACCTGCAAATGCCAGGGACTGAACCTGAGACTTTCTGCATGCAAAACTGATGCTCTCCCATGGAGCTATGGCCCCATCCCATTGCACAACAGTGCCAGTACTGCTTTAGATGCCCAATAGTATGCTGCATGGTATGTCAGTCACCATTCTATGACACATTTTCAAAGTGGTCCTCCAAGCCAAGCCATACTGCACTTTAGCAATGTGCTAGGCATTGCACACTACATTCTGATGTTTGTTTATTATTATTGTTATTAAAACTTTTATACCACCCTTCCAAAAGGCTCAGGGCGGTATACATTAAAACACCATTAAAATCAGTTAATAATTAAAACAAAAATTATAAAGCATAAAACAATGATTAACAATTTAAAACATCATAAAACAACAATTAAATAATCAGAACAATTTAAAAACAAGTTTTAAAAAGCTGAGAAAGCCTGGTTGATGAGATGTGTTTTCAGGTGTTTTCTGAAAATTGCCAGAGAGGGGGAGGATCGTATCTCAGCAGGGAGCGCATTCCACAATCTCGGGGCAGCAGCCGAGAAGGCCCGTCTCTGTGCAGCCACCAAACGAGTTGGTGGCAACTGGAGACGGACCTCCTCAAGTGACCTCAACGGCCAGTGGGGCTCATAGCGAAGAAGACGCTCTCTTAGATACCCAGGGCCTAAGCCATTTAGGGCTTTATAAGTTATAACTAGCACTTTGTATTTTGCCCGGAAACCTATTGGCAGCCGGTGTAACTCCATCAACAAAGGAGTAATGTGGTCTCTCTGAGATGACCCAGAGACCAACCTGGCTGCCGCATTCTGAACCAACTGAAGTTTCCGGACTACGTACAAAGGCAGCCCCACGTAGAGCGCATTACAGAAGTCCAGTCTGGAGGTTACCAACAAATGTACCACTGTTTTGAGGTCATTGATCTAGAGAAATGGGCGCAGCTGGCATATCAGCCGGAGCTGATAGAAAGCACCCCTGGCCACCGCCTCAACTTGAGAAAATGTAATGTTTATTGTAATGTTTATTACATTGTGTATGTTTACTACATTTCTATCCCAACTTGCTTCCATCATAAGAACAGCCCTGCTGGATCAGGCCCAAGGCCCATCTAGTCCAGCATCCTGTTTCACACAGTGGCCCACCAGATGCTGATGGAAGCCTACAGGCAGGAGCTGAGGGTGTGCCCTCTCTCCTGCTGTTACTCGCTGTTACCCTGCTGTTACTCGCCTGCAACTGGTATTCAGAGGCATCCTGCCTCTGAGGCTGGAGGTGGCCTATAGCCCTCTGACTAGTAGCTGTTGATAGACCTCTCCTCCATGAAGTTATCCAAAGCCCTCTTAAAGCCATCCAGGTTGTTGGTGGTCACCACATCATGGAACTCAAGGTGACGTACACAGGGTTCTGAAGTGGTCTCCCATCCAGCTACTGACCAGTCTAGAATCTAGACCTGCTTAGATTCAGCAAGCTAGCTGCATCATGTTTTCTTATGTCATGACTTGGGAGGGACCACACATAACTTGCAATGCAGGGACATGTTTGCAACACCTCTCCCCATTCAACACTGGGAGAGTTATTTTGACTTTTCCTGTTTTATTATTTATTGTTGACTGTTTGGGGGCTTCTTTGCGAGGGGAAAAATGTGGTGAGAATATTAAACTAAACTAAAATGTGTGGAAGGCTTTACTTCTGCTGTATCTCAGAATGGTTTGCTGTCCTCTGCTGATTCAAAAGCCAAGAGGGTGATTGTTCTTTACAATAAGGATATGTCAGGAATATGGAATTGTCCAACAATGAGCCCTTTCTCGCAATCAGAGAAGGGGCTCAAAGGGGGAGAGGGGAGGAAGCCTCAAAACACTTACTTGCCCTCGCAGATGATCCTCTCTCCCTTGGAGGGCGAGCATATTGCTTGCCCAGATGATGGCTGGCTCCTGCTGGCAGCAGGGAGTTCCTGGGGCTGGAAGGCTCCTGGAACTTCCATAATCCACCATGCAAATGCATGGTGCATTATGAGGGGCCAGGAGGCTACTCGCATGTAGGTGCAGAGCCACGCAGCACCAACACACGATCAATTAGCCCGGTTTCTGGATGCCCTTGTGCCCAAAACCTGGGCTAAGCAGTGGGCTCTCTAAGCGGGTTGGCCACCTCACCACCACCAGGAGCAACTAGTGGTTCACTCCTAGCAGTTCACACATGCCAGCAAAACTGGGCTGGGCTTCCTTAGCCTGGTTTCACCTGCATGTGTGAATAGCCCAATTAAGTTATCAGTCATTCACAATGTGCTCTGTAGCAAGAGGTTGAGGCCTTCCACATGAGCAGTGTGGAGAGACTGCAGGAGGTTTACAGGGCGAGCATGCCTAACCCTTTTCCTGCCAATTTCCCCCCACAAATATCAAGGTCAGGTGTCCATTACCCAACCACAGAGATGCAAAACTGTGGTTGCTGGACCCACAATTAATGAGGTTCTCCTGTATATTACTGACAGACTTCCAGGGGACGAGGTGGGCTCCTAGCCCTTCTTAAACTCCAGAATAACTGGAGCAACCCCCAAAAGGTCAGCCTCTGGAACAGGCAGGGGAGGAGATTAGCTTGTCACCTGTGTCATCCTCCTCCTGGCTTGCTGTATTCAGCCAGTTCCCTCTCCTGGAGAACTCCTGGATCCCATACTCAGAAGCAGCACCTCTTCATCAGCTGCCTTGTCTTTAAATACCCCAGTGCAGACCTAACAGGGCTTAAAGCAGTGATTCTCAAACTTGGGTCCTCAGGTGTTTATTGGACTTCAACTCCCATAATCCCTAACCAAAGGCCACTGAGGCTGGGGATTATGGGAGCTGAAGTCTAATAAAACCTGAGGACCCAAGTTTGAGAATCCCTGGCTTAAAGCCTAATTCCAGCCCCGCCCCCTTCCTGACCTTGCTTCCTGTTTCCTGCCACACCCAACCTAGCTGTACCCCTAGACTAGAGCTGTTTCCTGCAGCTCTCTCTGCCTTGCCCTCTCAACCCCATTGGGATCTGACTTGCCTGGACCCTTCTCGTCCCCACTAGTGATGTGCATGGTCCGGAGCAGTCCGGACCAGCACCAAAGGGGAGCCTATCTTTTAGGGCGGGGAGGGCTTGTTTACCCCTCCCGCGCCTCTTTGCCCCCGCCAGTGGCCGTAATTTACTGTAAAATTGGGGCGCTGGAAACCAGCCGCCCCAGCCGCCGCCGCTTCCGCCGCCCCCCCCCGCGAGCAAATTAGAGGGGAAAAAGGCTACTGCCTACAAGGAAGGGCTACTGCCGCCCTGCCGCCGCCACCCGCCACCCCCCCACGAGTGCTCACCAAGTTAGAAGACTTTAGAGAGGAGCTCGCGAACAGAGCTCCTCTCTTATCGAAGCCTCCGGCCCAACTGGGGCCTTGGGCGCGTGCGCACGCGCGCTAGAGCTCTTCTTCCACTAGAGCTTTTGCCGGAGGCCCGGTCTACCCGGCTTCCTCCTGGCGGGTAGACCGGGCCTCCGGCAAAAGCTCTAGTGGAAGAAGAGCTCTAGCGCGCGTGCGCACGCGCCCAAGGCCCCAGTTGGGCCGGAGGCTTCGATAAGAGAGGAGCTCTGTTCGCGAGCTCCTCTCTAAAGTCTTCTAACTTGGTGAGCACTCGTGGGGGGGTGGCGGGTGGCGGCGGCAGGGTGGCAGTAGCCCTTCCTTGTAGGCAGTAGCCTTTTTCCCCTCTAATTTGCTCGCGGGGGGGCGGCGGAAGCGGCGGCGGCTGGGGCGGCTGGTTTCCAGCGCCCCAATTTTACAGTAAATTACGGCCACTGGCGGGGCAAAGAGGCGCGGGAGGGGTAAACAATCCCTCCCCGCCCTTAAAGCAATACCCCCCCACCCGGACCGGACCAACCAGGGCAGAACCAGTCCGGCAGTTTGGCCATTCTATAGAATGGCCGCCGGACCGGTTCGGACACACGCCTAGTCCCCACTGCCCCCTAAAGGGAACAAAAGCCTCAGATGCCACGCCCTTCTCCAGTCTCCACAGGGCCAGCCAAGCGACCAGGTAACATCATGGCATCCCCACAATTACAACTCTTATGGTTTACTCTGTTGGGCTTCTGTGCGTATGTGTTACTATTGTACAGGTCTATGACTGTAATCAAGTATTGGATTTGGTTCTTGAAGCCCTGGAGAGGGAGTTGATTAATCCTGAAGAATGACAACTAGCATCTCACCCTAACAACATTTTAAAAAGCATTCCCACAAGGCAACAATAGGGACCGTGATTTAACAGGTACCAGAAAATATGGACTGTGCTTGGTAACTAGGGGTCACTGGAGTGCATGTTCACAGTCGCTGCCCAAATGATGTACAACCTACCATAGACAAAAGAGGGAAGAGAGAAGTTCAGAATTGGTCAACCAACCATGGGGAAATGGAAGAGGGGAAAGTCAAATATCAGTGGAGGGGAGGAACCATTCTTTGAATAATAGAATTTTAGAGGTTTTCTAGTCTAACCCCTGCTCAGCACAGGAAACTGCTACAGCATCCCTGACAGGTGCCCGTTCAGCCTCTGTTTGAGAACCTCTAGAGCAGTGGCTCTTAACGTGGGGTCCATGAGATGTTGCTGAACTACAACTCCCAGCATCCCCAGCCAGAATTTATTGTGGCTGGGGATGCTGGGAATTGTAGTTCAGCAACATCTGGCAGACCCCATGTTAAGAAGCACTGCTCTAGAGCAGGGATTCTCAATGTTGGGTCCCCAGATGTAATTGGACTTCAACTCCCATAATTCCCAGCCTTTGGTTGGGGATTATGGGAGTTGAAGTCCAATAACTTCTGGGGACCCAACGTTGAGAATCCCTGCTCTAGAGGAAGAGAGCCCACTACGGCACAAGGCAAACTGTTCCACTGCCAAACAGCTCTTGCAGTTAGGACATTCTCCTCAATGTCTAGCCTAAATCTGCTTCCTTGTAATTTCAACCCATTGGCTCTAGTGCTGCCCTCAGGAGCATCAGAGAATAAACCTGCTGTTTTCCCAGCCCTACATGGAGATGCTAGAGATCGAAACTGGTACCTTCTGTATGCAAATCAGGTGCTCTGCCACTAAGCTACAGCCCCATATTCACCACCCCCAACCCATGCTAACAGCAAGGACAGCAGCAGTAGTAGCAGCGTCACTCAAAGATACAAATACGACAAATGTTTATATACTGCTTTCCAACAGAAGTTCCCAAAGGTTGTGTGTGTGTGTGTGTGTGTGTGTGTGTGTGTGTGTGTGTAATGGCTCTCTGTCCTCAAAGGGCTGACTTGCTCCTGGAATCTTGCCTGAGTGCCTACCTGCAGTTCAAGACCACCCATTGATTATTTTCTAAAAGATAAACTGCTGATGCTTACTCGTTCAAGGAATCTGGGCCCTCTGACCTATATGGCCTGCCCCCTATGCGTGGGGTAAGCAGTGTAGTGCTTAATCAGTGCGGAGAGAAAGGTACTAAGCATATTTTTGGATGCAGCCTTCTCTGTTTCTTCTCCCGGGTTTTAAAGTTACTTTCTGGGACTGAGCCCTGGAGAGTTTTGAGGATCTATTGCGATCTGGGATCCTCACATTGCACTGTAATCCAACAGGTGTTTGGTTCCTTGCTTGTGGAGGATCCCTTACTGTCTAGGATCCCCACATTGCACGCTGCTCCTGTTGCTGCTGCTACAAATATCTTCAAGCAAAGTTCTCAAAGCAGTTTACATAGAAACATAAATATATAAATAAGATGGTCCCCTGCCCCCAAAGGGCTCACAATCTAAAAATAAACATAAGGCAACAGCCACTGGAGAGATGCTGTGCTGGGGTTGGGCAGGGCCAAGTCAATAATAATAATAATAATAATAATAATAATAATAATAGTCAAAGGTACCATGCAATGAGTATGATTTGAATGCTGACCCCTAAATAGTCCTTTCTCCATTTAAAAAGGAAGAAGTGTTGAAGGATGACAATAAAGTTAGTAATGCACCTTTGGACTGTGCCTAGAATGTGTATAATAGCATCTGTATGGAAGAAATCTACACCATCAGCTGTGGTGGACAGATTGATAACAAGGGGAATCATGGTTAAACCCTGGTTCCACGTGAAGTCCCCAAGCCTTGAGAACATGCACTCCTCCACACTCCTGCCTATAGGAGCCTCCCAGGAATTCTACTTCTGTTTAGGGCCGAAAGAAACCAAGATCAGCCATGATGTCCAAACCAACCAGTCTTGGTTTATTATAACCAACTTCCTTGAAATAAACCAAGATACAAAACCCAGCTCATATCTTGGTTTCTGTTAAGCTGATTAGAAAAAGAAAGCAAGATCAGTTGATTTATTTATTTTGTTTATTTAACATATTTGTGTACCACGCAAAATGCAAGTCTATGGGCGGTTTACAACAAATAACAGTACAACAATTTTAAAAAACAACTATTAAAACAGTATCTAATGAAAAGCCTGGGTGAACAAATGTGTCTTGACTGCCTTTTAAAAAGTTGTAAGAGATGGGGAGGCTCTTATTTCAGCAGGGAGCGTGTTCCAAAGCCTCAGGTCAGCAATGGAGAAGGCCCGTCCCTGAATAGCCACCAGACGAGCCGGTGGCAACTGCAGACAAACCTGATGTGGACATCACAACCAAACCTAATTTGTTTCTAACCTAAAGCAGAAGTAGAATTCTTGGGAGGCTTACACGTAGTCCTAGCTAGTAGCACATGTAAGAAACAGAAGGCAGCTTCACATGACTGTTGGTAAGTTTGTACGCCAGGACCACGTCAGGGAAATGTGAGGAATGGAGAGCATATGCTCCCGGTGGGCATGACATCTGAATCCCCCCAAGTCCCATTCCTAAGACTGACCCTACATTCTCCCAAGATCCTCCACCCACTTGTAGCCTACATTTGAAGTTGGGTGGAGGATCTCAGGAGGACTTCAAGTGAATCTCTGGGATCTGTCATGGGAGCCAGATGTGGGCTGATTCAGACGTCACACTCCCCGACATGTTCCTGGCTTACTGACTTGCTGGTGGTTGTGTGAAGTTGCCCATAGTATTTAAGCTGCTGCCACTGTGGGCAGCAACAGCAGTAACAGGAGCACCATCCATCTCCTGGCAGCCAGCTCCATTTTCCTTCTTGGAATGTGCCAGAGAATGACACAACACCTAAACCCATTGAACATGCTAAAATCAAAATGCTGGGTTGAATCACTTCAGTCCAGCCCTAGACAAAAGCCAGAAGTTGACCCCTAATCAGGGGCATAACCCAGGGTGTGATGCAGGCTGCAACTGCTCTTTATATGTTCCGTGCCTACCATATTTCTTGCACAACCCAGCAGGTCACAGTGTTCAGTGTGCCTGCACCTGGAGTTCATATTGGGCTGGTTTGCATGATATAGCCCCAGGTAGGTGTGATTTTGATGGGAATGCACTGAGAATGCCCCCACTGGGACATCCTCCACAGATCTCCTAACGCCCTTTATTGCATGGGTGTATACCTTTATTGCATGGGAGGGCTATTCATCCAAATGGTCCCTATACACATACTCCAGATACTTGTTTACACCGGTGCTTGGAACGCATGTATAGGGGTCATTCAGATTAACAGCCCCTGCCAGCAATAAAGAGGCGCATTGGGCAGGGGCATTGCTGAGTTAAGTGCTGAGTTAAGATCCAGGCCCGGGCCACAGTCCTCCTTTTAATACTTAAACTCAAGTATCATATCATCCCTTCCCCAAGAATAATTAGACCTGACTCCTCCCTAGTGGAAAACTGGAGGAGCTGTATTAGGGGCTGAAGCATCAGTTTTGTCCCCAGCACAGCACCTTTTTAGGGAGGTGAAAGAGACAAAAAACAATCAAAGTCCTGGAGCAGCAGAGGTGACCGCCCACCCCCAGCCCCAGTCAAGAAGAGGGTGCCTGATAAGATTCAGGGCTTTGAGCCATTCATTAGGGGGCACAAGCCCCATAGGCCACCCCTTAATGACACCCTGGCATTGGTGTATTCTTGGTGCATGTGCCGGGAACTGTATTGTGTGGACTGGCCCTTTGTTTCACTTGGGTCTGATTTGTCCCTCACTGTCCTGCCCCTCATTCCTATCTGTGCATATTTGTAACCTATTCACGCAGCAGCGGATGAGCAAGGAGGATCAAGAGATGCAGGAGGGGAGATGTGCCATTTAAGATGACAGCAGGCTGGTGCTTCTACTTAAACCAGTTCAATTGAGGGTCTGTGGAACAGCTTGCTGCTTGAACTGAAAGTTGCTATTTCCACTCAAATCTAAATGTAGCAGAGGTATGCCAGTTTGTCATTCAAACAGGAAGCTGGGAAACCTACTCACAGGCAGGAATGACAGCTTATTAGCTGACATCCAGACTAAATTACTCCTGAGTAGTCCTACTGAAATTAAGTAGACCTTTGGAGTAACTCCTGTTGGCCCCTTTCACACGTAACGGGAAGCCAGAGTTGAAGGGGCCTGAGGTTGAATTTCTAGAACCTCTGAATATGCGCAACCGTTGTTCGGACACAAAAAAAGACCCAAAGTTTCCCTGAGGTTTTCATTACATCTGAATGCTGCACAGTGTCCCAGAGAACTCTAACCAGAGTTGACAATGGAAGCTTCTCCCTCGCTCCGGCTGTGATTGACTGCCGAGGCAGTCCTTCATTCCAGAAGGAAGCCCATGCAGCCAGTTCCCCTTCTTCTCTGCAGTCTCCTTGAGTGCAGTTGGGGTCCTACTGATTACATCCAAATGCGGACAGGTAACCACACTGGGGTGGGAGGGGGTGGAACCACAGGTCCATTGGACCTGCAGTTCTGAGGTATGTGCGAATACGGCCAGAGTTTCAAGTGGCAAATTTGTCCCTTTCCCCCTTCTTGTCTCTCAGTCCTCCTCTGCAGTTCTTTGAGAGTAAATTTACTTGCAGGCAGGTGTACTAGCTTGCTATTTCAAGTGACAAGGCTGAGGGGAACAATCTGGACAGACCTCATATAGAACACATGAGAAAGCTATCCTCAGGACAACACCCAGAAATGGATATCAATTTCTCCCAGTATGCCCTGGGATATAGCCTGAACTGATGCCAAGTACACATAAATTCCCTGAGATTTCATGGGCTGAGAGGTATACCAAAGACATATCTCTGCTTGCCCAACAATGGATATCACCCTGTTTACACCAACACCTAGAGAAGCTGATGCACCTCCCTTCATTCCAATGAGATGAAGCTTTATTCATGGAAGTTCACCTTGTCTATATGAATCACAGTTTTTTAAAAAAATTGGTAAGAGGACACCCCGCTCCCTTCCTCACCAATAAGCTATGAATCACCTTAACTCTGGCCTTAGATGCTTTTGATGTCTGTCATTTGTTTTCCAATTAGAAAACAACACAACATCTAAGAACATAAGAATAGCCCTGTTGGATCAGGCCAAAGGCCTGTTTAGTCCAGCATCCCATTTCACACAGTGGCCCACCAAATGCCTCTGGGAAGCCCACAGGCAAGAGGTGAGGGCAGGCCCCCTCTCCTGCTGTTGCTCCTCTTGTTCTCCAGCCAGCTTCTTCATTACCATGTTGAAAGCTATTCAGTGTTCACACCAACCATGGAATCCACTGGATTATTGCATACAAGGCTGGGCCTCCAAGCTGGAATATCCAGCCCTAGAATTTAAAGAGGCAGCTGTTCTGTGCTCAGAAGCCATCACTTCTGTTGATGTCTGTGGAAGGTGTGGTGTATACTCAATAAAGACACAGATAAAAAACTGCAGGGGTGACCCTTATATTCGGTCATCAAACTTCTCTCTAAAGTCGAGGGGAGTTAAAAGAAAAGAAAGTTGTGCATGAGACATGGTGACTTATGCACATTTAAAAGCTGAGAATTTGAAGTTGCCTTCCTCAAATCCAGTTTACCTTTAGTTTCTCTCTAGATTATTGGTTGACCTTGCAAACCTCACTAAAGAGCATAGATTCCTTATCATGCAGAAAGGTTCCAAACAGTCCTTTACACAGGGTTTATCTTTGGGAACTCCAGTGCTTAAAGACAGAGAAGTGTGAAATTTGAGTTCCCTAAAATACGTTCTTAAGGTGACTGGATTTAATCAATAAACGGGTCTGATTGAGGACAGCTTTAATTGCGATCAAAAAATGCCCCAATAATCAGTGAGGCTGAAAATAATGAGGGTGGGTTCAGACAACTTGCTACAAGTAAGTAGGAAAGAAGCTGTAGTTCTCAGCGAGTATGTGCTCTAGCCGCTCGCTGGTAATCCCACCACTTTCTGTGATGTCTGAATCCACCAATGTCAGGTGGAGAATGCCGAGTCCTCTTCTGCCTCCTGACATTTGTAACCAACATTTATAGTTGGGTGGAGAATATCATGATCAGTGTCCCCTGTATCTGGGAAGCCCAGATGCTGGTGGCTACAACTCCTCCCATCACTCCCAGCTGCAATGGCCTTTGGCTGGAGATTGTCATCCACAACTTCTGAGAATTCTTGTTACAGAGAACACTGGTTGTGTGAGGCAGAAGGGACGTGGCATCCTACACTGGTGGGTTCAGACATCGTGGATAGCAGCAGATGTACCAGCGATCAGCAGTCCTGGTCAGCTCTGTTCCTGAGGACCTGAGGGCAATGGCAGGAAGGGGCAGAAACCCAGAGGTGCTGGGTCCCGACCGAAAACATCAGGACATCTCCGAGGGAGTGACTAGCTCTGGCTGCTCTAGTTATGATGACTCTGTGGGGCTGCCATCAGGGGCAGGGATCCAGGCTGGGGCAGACTTAGCAGTCCATCCCCCTGATAACTGAAAAAAAGAGGTCCCTTTTTAACGTGGTGATTCTCTTTATTGAGCAGGGGGAGAACAACTGGCCCTATCCATCCCCAGCATAGCATCCATTTTATATAAGAATAATATATTATTTTATATTATAATAATATATTTTATATAATGTTATGCAATGATAGATAGATAGATAGATAGATAGATAGATAGATAGATAGATAGATAGATAGATAGATAGATACCCCTGCTAACATGGCAAAGAGGCACCTTTTAATGTGGTGATTCTCTTTATTTAGCAGGGGGAGAGTAACTGGCCCTATCCACCCCCAAGCACTACTGTTGCTGGTGTCTATCTTGTGTTTCTTTTTAGATTGTAAGGCCTTTGGGGACAGGGAGCCATCTTATTTATGTGTTATTTCTCTATGTAAACTGCCCTGAGCCATTTTTGGAAGGGTGGTGTAGAAAATGAATAAATAAATTAGATAGATAGATAGATAGATAGATAGATAGATAGATAGATAGATAGATAATATGTCGGATGTGACAGTCCTCAAGAAGAATCAGGTTCTGATAATTGATATTGCAATCCCAGAGGATAGACGAGTCAATGAAAAACAACTGGAGAAAATAACTAAATACAAGAACCTTCAGATTGAAATTGAGTGGTTCTGGAAAAAGAAAACAATAGTGGTGTCAATAGTTGTTGGTGCTCTTGGTGCAGTACCATAAGAACTTGAACACCATCTTGACACCTTGGACATTGATAAAATTACAACACATCAACTACAGAAGGCCACACTACTGGACAGCACGAATACTACAACGCCAACTTTAATTTTTCTTTAGTTATCCTAGACCTTTGGAAAGGGCCTGATAATTAATGTACCAAATCCAGTCAATAACATCTGGTAGACTGTGTGTAAATAGCATAATAAACACAACTTTATTTGTGAGCTGCCCCATAACAAATTGTTCTCTAGGCGGCTAACAACACAACATTAAAACAGAAGATAAGATCAATGTTAAAACATAAGATAAAAATACACATCAAATTATAACAGACCAAGAAGGTGGGAAGGGAAAGAAAATACAAAATACAATGCAAAACAATTTAAAATACATTTTCAAAAAATCAGTTAAAATCAGATCAGAATTTTATAATTTATTTACATTGATGTAAACCGCTTTGGGAACTTTGTTGAAAAGTGGTATATAAATATTTGTCGTCGTCGTCGACTTCCTCTCCTCCTCGGACTCATTCTCCAGCAGTGCAATGTCCAGGCGAACTCTGATCATTACCGATACATTCACGAAGGTTCTGGGGCACATGCCCAGGTGGCCCAATGCTGTCCACACCCCTGCTGGCGCACATGAAGCATGGGAAGAGGAACAAGACAGTCTACTGGAGGAACAAGCAGGAACAAGTCAGACTACTTGAATTCACTGGCCTTTTTTTGCCTCAAATGCAACAGAACAGGCAACCCCACAAGACAAGGGACAAGTACACCATTCTAGACATTTGCTGGTTCGTGACTGAAATAAAGTTTCTATTCTATTCTACCATCCTAGACAAACAGATTCTCTTCCTCCCATTGCTGGGTTAGTTGCTTGGACCCATTGCTGAATCATAAACTGGAAATTAAAATAAGGCTGAAATCCTAAGCAAGTTTACTTGAAAGTTTGTTTGTTTTTCAGTTTTTATACTTCCTTTCATAAGGCATCCCAAGACAGTTTACAAAAGAGTTGTGAAACAAAAGAGTTTTAATAGAACTCTATTTTTTTAAAAAATCACAGTGAAAACCTTAAAATCAGTTCAATATTAAGAACCATAAAATGCCAAACACACACACAAATTAAAAAGACAAACAGAAGCAGGAGAACTGAGAGTCCGAGCAGCCCCTAAAGAGTAAAAGCCTGAACAAATAAGAAGGTATTTACTTTTTTTAAAATAAAAAATATCCCACTATAAAGAGAATGCCTTCTTCACTATGAACCACACCGCCCATTGAGATCATCTGGAGAGGTTCGTCTGCAGCTGCCACTGGCTCATCTGGTGGCTACTCGGCCTTCTCCGTTGCTGCCCCGAGGCTTTGGAACATGCTCCCTGCTGAAATAAGAGCCTCCCCATCTCTTACAACTTTTTAAAAGGCAGTCAAGACACATTTGTTTACCCAGGCTATTGTTTTAATTGTGTTCTTAATAGTTTTAACATTTTACATTTTAATTGTTGTAATGTTTTGATCTTTTAATCTGTTTTTCTTATTTTGTTGTTAACCGCCCAGAGACTTGCATTTTGGGCGGTATATGAATGTTTTAAATATAAATAAATAAATAAATATTTCAATATGCTATGAACAAGCAAGTCCACCCATTCCTGAACGTCTTCAGAATTCAGCAGAGCCACTAGTCTAGATCCAAACAGGGGAAGCTGTGGACTTTGTTTTCACTCTCCTTCCCTATCAGAAGGGGAAACTGTGAGCAGAAAGCTTGAATGAAAACAATACAATTACACTTAATTGGATTAATAAGGGTTTGGGCACAATGCTGATTTAATAAGTCACAGAGGGAGCTGTCTCCCTTGGTCTTTTCATAGCCACCAGTTCTCTCGCTCTCTCTTGATTAATTTGTCTAAGTTGCTCCTGTCAGCCTTTGGGGAACACTTCTAGGCCTTCCTTGCTGCTGGCAGCTTACGGTTGTCAGATCCTTTCCCAGCAGAGGCCCCTGGGCCTTTCCACAGCCATCAGAAGAGAGAGAGAAACTTGATGAGATCACCTTTTCCTGCCATGATATATATTTTATTTATTTTTATTTATTTTTTACATTTTATATCCCACTCTTCCTCCAAGGAGCCCAGAGCGGTGTACTACATACTTGAGTTTCTCCTCACAACAACCCTGTGAAGTAGGTTAGGCTGAGAGAGAAGTGGCTGGCCCAGAGTCACCCAGCTAGTGTCATGGCTGAATGGGGATTTGAACCCGGGTCTCCCCGGTCCTAATCCAGCACTCTAACCACTACACCACACTGGCTCTCTACTACACCATGCTGGCTCTGGGGGTTACATGACACTCCAGGGGTGGGGAAACTATGTTGAATGTCTCCATGTCAAGAGGCATACACTGCCAGTGTGGTGCAGTGGTTAGAGTGTTGGACTAGGACCAGGGAGACCTGAGTTCGAATCCCCATTCAGCCACAAAACTCACTGGGTGACTCTGGGCCAGTCGTATTTCTCAGCCTATTCCACCACACAGGGTTGTTGTGTGGATAAACATACCTATGAGCACCACTTTGGGCTCCTTCAAGGAAGAGCAGGATAGAAACTTGGTCGGTTGGTTTTTTTAAAAGGTTCCGATGCTTCTGCCAGGAAAAGAATCAGCGCTACTGAGCACCATCTATCCCTTACTATTTGTAGTAGAAGCCTCAAGGGGTTTTTCTCCCCTGCTTTGCCTTCTCCAAGAGCTTCAGAAAGCCTCTGCTAAACTCACCCCTGCACAGCACTGCCACCCGACCAGGAAAAAAGAGGCCTGGATGCTCTTGTGCCTTTAACATCACCTCAATTTGCAGAAATCAAACCAGTGAGGAAGTTCATAGTTCTATAGAGAGAAAACTGTGCATGGATGATGAACAAGAGCCAGAACAGATAGCCCTTTTGACGCATTATGGTCTAGACATGTCAGATCTGAATGCAAGTACTACTCACACATGCTGTTCGAGGCATTTGTAGCAGGACACTTCTAATTTGAACCCTGTATATTGTACCCAAGGGCACTTCTAAAATGACCTCACTCACACAAAAGCACATGCGTGTGTACAGACTACAGTATACACATCCAACATAATGTCTGAATCAGGCTAGAGGCTGAAGTTGAGTCCCAGGCTGGCAGCATCTCTGGTGACTGGATTGGCAAAGATATTGGGAGGGCTGCTGGTGGTCAGAATAGGCAGCAGGGGTTGGACAAAGTAGCTACACAGGCACAAATCAGGCTATATGCTCATGTGGACAAGATCCTGGGCAGTGTGCGGGCGACATCGTGTGCTCTTGACCTTAGCCCTTTATGGCTAATAAAAGCTGCCAGGGCGGATACAGGCAGATGGTTGGAGGTGATCATTAATGCTTCATTAAGGAGGGCAGGATGCCATTGTGCCTCAAGGAGGCGGTGGTAAGACCATTATTTAAAAAGCCCTCCCTTGATCCCTCCAACCTGGACAACTAATCTTCCCTTTTTGAGCAAGGTGATAGAGCGAGTGGTGGCGTCCCAGCTGCAGAGGGTCTTAGATGATATAATTAATTAATTAAAATTCGATTTCTATACCGACCTTCCAAAAATGGCTCAGGGTGGTTTACACAGAGAAATAACAAACAAATAAGATGGATCCCTGACCCAAAAGGCCTCACAGTCTAAAAAGAAACATAAGATAGACACCAGCAACAGTCACTGGAAGTACTGTCCTGGGGGTGGATAGGGCCAATCACTCTCCCCCTGCTAAATAAAGAGAATTGCCACGGTAAAAGGTGCCTCTTTGCCCAGATAGCAGGGGCTTGCCCTGTTAGCAGGGGTTATGGATTATCTGGAACCTTTAGAGTCTGGCTTCTGCCCTGGATATGGGACTGAAACTGCCTTGGTTGCTCTAGTGGATGACCTTCACCGGGAACTAGACAGGGGGATTGTGTCCCTGTTGGTTCTGCAGGACCTCTCAGCGGCGTTTGATACCATCGACCATGGTATCCTTCTGGACCGCCTCTTGAGTATAGGAATTGGAGGTACTGTGTTGGAGTGGCTCCGATCCTTTCTTGGAGGGAGGGTCCAGAAGGTGGTGCTGGGGGACTATTGCTCGGCTCCGTGGTCATTGGCCTGTGGGGTCCCGCACGGTTCGGTTTTGTCCTCATGCTGTTTAACATCTACATGAAGCCGCTGGGAGAGGTCATCCGGAGATTTGGACTGAGTTGTCAGCAATATGCAGATGACACTCAGCTCTATCTCTCCTTGTCACCTGATCCTAAGGAGGCAGTGGATGTCCTGAATCAGGGACTGGAGGCCGTGATGGGTTGGATGTGGGCTAATAAACTGAGACTGAATCCGGACAAGACGGAGGTAATGTTGGTCAGTAGGAGAGGCAATCGGGATGAGGTGATTCTACCTGTTCTAGATGGGGTTGTACTCCCCTTGAAGAAGCAAGTACGCAGCTTGAGAGTATTACTGGACCCGGCTCTGCTTTTGGAAGCTCAGGTAGAGGCGGTGGCCAGGGGTGCCTTTGCACGGCTTTGGCTTGTGTTCCAGCTGCGTCCCTTTCTCAAGAAGGCAAATCTGGCCAAAGTTACCCATGCCTTAGTCACGTCATGGCTGGATTACTGTAATGCATTCTACGTGGGGCTGCCCTTGAAGAACATCCGGAAACTGCAGCTAGTGTAAAATGCGGCAGCTAGGGTTCTATCTGGAGCTGTCCAGTGTGATCATATCACACCTATTTTGAAAGAGCTGCACTGGTTACCAGTGTGTTTCCAGGTCCAATTCAAGGTGCTGGTTCTGACCTTTAAAGCCCTTAACGGTTTGGGCCCGGGATACATGAGAGACCGCCTGCTCCCAAGGGTTACTGCCCGCTTGATGAAATCATCTGAGGGGGCTCTGCTCCAGGTGCCGACAGTGAAGGAGGTTCGGTTGTTGTGTACGCGGGACAGGGCCTTCTCTGTTGCTACCCCCAGACTTTGGAATGCTCTCCCAGTGGTCATTCGCTCCTCGGACTCCACCACAGTTTTTAGAAAGCTTGTTAAATCTTGGCTTTTTATCCAGGCCTTTATATGATTGTTTTATTGATGCTTCTCTGTGTTTTTATCCGTGTACAGTTTTTGTGTTTGTATATCATGTATTTTAAATCAGATTTGTTTTCATATTTTTAGCTTAATACCTTTAACTGTCATTTTTATTATATGTTTTTTAATTTCTGTAAACCACCTTGGGATTGTTTTTAATGAAAGGCAGTATATAAATGTAACAATAAATAAAAATAAAAAATTAAAAAATAAATTTTATTAGGGTTTTATCTGGAGCTGCCTGGTAGGAAACCCTAGCTAGGGTTTTATCTGGAGTTGTCCAGTGGGAGCACATCACAACCATTCTGAAAGAGTTGCACTGGCTGCCAGTTCGTTTCCAGGTCCAATTCAAGGTGCAGGTTTTGACCTTTAAAGCCCTTAGCGGTTTGGGCCCAGGGTATCTGAGGGACCACCTGATCCCAAGGGTTGCTGCCCGCTTGACGAGGTCATCTGAGGGGGCTCTGCTCCGGATGCTGACAATGAGGGAGGCTCAGTTGTCGTGCACTTGGGACAGGGCCTTCTCTGTTGCTGCCCCCAGACTCTGGAATGCTCTTCCAGTGAGTATCCGCTCCTCAGTCTCCATCGCAGTTTTTAGAAAGCATGTCAAATCGTGGCTTTTTACCCAGGCTTTACATGATTGTCTCCACTGCTGCTGCTTGTATTTTGTACTGTTTTTATGCTTGTGTTTTAATTTTTATTTTTTAAAAAAAATCAGATTTGTTTTTATACTTTTTAGCTCAATATTTTAATGTGTCTTTTTTATAATTGTGTTGTTAAATTTTATTGTGAGCTGCCCTGGGATTTTCTTAATGAAAGGCGGGGTATAAATTTAACAATAAATAAATAAATAAAAAATAATGTCCATCTATGAGCTCCAGTTTTGGTGAGAACAGGATACGGGTCATTGCCATGACTTTATCCAATGGAAGTTCAAAACAAAACAAGACAGGAAAAGGGCTAGAGCTCAGTGGCCGAGCATCTGCTTAGGAAAGACTCCTGTCTGAAACCCTAGACGGCCGCTGCCTGTCAGTGCAGACAATAGTGACCTAGATGGACGAATGGTCTGACTCAGTATAAGGCAGCTTCCTAGATGTGATGCAAGCAATCTGTCAGTGGATCTCCAGAAGGTGCCCCTCTGCTCATTTCAAGCAGCTCAGGGATCAGGTTGGTTTGATCGGGAAAATGGCACTGGGGAAAGTCTTTCACGGCACACTGTTTCCCCAATCTAAATCACTCTCCCCAAAAGCTGCCATTAGCTAAGTGCAGTTTTGCAGGGGATCATTCATTCATTCATTCATTCATTCATTTTATTGTTAAATTTATACCCTGCCTTTCATTAAGAGAATCTCAAGGCGGCTCACAATAAAATTTTTAAAATTATAAAAAAGACACATTAAAATACTGAGTTAAAAAGTATAAAAACAAATCTGATTAAAAATAATAATGAATTAAAACACAAGCATAAAAATAGTACAAAATACAAGAAGCAGCAGTGGAGACAATCATATAAAAGCCTGGGTAAAATTTAGACAGGGAGAATGGCACAGTGTGGGAAGGGTTAAAGAAAACCCTCTCGTGGCAGCAGCAAGATCATCTGCTGGCATGCAGAAGGTCACAAGTTCAATCCCTGGCATCTCCAGGTAGGGCTAGGAAATATCCATCTGAAAGCCCAGAGGGCTGCTGCCGCTGCCAGTTAACGGTAGACACAGTACTGAGCTAGATGGACCAATGGTCTGACTCGACTGTAATTCACCCCTCCTGCCCTTCACATAGGTGGACATGGAAGACCCTGATCACAGATCTAGCCTGGCTCGACAAGAGTCAGCAAGGAAGTGCAGCTAACACACCTTCCTGGAAAGTTCTACTTGTGGGTTGCTGCTCGTACCTGATGAGAACAAGGTAACATAACCTTGGTAAATGGGTAACAAGGTAACCACCAAAGATAACAACCTTTTAATCCTGACTGTGTAAAAAGCAGTCCTTAAGCATCACCTTGCTCAAACCAGCATTCTCAGCTTTTGCTAGTAGCAGCTCCCCAAAGATTCAAGCTGAAGTAGAGTTGCCATGCCCCCCGAAATTCTGGGTTTCACCCCAATTTCAAGCATCTCACCCAGATTGCTTAGCCCACCCAGATTCGTCCAGATTTCAGATTTCGTTTTAAAAGAGAAAGGAAGGAAGGAAGGAAGCAAAAGCTAAGTTCTAGCCCTTGTAGAAGCAGAGCTATGGAGCAAAACGTGCATTCACTATTCTGATCAAAAATTATTTTCAAGCCTGACCTTCCAGGGTTTTAAATAATTAACTGTTTTAAATTGTTGCCCCAATTTTCAGGGTTTTTAGCTGTTTAATTGGTTTTATTGTGTTTTAATAGTTTGATTTTAATTGTTTTTATCATGCTGTAAACCGCCCTGAGCCATTTTAGAAGGGTGGTATAGAAATCTAATAAATTAATAATAATAATACATAAATTTACATAATATGCAAATCAGGCACACACACACACACCCGATTTGGAAAGCCAGAATATGGCAACCCTAAGCTGATGTCTTTCCCAGCACTGATAGCCAACATCCTGCTAACCAGAGATGCTAGTCAAAGCACAGATGCTTCTCAGCACTTAGTTAAGGTGGCAGACCAGAATCTGTTTTTATTTCCACAATAGAAATAATATAATATAATATAATATAATATAATATAATATAATATAATATAATATAATATAATATAATATAATATAATTTGATTTGTATACCACCCTTCCAAAATGGCTCAGGACAAAATAAGCAGTCCTTCTCTCTGTGGCACACAAAGGCATACTGGAAAGGATCAGGGTACACCCTATTCATATTAATGCACAGGAATAAGAGTGTGATTATTGGCTGACATTTCGACTCACACTCTGTTTGCGCAACTAACCAAGCTAGACTAGTGCAAGATCACATGATTGTGCTAAACTATGGGGATTTTTGGAATTTCACTCTTGTGCAGAAGCTCCTTGCAAAACAGATGAGGCGTGCCACAAATTATACACCTTGTTGCACAAGTACAAACACGCTGGTGCAAGCGCAACACTAGTCTGGAATGCAGGCTTCGGACTTGGTGCAACGGCCTTGCACCAGCACCATGCCCTTGCACAATTGCAGAGTTAGGATGCCAGCCATCACTATCATGATTTATTATGCTTTTCAACAACAAAAAAGGCCTCAACACATTTATGTAGCAAATAACATGAACAGATGGCTCCCTATCCCAAAGGGACTCAGAAAGAGGTACAAGGGGAGGCACCAGCAATGAAAGATGCTGTACGGGGATGAAGAGGGATAGTTGCTCTTTCCTTGCTAAATTCATATTTAAAAGGTTTTTAAAAAGGTGTCTCTTTGCCCAGTTGGCAGTTGGAATATAGAGGGGCCTGGACTTGTATGCTGAGAGAGGAGAGTGAAAATGGTGTTACATAAGAACTTAACAGCCCTGCTGGATTCAGGACCAAAGCCTATCTGGTCTAGCATCCTGTTTCACACAGTGGCCCACCAGATGCCTCTGAGAAGCCCACAGGCAAGAGGTGAGGTCATGCCCTCCCTCCTGCTGTTGCTCACCTGGTGTTTAGAGGCATCTTGCCTCTGAGGCTGGAGGTGGCCTATAGCCACCAAACTAGTGACCAGGGTTGGATGAAACTTTTGAGTGTAAGTTGCCATTTTTTCATCTGTCAGATTATGGACCATCTGGTCCAACCTGTCGGGGTGGTGGGATATTAAAGAGCTTATTACAACCCAGTATATAAAGGTAGCCCACTAGGCATGTTAGACTAAGCATGTACTAGCAAAAACAACAAAGGGTCTTGGGAAACCTTAAAGACTTACACATTTATATACAATACATGTGTTGTCAAATAAGCCTCCATGGTCTACACTTCATCAGATAACACGAGGATGCTCACAGCAGTGATTTTGGCTTCAAAGGCAGCTCAGCACTCTAAGGGGTGACCTTCAGCAGGAAAATGGGGCATGGGGAAAGAGTGAGTCTATCTTGCCCACCATAGTCCTCACTGGGTCCCCCCCCCACCATGTAGCTGGTTGTTTTTTGTTTTTTCCCCAGGGGAGGGGGGATATACTTCCAGTTGGAAGCATGTTTGTCTAACATGCATTTGTGTGCACTTGCAATTTGGACCTCCGAGGAGGCATTGGAGATAGAAATGGCAAAGAGTCAAGTCAGCTAAGTCAGCTAAGATGTTTAATAAACCAAGGGATGTTTTAGTTATTAGTAGCCTTAGAATTAAGGAGGTTATACTGCATAGGATTTGGAAAGGAGAAAATTATATGATAGGCCAACATGAGATTTAGTATTAAAAGATTTGCACCTGGACATTGCTTATTTAGATGCTGAGAATTTGGACTTCGAACAGCTAAATTAAGGCAGGAAAATATTTGTTATGATCAGAGCATTCATATTAGATGTCTTTAATAAACACAGTAGATTATAGTGAAGTCTTTAGAAGAAGTCAGACAGTTATTTACGGTACTTGATAAAACATCTAAATCAACACAAGCAGATTAAAACTTTAGGATTCTATTGTTATAAGGTAAAGTGTGCTGTCAAGTCAATTTCAACTCCTGGCGCCCACAGAGCCCTGTGATTTTCTTTGGTAGAATACAGGAGGGGTTTACCATTGCCTCCTCCTGTGCAGTGTGAGATGATGCCTTTCAGCATCTTCCTATATCGCTGTTGCCCGATATAGGTGTTTTCCATAGTCTAGGAAAACATACCAGAGGGGATTTGAACTGGTAACCTTCTACGTGTTTGTCAAGAATTTCCCCGCTGCACCATTAACAAAGTTAAATTCCATCCACCGCACCCCACTTAAATTGCTGCCTGTGTGACCTACACACAAGATCCCTCTGGAAAACCCAGAGTCTGTGAGAGTGTGTGTGGAGAGCTGGACTTGTGGTAGCAAGCATGAATTGTCCCCTTTGCTAAGCAGTGTCCACCCTGGTTTTCAGTTTGGAGACTACATGTGTGAGCACTGTAAGATATCCTCCTCAGGGGATGGGGCCACTCTGGGAAGAGTACCCGCATGCTTGCATGCAGAAGGTTTCAAATTCCCTCCCTGGCATCTCCAAGATAGGGCTGAGAGATTCCTGCCTGAAACATTGGAGAAGCCGCTGCCAGTCTGTGAAGACAATACTGAGCTAGATAGACCAATGGACTGACTCAGTATATGGCAGCTTCCTATGTTCCTATGTGTGTAGATCAGTGTACCCTCCAAGGCATGTGCACATCTGTGCGCACACAAGTTTTTTTGATGTCCACTCAGTTAATTTTAGATCCCGCTCAGATTGAATATACATTTGCACACACTGCCTTGATACTGCCGCCCAGAACAAAATTCATTCTGCCCACAAATGAAAAAAATTAGAGAGAACACTGGTGTGGATGCTGAGTAGGCTGCCCCCTTCAGTTTTCTTGCAAGCTCCTTTCAAAGCGCTGTTTGTTTACGTGCATGGGAAAGCCTTCAGTAAAGACATTTTTTAAAAAATATATTTATTTTTACACTTATATCCTGCTCTTCCTCCAAGGAGCTCAGAGTACACGGTTATTTTTATCCTCACAACAACCCTGTGAGGTAGGTTAGTCTGAGAGATACATGACTGGCCCAGAGTCACCCAGTGAGTTTCATAGCTGAATGGGGATTTGAACCCGGGTCTTTCTGGTCCTAGTTCAGTGGTCTAACCACTATGCCATGCTGGCTCTTCTGCATAGACAAACAGGTCTACCACTTATTACTAGCCACACTAGCCAGAACTGAAAGCCTCCAAGTCTGGAGAAAGAGTACATCTTACTATTAGAAGCTGGGAGTTAACAGAGATCTGATGTAACTCTTGTGCCTTTTTGGGACCATTACAGGTTCCCCACCTCACTTGGCTTTTCAGCTCTCAATTACCTCCTGCCTCTTTTTACTGGCTTCCAATAACAGCATCTAGACCCTGATTGGCCACTGTCAGTCCAGAGCAAAATGGTTCAAAATAGTCATTCTGATGAGTCAATTATCGATAGTCAAAATTTTAAAAATGTGGAGTTCTTTCAGTCTTAAGAGCTATGTAAAATACAACACAAAGGAACAGAGACCCCTAGTGGAGTTTGTGGGTTCTGTATTGTAAATACTTTGGGAACCTGTTGCATTTTTGCTTGATCTACAGCTATTAAAGACAGGGAAACCTCCAGTGGTGGGGTGGGGAGGGGGGGGACTGGTAACCTATTTGCAGGGCCTGGGCTAGAGTAAATCAACCTACATTTCAACAGCTGTGGCATTTTATATTAATGTTCTATATAAAATATTAGAATCCCCCACCCTTTCAGATTCTAGAGCTCCTAGTCACAGCAATCCCACTTCATCCTGCTTCGTGGCTTTTGCTCCACCATATGCTCTAACTTTTCACTCTGTCCTTACACCCCAGTTCCCACAAGTATTTATACATTAGTGGCACAAATGATATGGGGTCCCAGTTTAATTTCTAAAAAGACAGGTGCAGGAGTTCAAGTGAGAAATTCATCTCCCATCTCCTCTTGAAGCTGTCATTCCTAATCCGAGATATGAATCTGAGAAGTCAAACAACGCATGTGTGAACTTTGCTTTGCTCTAGGGACAGTTCAGTGTTCTTCTAGAACTGGGTTAATGTCCTGTTTCCCCTAACACAAGAGGAAACCCTCAGAATACTCACAACAGATCTTACATCACAGATCAATTTTTCTTTATTACATTTTTATTCCGCCCTTCTTGCAAAGAAATCAGGGTGGTGTTGATGGTTCCCCCCACCATTTTATCCTCAAACAACCCTGAGAGGTAGATTAGGCTGTGGGCCCATTCGCACATTATGTTCATCACTCGTATAATGAGAGTACAGTGTACACAGATACAGATCTGTACACAGGAACAGTCATTCACATGTTATACTGAATGCAGGTACAGAAGTACACTTCCTATCTGTACCAAGCATTGGAAGGGCCTGTATCCAGGTTCACGTTTAAAATGAACACGGGTACAGCCATTCACACAAACCCATATATGAATGCACAGACATCTATACACTTGTACAGCATAATGTCTGAACCGGGCTTGAGAGAAAGTGATTGGGTGGCTTCACATGGCACGGGAGCAAGTAAAGTTCTGCCACAGGAACCACTGGTTCCTGGCGAGTGGCGCACACGCCCAGCATAAGCCACAAGTTCACCTCCTGGCGTGTCATCTGAACCCACCAATGTCAGGTTCCCCAGCCACACTTCGCTCTAGGAACCCGACATCTGTAGCCAACTTCAGATCTAGGTTACAGATGCCAGGTTCCCAGAGGCAAGTGCAGCTGGGGAACCTGACATTGGTGGGTTCCGATGACACGCCAGGAGGGGACCTTGGGACTCAGGCTAGGGGTGTGCACTCTCCGGGAACTGGTGGTTGGCAGACACTTGCTTGCCACTGTGAAGTATGAAGCCACCCATTGGCTCATGGTTACCCAGGAAGACTCATGGCTGAGCAGGGAATTGACCCAGGGTGACTCCCAAGTCGTAGTCTAACATTTTTACCACACTAAGGTAAAGTGTGCTGTCAAGTCGATTTCGACTCCTGGCGCCCACAGAGCTCTGTGGTTTTCTTTGGTGGAATACAGGAGGGGTTTGCCATTGCCTCCTCCCACACAGTATGAGATGATGCCTTTCAGCATCTTCCTATATCGCTGCTGCCTGATATAGTAGCAGCAGGGATTCAAACCGGCAACTTTCTGCTTCTTAGTCAAGCTGCTCCCCATTATTCCCACCGTGCAGCCGGCACATGAACACTGACCATGGGGAATTTTAATAATGGCTCTGGGACCTACCATACATACTGTAAATCCCCTTCCCAAGTTTACCCAGTTGCTTTAACACAGGCTGCAACAGTCATTGGTTGAAACAGTCAACAGAGACAATTAGTTTCCCCCTCCCACGCCTTCTCTCAGCTTCCTTTCCTGGTTCCTCCTGCTGCAAGCAGTTTCTTTATCAGCGTTCCTTCTCTATGTGCACATAATTCTCTCTGACAGGTCTTGGAAGGGAGGCCTGGAAAAGTTCCTTTTAGCCACAGGGCCTTTAGAAATCCCGTATCACCATGCCAACGCCCATCCCCTTGCCCAGAATGGGCACTGGGCCTATTAAGGGGTGGTTTATTCCACCATGTTTTCTACTGAGTAGTGTGGCTTGGAAGCAGAAATCAGTGTGAATGTTGATCATTATATCTACTCTAATGACATAAATTCATGTTGAACTGATCTGACATTCATGTCATCCCCACCTCTCAACAAGTGAGCATGTACACTGTAGTTTTGTGTGGCGTCTGGTAATTCTTTCATCAGAAATTAGGAAGGCTGCTACTAACCTAGCCCCCTTATGCAGAACTCAACTTCCCAGGATTCTGCAGAGGGAAGCCATGACATGTATATTGTTTTACGCAGCGCTTATAGTGTAAATGCACCTTGACAGGCAAAAAGGCAACTTCAGATCTGAATACTAAAGTCAAAGGTTTGAAAGGGAGTTTGGGGCAGTGGTGGGGCGGGGGGGGGGAGATTTGGATAAAGCAGGGGTAAGTGAAGCTTTAGCCATGCTCCATATACAGCTTGTCCACTACAAATCAAGTAGCTTCTCTTCCATGGCTTGTTCCCTTAGGACTCTCCATGCACCCAAGCATATGCCCGGGCTCTTTGTTTTTTGGGGAGAGGGAGGGCAGCAGTGAGTAGCGGCTGCCTTCTGCTCCTTCTCCGGCTCAGGCTGGTAGAATTTCCCACAATTTCAAAGCTAAGAAAGCAATTTCTATCCCTCCCCTCCCCTCCCCGCAACCCCACTGGCTGGAAACTATGCTGGGAAATAAAGAATCTGTACAATCGATTCCCTGCCTTAAGAACATAGGAAGCTGCCATATACTGAGTCAGACCATTGGTCTATCTAGCTCAGTATTGTCTACACAGACTGGCAGCAGCTTTTCCAAGGTTTCAGGCAGGAATCTCTCTCAGACCTACTTGGAGATGCCAGGGAGTGAACCCGGATAAGGATGTGCATGGAACCGCAGCTGGGCGGTTCCAAGGCGGCGGGGGTGCCGCTTTAAGAACGGGGGGAGTGTGCACTTACCCCTCCCGCCACTTTCCCCCCGCTGGCGCCTGTTGCTGTTAAAAGTCTTCGGGGTGGCAGAGTACCTCCCTGCCACCCCATTGCCCTCTTCGGCCGGAAGTACCGGGAGCGTAAAAGGGCCTCCGAACAGGTTCGTGCACAACCCTAAACCTGGGACCCTCTGCGTGCAAAGCAGATATTCTGCTACTGTACTACAGCCCCATCCCTAAAGTTGCATACAACTTTGGGTTAAAAGATGGGCAGAACCAGATGTTCAGCAAACAGAGAAATATAGGAAGCTGCCTTATACTGAGTCAGACCATTGGTCCATCTAGCTCAGTACAGGCTACACCAGGCCTGCTCAACTTGGCCCCCCAACTGTTTTTGGATTACAGCTCCCATAATCCCCAGGCACAGTGGCCAAGAGCCAGGGATCATGGGAGTTGTAGGCCGAAGCTGAGCAGCCCTGGGCTATACTGACTGGCAGCAGCTCTCCAAGGTTTCAGATAGGAATCTTTCCTAGCTGTACCTGGAGATGTCAAGGATTGAAAATGCTACCTTCCGCATGAACATAGGAAGCTGCCATATACGGAGTCAGACCCTTGGTCCAGCTAGCTCAGAATTGTCTACACAGACAAGTCTACACTGCTTCTCCAAGGATGCAGGCAAGAATCTCTGCAAAGCAGATGTTCTACCACTGAGCTGTGGTCCCATCTACTGCAAAAGGATTCCTCTGTGGAGAACCAGGCCACTGTGTGGCAATTATCTTTATAGGCAAGCTCAAGAGACTGTTGCCATGGCACAGGACAAAGAAAAACTCTGCATCCAGCAGCCTGAGTTCCATGCATGAGAAGTGTAGCCCTGATCAAAAAATTTGCACACTTTCTGGCTTGCCTGAAAACCATCGCCAAATCCCTTCTGGCATTGCACTCAAGGAGCATCACCATGCACCCCACCCTTCCTTGTGTTCAGCTAATTCAGAAAATTGCTGGCTAAAAGATTTATAGGTGTGTTAAAGCAGGTGTTCTCAAACTTGGGTCTCCAGGTGTTGTTGGACTACAGCTCCCATCATCTCCAGCCTTTGGCCACTGTGGCTAGGAATTGTGGGTGTTGTAGTCCAACAACACTTGGGACCCAAGGCTGAGAACCCCTGCATTGGAATAAGCAGGGTCAGGTCTGGTTAGTACTTTAATGGGAGACCACCTGGGAATACCAGGTGAAGTAGACTTTGAAGTGAGTCAGCGTGGTGTAGTGGTTAGAGTGCTGGACTAGGACCGGGGAGACCCGAGTTCAAATCCCCATTCAGCCATGAAACTAGCTGGGTGACTCTGGGCCAGTCACTTCTCTCTCAGCCTAACCTACTTCACAGGGTTGTTGTGAAAGAGAAACTCAAGTATGTAGTACACCAGGGGTGGAGCTATCATTGGGCGAACGGGTTCAAAGAACCCGGTCCCTGCCCAATCAGGAGCCACCATTCGTGGCCCTGACACGCCCCCGCGTCTGACATCAGACGCGGGGGCGGTAGTTTAGCTCCTGAGCGGGGGCCACGCAGCCCCTTCGGGAGCTAAACAAAGGCTGGCGCTGCATTCACAGCACCAGCCAGGAGGAGCGGCTCTTCCCTGCAAAGGCAGGGAAGAGACACTCCTGGTTGAGCGCTGCGAACGCAGCGCCAGCCTAAGTAGCTCCTGAAGGGGCCGCGCGGCCCCTTGAGGAGCTAAAAGACTGGTGCTGCCTTCGCAACACAGCCCAGGAGCGGCTCTTCAGGGAAGAGCCGCCCTCCTGGGCTGTGCTGCGAAAGCAGCACCAGCCTTCGTTTAACTGCCAAAGGGGCCGTGCGGCCCCTTCGGCTCCGTTCAGCCAGACCATGCCCCCACATCTGACGTCAGACGCGGGGGCGGGGTCAGTGGGGCCGCGCAGCAGCAGCTGTACACAGGCCGCCAGCGTCCCGCTATGGTCCTGTAGTACACCGCTCGGGGCTCCTTGGAGGAAGAGCGGGATATAAATGTAATCATCATCATCATCATCATCATCATCATCATCCTGGGCTCAGTCTGTAGTATTTCAGTGCCAGTGCTCACTGCTTAGTCCTGGAAAATGTTGTGTTATAAAATAAAAATGAGATTACCTCTAAGCATTTACAGAGTGTCCTTGCCACCGAGGAGCCATCACAGCCAGCGCACTTATATCAAGGATACATTGATATATGGCTGGTGGGTTCGACTCCCAAGTAGGCTTGGGACCTATGAACCACCTCCACTCCCACATACACATATTTTTTTTCTTAAAAAAAAAAAAAAAGATATTAGATCTGGTTCGTCTAAACAGGCAGAACAGGCTGGCCCCCTGGTACAGTTCTGATAGAATGGGCTGAACCACTTCAGGCTGCAGCGAGGACCATTTTTTTGAATTCCCCCTTGAGTGATTAAAAAAACACCCTGCTAGAGAAACTAACACAGCAGGCAATAGATAGGGTTACAATCACTTTCCTTAATATGCTAGTTGTTTGTTTTTTACTGGAGAGTTTTTACAGAGCGAAACTGAAAAATGTCATCCTCCTCTACTTCCGGTTTGAAATGGTACAGTCCACCCTACCACCTCCTTCTGCTGCACGTGGGGATCAGGCCTCAAGGCCACGGTTCTGAGATTTGGCAGCACTCCAGCTGTTTTTGGCCTTCGCCTCCCATCCACTGGGGATGATGGGAATTGTAGTCAAAAAAACAGTTGGGGGTGATGGGAGTTATAGACCGGTAGCAGCTGTGAACCCAAGTTTGAGAACCCCTGCCTTAAGGACAACGTGTCTCCTTGAGAAGAGGCCCTCGAGAAGGACCACGGTGCGCCTCCATCTCGGGAGACCCTTCAGGGCGCCTGCAAGCCCCCACGTGATGTGGGAAGCTCAGCCTTTCCCCCATCAATCCCGGCCTGGATGCCTACCAGGTGACCTAAAGCTCTTGGCATTCTCAGCCATCCGGTCCCACCTTTTCTGGAGCCATCCCTGCCTTTGGGAGGAGGCTGCTGCTGCCAGGTATTTGCGGTGTCTTTCTCTTTCTCTTCCTGCCAGGATCATGCCTGGCTCTTTCATCACGGGTGCCAGACCCGCCCCCTCACCCCCTTTGATTTGGGGCGGGGGTGGATGGGTGGGCTGGCTTAAGGAGCAGCTTACGATGTCCACCCAGGCTTGCCTCTTCTTCCTCCTCCACCCCTTGTGCGCTGCTGCTGCTGTCTTGAAGTGCCGCAGACGGAGCGGCGAGATCAAAGCCAAAACAGCCTCCCTTTTCTCTCTCTCTCTCTTCCCTCCTCGCTCCCTCTTTTAATTGAAGCCCAAGGTGGAATGCGCCCTGCCTCCTGCGCAGCGGAGCCGTCGCCGCTCTGAGCCTAAAAGCGCTCCTCTCGAGTAACCCGAGACTCCCCCACTGCTGCAGGCGGCTTCGGGATTGATAGGTGACACGGAGACACTCAGATTGGGCAGGCCCCGTCCAAACACGCCTGAGTATGCAGAGAAAGCTTTTCGTCAAGGCTTTTAGCTGTCTGCGGTTAGGCCTGGGATGTGCTCAGTAAGACTTGGATGGGGAAGAAAGGAAGGAGAAGAACCTGGGAGGAGTTACCTTTTCAACAAGAGCATCCTTCATCTTTCCTTTGCCTGATTACTGCTACTTTCAACACGCCTTCGGAGACAACTGTGCACTAGGCCCACAGTATGCCAGTCAGAGGTTGCACAGAGTACAGACAGTGTGGGCACAGACCATTCCAACCTCCCCTGAACTGAAAACAAAAAGTGACTAAGACATCGATATAACATGGCTGGCATGTCAGGTGCTGCACAAAATACAGGAGAAACTCTGTTCCTGCCCAGAGGTCCAGTGCTTGAAATACAGGAGAAAGGGATAGAGGGCTCTTCATGAAATCAATTGGCTCAGGGGTTCCCAAACAGTGGTGTTCCAGATGTTGCTGAACTGATTGATTGATTGATTGATTGATTAAGTGCCGTCAAGTCGGTGTCAACTCTTAGCGACCACATAGATAGATTCTCTCCAGGATGATCTCTCTTCAACTTGGCCTTTCAGGTCTCTCAGTGGTGCATTCATTGCTGCTGTGATCGAGTCCATCCACCTTGCTGCTGGTCGTCCTCTTCTTCTCTTTCCTTCAACTTTTCCCAGCATCACAGACTTCTCAAGGGAGCTGGGTCTTCGCATAATGTGTCCCCCCAAGTATAATAGTTTGAGCCTGGTCATTTGTGCCTCGAGTGAAAATTCTGGATTGATTTGTTCCATGATCCATTTGTATGTTTTCCTGGCCATTGTATCCTCAAAAGTCTTCTCCAGCACCAAAGTTCAAAAGCATCAATGTTTTTTCTATCTTGCTTCTTCAAAGTCCAGCTTTCGCATCCATAGAGTGTCACAGGAAAAACCATTGTCCGAACAATTCTAATCTTTGTAGGTATAGACATGTCACGGCATCTAAATATCTTTTCCAAGGCCTTCATTGCAATGCTACCAAGTGCTAGTCTGCAGCATATTTCTTGATTGCAGGATCCTTTACTGTTGATGGTTGGTCTTAAAAGGCAGAAGCTATCCACTTATCTTCATTGACATGTCTTCATTGTCAATTCTGAGGCTGGCTGCTGTATCCATTGTCATTAGTTTAGTCTTCTTTACATTTAGTGGTAGTCCCATTTTTTTCACTGTGCTTCTTGACTTTCATTACTAGAGCTTGCAGATCATCCGCATTCTCAGCTATCAGAGTGCTGTCATCAGCATAGCACAGGTTATTGATGTTTCTTCCTCCAACTTTAAAACCACACTCATCTTCTTCCAATCCAGCTTCTCTCAGTATATGTTCAGCCTATAAATTGAATAAAGAAGGATAAAGTATACAGCCTTGTCTTACTCCTTTGCCAATCGAGAACCAGTCTGTTTCACCATATTCCATCTGGACTGTGGCTTCCTGTCCTGTGTATCGGTTTCTCATGAGAACAGTTAGATGTTCTGGGACGCCCATTTTCCTAAGGATATACCCAGGGGTGTAACTACTATTAGGCAGGGGGAGGCGGCTGCCCGGGGGCCCCCACACCTCGAGGCCCCCCCCCGAGGCAAGTCACATGTGAATGTGTGTGTATCAGCGAGGGGCCCATTTTAAAATTTTGTCTCTGGGCCCACTCCAGCCTTGTTACGCCCCTGGGTATACCACAACTTGACATGGTCAACACAATCGAAGGCTTTTCTGTAGTCAATAAAGCACATACTGACTTCTTTCTGGTATTCTTTGGCTTTCTCAATTATCCAGCATGCATCAGCAATAATGTCTCTTGTCCCTCGGCCTTTTCTGAAACCAGCTTGAACATCCGGCGTTTCCCTTTCCACATAGGGCTCTAATCTGCGTTGGATGATCCTGAGCATTATGGGAGTTGCTGAACTACAACTCCCATAATCCCCAGCTACAGATTATTGTGTCTGGGGATTATGGGAGTTGTGATTCAGCAACATCTGGAGTACCACGGGTTAGGAACAGTGTTCCCTCTAATGGATTCCCAGATGTTGTTGACTACAACTCCCAGCATTCCCAGCTGCAATAGCCATTGCAGTTGTAGTCAGTAACATCTGGGAATCCCCGATAGAGGGAACACTGGTTGGGAACCCCTGAATTAGCTCAGCCTTCTGATTCTAGCCAAATCACCTCCCCTAAGAGCAGGTGATGTCCGTGCAAATTTGCTGGATTCTTGATTCCAGCGCTTGGGGCTACATGTGCATTTGAGACCATATATGCCAACTCTGGCCCTCCAGTTGTTTTTAGACTACAAGTCCCATCATCCCCAGCCATAGTGGCCAGTAATAAGGGATTATGGGAGTTGTAGTCGAACTTCTGCAGGAGAGCTGGAGTTGTGCAGCCCTGATATATGCAGTGCTGAACAGAGGACGGGCACTGCAAAAGCTGATGGTATCAGCCATCTGATTGGTGGTTAAGCCTGTGCAGATAGCTTTGTGCAGCAGCACCCACTCATCCCATGGCTGCACATGTGTGCCTCTCTGGATCAGGGCCCTAATTTGTAAATGCATGCTCTACTTAATCACCTGATCTTAGCCCTAATCAACTCAGGTTTCATTCAGATGTTAAGCAAAAGAGATGCTGTGCCACATACAGGGTCTCAAACGGGACCAGAAGTCCCTGGACACCTCAAGCCTCCTAATCACAGAAGCACCCGCAATCAGGGAATGCTGCTGTCAGTGTGAGTGGTGGGCTTTGCGGGTGAGTGACAGGGCCAGGGCAGGACTTCTGGCCCCATTTGAGACGCTGTAGGTGAGCACCGTTTCTCTTTTTCTTGAAAGAGACCTGAAAGAGTTTCATACGATGAGGGTAGAGTGTACAGATCTGTGTACCGAAGCAGTCATTCGCTCATTATATTGAACACAGGTACAGCCGTGCATTCCCCATCTATACCGTGCATTTGAGGGGCTTATACCCGGGTTCGCTTTTAAAATGATGCAGGCACGGTCATCCACACAAAGGCATGTATGGATGTACAGACATTTGTACAATCATTTAACATAGTAAGGATATTCACACACACAGCCTAACTCAGGCTAGGCCAGCCCAGCCTCGGTTAGGCTGTGCATGTGAAGCGCCAGGAGTGAGGTTACTCCTGGCACTGCCCCCATGCCAAGCCTGAGTTTTTAACCAGGGTTTAGCCAAGGTTGAGCAAACCTATGCACTTCTCCTTGCATTTTTGCCAGAGTTTATGTTCCTTTCTGTTCTCTTCATTTGGGGAAGAACCTATGGTTCGCTTAACCTCAGCCAGCAATGTTAGGGTGATCACCTCTGGATTATTATTATTATTACATTTATATCCCGCTCTTCCTCCAAGGAGCCCAGAGCGGTGTACTACATACTTAAGTTTCTCTTTCACAACAACCCTGTGAAGTAGGTTAGGCTGAGAGAGAAGTGACTGGCCCAGAGTCACCCAGCTAGTATCATGGCTGAATGGGGATTCGAACTCAGGTCTCCCCGGTCCTAGTCCAGCACTCTAACCACTACACCACGCTGGCTGAATTAAACAGCTCCTGTCTCCCCCAGCCCTGGGGACCATGTGGCTGAGATTGTGTGCATGACCTCAGTGCCTGAATAGGGCTCTTGTCTCCTCTGTTTTGTCCCACTGGCAGAGAAGCGGAACTCGTGCAAAGTGCTTTCATCTGTTCATGCAATTTGACTCTTGCAATGCGAAAACATTCCTGAAATGATGGCAAGCATTTTGTCCTCCACCAATATTACTGGCTACTCAAATGAGCCATGGGCACTGATGCTGCATGATCAAACTGCACCCTTCTCAAGAACTTCGATGCGAGCAAGTCCAATCAATACATACGAGCTGTTTTCAGCAGCAGCTCACCTGTCTGCTTCAAGCTACCCAGAAGACAGTAAGATTTCTGGATGGAGATGGAGAACAATTCGGACCCATCGTTGTGCACATCATCATACTGGCTGGGTAGACTCTAGTGCAAACTTTTCATATCTGATTCTCGAAAAAGAGAAAGGTGTACATCCCAGACAACACCAATTAGTCCAAAACTGAAACCTCCTGGCGCCTGGTAATGTGTGAAAGCCATGGGAACTTGGGAAAGATTATAAGAACTTTGCTGGATTTGCTATACTGGCAAAAGTTGCGCTTTCATACGGTCACCTGTCAGAGATCTGACTCTGCCTGTCTCCTTGATCTGTCTGTCTGGGGATGACACTTCATCAGCCTTTTCCTTATAGGAGTTGTTTCCTCTGTATTAGCAGTGACTGCTTATGGACCCCAGCCAAGGAGGCTTGAATTGAGCCACGGCTCCAGCCCTCACTGTGTGAAGCATTCAAACTCATTAGTACTGCAGAAATCTCAATGGTATGAGAGTTAGATCATAGCCAGTGTGGTGTAGTGGTTAGAATGGTGGACTAGGACCAGGGAGACCCGAGTTCAAATCCCCATTCAGCCATGAGACTTGCTGGGTGACTCTGGGCCAGTCACTTCTCTCTCAGCCTAACCTACTTCACAGGGTTGTTGTGAGGAGAAACTTAAGTATGTAGTACACTGCTCTGGGCTCCTCAGAGGAGGAGTGCGATATAAAATGTAAAAAAATAATAAAATAAATAATAAATAATAAATATTTTTAGGGAGACAGTGTAGAGTAGTGGTTCCAGTGTTGGACTAGGACCAGGGAGTTCAAATCCTTGTTCAAATCTTTGAGCACATTCTTGTTCAGTCATGAAATTCACTGGGTGACTCTGGGCCAGTCACGTACCTCTCAGCCTAACCTACCTCACAGGATTGTTCTGATGATAACCATCACCATTGCACCGCACATTGCACCACTTCGGGCTCCTTGGAAGAAGAGCGGGACAGAAGTGTAAAAAAGCTAAAGTGTGCCATTGAGTCGGCGTTGACTCCTGGCTACCACAGAGCCGTGTGGTTGTCTTTGGTAGAATACAGGAGGGGTTCACTATCACCTCCTCCTGCGCAGTGTGAGATGATGCCTTTCAGAATCTTCCCATATCGCTGCTGCCCGATAAAGGTGCCAGCAGGGATTTGAACCAGCAACCTCATGCGTGCTAGGCAAGTCATTTCCCGCTCTGCAGTTAGGTGGCTGCCGCCGGTAGCTCCTAGGGCCAGGGTGCTGGGACGCGTTGCCTGCCCCCCAAGCTCCAATAATGCACCGTGTTAACATAGGAAGCTGCCTTATACCGAATCAGACCATTGGTCCATCTAGCTCAGTATTGACTATATTAGGGCTGCTCAACTTTGGTCCTCCTGCAAATGTTGGCCTACAATTCCCATAATACCTGGCTCTTGGCCACTGTGGGGATTATGGGAGTTGTAGTCCAAAAACAGCTGGGGGGGACAAAGTTGAGCAGACCTGCTGGACAGCTGCTTCTACAAGGTTTCAAGCAGGAGTGTCTCAGGCAGGAGTCTGGCGAAGGTGGGGACTGAACCTGGGACCTTCTGCATGCAAAGTAGATACTCTGCCGCTGAGGCTCTCCTTATGTTCATAAGGATATGAACCAAGGTCCCAAACCCAGGCGTTTCCAGACCATCAGCTACATCTTTCTTACTTCCAGTTTTGCTCTGTTGTGATCAAAAGAAAACGCATCCACCACATGTACATTATGCTCCTCTTTTAATTCCCCCTTCCCTACCCATATAGAAACCATCCCCTCCAGCAGCACGAAGAATCTGACTTCGCTCCTCCCATGGCACACCAACACAGATTTTTCACTCAGCCCAAGGGGCCTTAAGGAGAACAAAGGCAAGGCACTCCTGCCCCTCCAGCCCCCCGGTCTGCCCCCTTGGGGTGTCCCAGTCTTTCTGCTGAGATCAAGGCAGATGCTCAGAGGACTGCAGGAGTCTGCATGGGCGAGCCCTCGCCTCAACCTCCAGCTATGGGCTGATCCAAGAGGCCTGTCTCACCTGCAGACAGAGAACAGAAAGTGAAGGAAGAGAAACGAGAGCCCAAGCTGAGCATGGAGTTCACATAGAGCAAGGGGGCAGAGTTTAACCACTTTGGGGCAAAGTAGACTACATGCTTGTTTGTTTGTTCGTCGGTTCGTTCGTTTACCCTATTTCTATACCGCCTGATATAGAACTCTCCAGGCGGTGTCCAGTTAAAACATAATATAAAAACAATATAAAACAATTAATAACCATAAAACAGATAAAAAATCTCAATGCATAAAAAACATTAAACATTTCCATTTCAATTAAAATCCTGGGGAAACAGGTACGTCTTCAGGGTCCTCCTAAAAGCAAACAGAGAAGGAGATGCTCTTATTTCAGCAGGAAGCACGTTCCAAATCCCTGGGGCAGCCACAGAGAAGGCCCGGTCATGAGTCGCCACCAAACGGGTCAGTGGCAACCATAACCAGACCTCTCCAGATGATCTTAATATGTGACAGCGTTCATGAAAGAGAAGGTGCTCTCTTAAGTACCCTGGACCCAAGTTGTTGAGGGCTTTATAGGTAATAACCAGCACTTTGTATTTCGTTCAAAATACATATGCTCCAACAGATCCTATTTTCTGATGCATGTCCCTATTTATGCCTTTTGGAGTTCAGTTCCCTCCTCAGGATCTCTAACAGCTAGGGCACCATTAGCAATTGCCCATGGGGCATAGGTCCCAAATGAATGGCTCAGAGTCCTGAATCTCATCGTCCATCTCCCTCTTTTACGACCTCTTCCAGAAAGGAAGTGCAGCAGTGGAAAACATCCCTGCTGGATCAGGCCCAAGGCCTACAGTATTTAGTCCAGCATCCTGTTTCACACAGTGGCCCACCAGGTGCCTCTGAGAAGCCCACAAGCAATGGCTGAAGGCATGCCCTGCTTTAGCCCCCTGTAACTGGTATTCAGAGGCCTCTGGCCTCTGAGGCTGGAGGTGGCCCATAGCCCTCAGACTAGTAGCCATTGATAGACCTATCCTCCATGAATTTATCTAAACCCCTCTTAAAGCCACCCAGGCTTTTGGCTTTCATCACATCTTGTGGCAGAGAATTCCATAGGTTAATTTTGTGTAAAAGTACTTCCTTTTTGTCAGTCCTAAACTTCTTGGCAATCAGTTTCAAGGGATGACCCTTGGTTCTAGAGTTATGCGAGAGGGAGAAAAGTGTCTCTCTATCCACTTTCTCCATACCATGCATGATTTTCCTGACCTCTATAATGTCTCCCCTTAGTCGTCTTTTTTTCTAACCTGAAATGCTTCAGGTGTTGTAGCCTTGCTTCATAAGAAAGGTGCTCTAGGCCCCTGATCATCATGGTTCCCCTCTTCTGCACCTTTTCCAGTTCTACAATATTCTCCTTTAGGTGTGGTGATGAGAACTGTATGCAGTACTCCAAATGTGGCCACACCATAGTTTTGTATAAGGGCATTAAAATATTAGGAGTTTTATTTTCAATCCCCTTTCTAAGGATCCCAAGCATGGAATTGGCTTTTTCCCAGCTGTCACACACTGAGTTGACACTTTCAATCAGCTGTCTGCCACAACCCCAAGATCCCTCTCCTGGTCAGTCACCAACAGCTCAGACCCCATAAGTGTATATGTGAAGTTGAGGGGCGGGTTTGCCCAATATGCATCACTTTACACTTGCTTACAATGAACAGCATCTGCCTTTTTGTTGCCCACTTCCCCAGTTTGGAGAGATCCTTTTGAATCTTTTACAATCTCTTTTGGATTTCACTACCCTAAATAGTTTGGTGTCATCTGCAAATTTGGCCACCTCGCTGCGTACCCCTACACCTAGATCATTTATGGATAAATTAAATAGCGCTAGTCCCAGTATAGATTCCTGGAGACCCCACTTCTTACTTCCCTCCATTGTGAAAACTGTCCATTTATTCCTACCCTCTGTTTTCTCTCCTTCAACCAGTTAGCAATCCACACATGTAATTGTCCCCTTATCCCATGACTGCTAAATTTTCTCAAGAGTCTTTGATGAGGAATTTTTTCAAAAGCTTTATGAAAGTCCAGGTATAATATGTCAATTGGATTACCTTTATCCACACACCTGTTGACACTCTCAAAGAACTCCAAAAGGCTGGTGAGGCAAGATTTACCTTTGTAAAAGTCATGCTGGGTCTCCTTCAGCAAGGTCTGTTCTTCTACATGCTTAACAATTTTATCTTTAAGAATGCTTTCCATCAATTTGCCTAGAACAGACATTAAGCTAACCAACCTGTAATTTCATGGATTCTCCCTGGATCGCTTTTTGAAAAACCCAGGTTACATTGGCTACTTTGCAGTCCTCTGGGACAGAGCCTGATTGTAGTGATAAGTTATACAGTATATTTTTGCAAGGAGGTTGGCAATTTCACATTTGAGTTCTTTAAGAAGAGCCCCTGGTGGCACAGTGGTAAAACTGCTGCCCTGTAACCAGAAGGTTACAAGTTCGATCCTGACCAGGGGCTCAAGGTTGACTCAGCCTTCCATCCTTCCGAGGTCGGTAAAATGAGTACCCAGAATGTTGGGGGCAATATGCTAAATCATTGTAAACCGCTTAGAGAGCTCCGGCTATAAAGCGGTATATAAATGTAAGTGCTATTGCTATTGCTATTTAAGGACTCTCAGGTGCTTGCCATCTGGCCCTGGCAATTGGTTAATTTTTAATTTTTCCAGACAGTTTAGAACGTCATCTCTCATCACTCTGTCTGACTCAGTTCCTTAGCCTCTGTCTCTGAGAAGCTTGGTCCAGGCACAGGTATATGCTCAGTATCCTCTGCAATGAAGAGAGACGTAAATAACTCCTTTAGCTACTTTGCAATCTCTATATCTTCCTTAATAATCCCTTTCACTCCCTCATCATCTAATGGACCAACTGCCTTCCTGGCAGGTTTCCTGCTTCTGATATATTTAAAGAAGTTTTTGTTATTTCCCTTGATGCTCTTAGCGAAATGTTCCGCAAACTCTCTTTTCGTCTCCCTTATTGTCTCCTTGCATTTCTTTTGCCAGAGTTTGTGTTCCGATTTGTTCTCTTCATTTGGACAGGCCTTCCAATTTCTGAAGGAAATTTTCTTCCCCTTGCCATGCTGGCATCCTCCTGGACTTGGTGGTACCTTTCCTCCTTTTTTGTATACATTCTAACTGGGCTGCTATTGTGGTTTTAAATAAACTCCATGCACTCTGGAGCGAAGTGACTGTCCTGATTTCCCCTTTCAGCTTTCTTTTCACCAAACTCCTCATTTTAGAGAAGTTTCATCTTCTGAAATCCAAAGTGTCTGTGTTAGACTTCCTTGGTGATTCTCTCCTCGCATGTATGCTGAATTTGATCGCACAATGGTCACTGTTCCCTAAAGGTTCCATGACACTGACATCTCATACCAGGTCCTGGGTACCACTCAGGATTAAGTCCAAGGTTGCCTTCTCTCTGGTTGGTTCCATGACCAACTGTTCTAGGTCACAGTCACAGTCAATGTGGCCGCTTTGTCATTACTTGACTGTGAATTTACCCAGTCTATGTGTGAGTAATTGAAGTCACCCATTATTACAGCTCTGTCTCTCTTTGATGCCTCCCTGATTTCCTTCTGCAGCTCCCATGTTCTAGAAGCACCTACACAGAACATGGCTCCTAGCCTCACGTAGCTCTCTGCTGCTTCTACCTTCATAGATGCTCTATTATATTAGAGACTTTTTTTTAATTTTAAAAAAGTAATTATTCATGTGGGGGGGGCAGGGTATGATTGTGTTTAATTAGCAAAAGAGTGGCTGTCATGGGCCCGGGCCCAGAATCTTTTAAGTACCCAGCAATGCCTATATGTCTAGAAATTATCTCTGAGTGGGGAGTGGAGACATCTTTAATGCACATGCAGGTAAAGATGCATGAATGCTGCCATGCACAGCCTGCTGTATGGCACATTGTTGAGGTACACTTTGACCTCTTAACAGCATGTTGTAGGGCCATTTTGTTTTTTCTAAAAATCTTTAACCAAAATAACCGTCACCCATCTTGGATTCGAAAGCTGCAGAAGTCAGATCTTAGCAGAGCAAATGAAGCAGTGCTGAATTGGACATTCTCACTCAATAATTTTTGCCTTTGGAGTGGCAGGCAAAATTGTTGGGCAAAACTGGAGGCAATTTCAAGTGGAGCTGAGATAAATCTGGATTATGTTTTGGGGAAAGCATATTGCTATTTGGTGGAAGATGACTATAATTTTTTGCTTTGCTCTTTCCCCCTGCTTTCTCTTTGGCAGCAGCTGCAGTAGCATGACATTCTTTTTGACAGCCAACTGCCCTGAATTCCGCCCCACCCCCACCCCCGCCCAATGCCATGATGTTGTGTCTGAAAATCTGAGGTGATTTTTGCATGGGAAGTGTAGGTGCTAGCAAGCTGAGAAATGTCTCAGGGCTCTTCCAGACGAGGGACCTCATGCAATTTTCAGAGCGCCACCTGCTGGCCATCTCTTGCATTCGGAGAAGAACACGTTCTTTTCCCATCTTGCCACAAAAGTAGTGGTTGGGCTCATTTCAGAGCTGGGCAGCAGGTGGAGCTGCAAAAATTGCAAAAGGCCACTCATCAGCATGTAGACAAAGGTTAGGATTATTGCACTAGGAGCAACATGGAAGCCTGCAAGAACGTCTGTATAAGTTTCAAAATTGTGCTTGGAACTTATACACAAGCTTCGCAGAGCCCACATTTTATTGCTGTCCGGAAGAGCTCTTAGAATGTTTCAGCTCCTCCTGAAATATCACCAACGGTGCCCCCCCCATTTCTGCCACTTAAGAATCATGTGGAGTAAACTGGGGAGGATTTCAGATCAGCCTTTAAACAAACATAGTATAAAGCCAGATGATTAAGCGCCCTCAACAAGGTGACATAGACAGCCAGGGAGATCATGAAGCAATTTGTGGTATGAAAATCAGGATGTTACAATTTAAGCATGTTTCTGCTTTCATCTGTGAAATATTAGACGGTATGGACTAATGGTATTAGTAGCAATCAAGAGTTTTACACAGGCCAGGAGGATATAGGTTTGAAATCAGAAGATGGTTTTTAACTGTCACAGTTACAAAGTTCCCAGTCTTCCTGAAAGAGATGTGAAAACAAATAATTTCACAGACTTCACACCAGATAAATCTAAGGATTTATCCAGCTAAGATATGAAAAAAAAATCTCCCATATGATCTTGGGGTCTCTCCTCTTTCCTTTAGGACATCAAGGGCTGCAACAAGTAGAGAGAGAGGATTTCAGGTGATGTGGTGGTGCACCCTAATAAACATAGGAGCATTGGAAGCTGCCTTATACTGAGTCAGTCAGACAATTGGTCCATCTGGCTCAGTATTGTCAACACAGATTGGAATCGGCTTCACCAGGGTTACAGACAAGAGTCTTTCTTAGCCCTATCTTCTTCTTCTTCTTCTTCTTCTTCTTCTTCTTCTTCTTCTTCTTCTTATTATTATTATTATTATTATTATTATTATTATTATTATTATTATTTTACATTTATATCCCACTCTTCCTCCAAGGAGCCCAGAGCAGTGTACTACATACTTGAGTTTCTCCTCACAACAACCCTGTGAAGTAGGTTAGGCTGAGAGAGAAGTGACTAGCCCAGAGTCACTTGGAGGTGCCATGGAAGGAACTTGGAACATTCTGCATGCAAGCATATGGATGCTCTTCCCAGAGCAGCCCCATCCCCTCAAGGGCTTTTCTTAGAGCACTCACATGTAGCCTCCCATTCAAATGCAAACCAGGGCAGACCCTGCTTAGCAAATGAGACAATTTGTGCTTGCTACCACAAGACCAGCTCTCCTGCCTTCAATAAAGATTCCCATGAGAAAACGTGAGGGGGCAGGTTGCACATGCAAAGTGCCACATGGGGGAATGGGAAAGAATTTTCCATTAGACTGAATTGGTTAGAAATCTGGGGGATTAAGTTTCTTTTGTAGCACATGGCTTGGCTGACTTGCTTGAGTCTCCTGCAGCAGGTTGTTCTGCAGACACTTGTCCTGCAGCGCACTTGCTCTCTGCTATGACATGCTTATGGGATTGTATGGGTTGATCCATAGTAGATGGGTGGTTCTTCTTTTAGTGGTGGACTAGATGATCTTTTTGTGGACTAGGCGATCTTTTTAAAGATTTATCATACTCGTTATGTGTGCCAACATTCATTTTTAAAAATGGACCTCTTCAGGATAAACCAACACAAATCACGTTGGACAGTGCTATCGTGCATTACCCACTGACCAAACATCCCTTCCCTGAGGAATCATGTTGAAACTGGATGCTGGTGCCACTTTAGAAGTGAAAAGTTCTGAGTAAATGAATGAATTCCACCTTTCCCATGTTCTTAAAAAAAAAGAAAGAAAGAAAGATTCAGGAGCGCCATAAATCCTTGGTGTTCTCCTTCCTTGTCCCTTTCAGGGCTTGCCGCAACCTGTGAAAACAATTCAGCTATAAAATGCAGTTGGCAACAGCCTACGCAACTCATCCCCGATATATCTTTTTGTATGTTTCCCCAGAAACCCGGCTGATGCCCTTGACATCATACGCTGTGGGTGGCAAGGAACTAAAATAAGCCCTTCTGCAGCAGAACTGTGTATGGGAGGTGCCACAGAGAGAGAGAGAGAGAGAGAGAGAGAGATATCTCACAGCCCTTCTCCTGGATATATTGGCTCAAACCTGTCAAACCACCAAGCAGGCAAGAGAGCAACAACAACCAAAATTCCAAAAGGCTGAACCTCAGAGATTCTGAGGAGGCTGCACGTAGCTATTGTGTCTCCCCGAGCTCCCAGTCTCCCTCTAAAGGTGTGTCAGAGGCAGGGCTGAGTGTTTGCTGTGCGACAAAATAAATGGACCAACCCATCAATGCATCTGCCTCGCGCCCAGAGAAGCAGAATTCCACCAGCCGGATGAAGTCAATGATGGACAAATAGTGGGACTGTCCCCAAGACCCTAAACAGGGTCAGAGGAGCGGGAGCCCCCAGACAGAGTAGGAGAGTTGGGCGTGCTCCCAAACAGCAGTGGTATGTTTGCAAAGATCAAGGGAGGAAGGGGTGGTGATCGTGTGAGAGGCAGGAGCAGAGTAGGGTGGCTTTTCGCCCACCCTCTGTAGAACGCTGGGGACAGGATGTGCGTTGGCCATGCCTGTCCTTCCCGGCTCCCACACAATCACTTTCCCTTCCTCCTACCTTGCTTTTTGAATTCACATGACCACGGATCAGGAGCACACACGGTTCCCTGGCTCAGCACTCCTCCGACCTTGTTTAGGGTCATGTGAACAGCCCCATTATTTGCTCTCTTTTGCACAGCTAATTCTACACTAAATCCCTACACTGGATTCCTGTCTGCTCCTGAACCCAGCACAAGCTCAGTGACTCCACCCTTTCTCCCTGGCTGCCCCTTATGCCGGGAACTGCCTCCCAGAACACCTGCATGATACTACTTCTCTCACTTCCTTCCTCCAAACCTGCTTTTCCTTTGAAGCCCTTGGCACATTCCCATAGTCCCCATATCCTGCTACAGCTGATCAAAACACTGGACTAGGGAACCGTCTCAGAGCCTGGAAAGTCCAGCAACAAGCTGGGAAAGTGGGATCCTGGCTTTCAAAGCCAACCTGCCCTGTTCCCATTAACAGGGATTCCCAGAAGTTGTTGACTACATCTCCTAGTGTCTCCAGCCAAAGGCCATTGCAGCTGGGCATGCTGGGAGTTGTAGTGAACAACATCTGGGAATCCCTGTTAGAGAGAACACCGCCGCTGTGACCCATCCAAACAGGTGCAAACCTTGCATTTCCAGAAACTCCTGCGTCCACCATCCCATAAAGGCCTCTGTGCTCCCATTTCCATCACAATGCCAAACTTCTGCTTATCTGCAACTTCCATCGGGTCCAATTTGCAAATCACTCCAATCTGCTCCTGATTCCCCACTCTTCCCTGAGTCGCCAAAACCATAATGGGATTTCCTCTGTCTTATTATAATGGGCAAAGAGGTGGATCTCTTCTGTTTAGCAGAGGCAACCGCAACTCTCCCTATTCAGCCCTGTCATAGGAGCATCCCTTCAGGGGCTGCTGCTGGGGTCTACCTTGTCATTCTTTTTTTCATTTGTGAGGTCTTTGGAAACCTTTTTCTTTTCTTTTCTGTGTATTCAACTTTGAGAAGTTTTTGATCAAAAAGAAGTAGGTAGGTAGGTAAAATGGTTGCCAACTAGGGACTTTTATAGAGGACATGCAACTATTTGTGTATGTTATTGCTTGTAAGCTGCCCTGAGTCCTATGGGAGTAGGGTGACATATAAATCTAAATAAATAAATAAATAAATAAATAAATAAATATTTGGGGGACCAAATAACTTTTTTTTTTTGCATTAGGAGGAATAGAGACTATTTGGGGGGGCAAACACTTTTTTTTTTTGCATGTGTCATGGTGTCTGAAGTTCTGGGGAGCAGCTAGAACATTTCATTTACTCGGGACACTTTGCTCTCATGAACAGCTTCCCTTCCGCTGTCTCCTCCCCCTTCCTACTGACTATACGTACAGTGGGGAAGCCAGAGTGGAGGCTCTGCTTCAGTGGCCGATTTCAGAGCCACATGCTGCAGGATAGGTGGGCCCAGCAGTACAGCATGCTTCCTTCATGTGGTGGCAGTGAGAAGTTAGCAGTTAACTAACCTGCTAACTGGGGAAAAAGACACTTTTTAAAGTGGCGGATCTCTTCTATTTATTGTGGGAAGAGCAACTGACTCTATCCAACCCCAGCACCCTTCAGTGGCTGATAGGAATCATAGGAAACATAGGAAGCTGCCATATACTGAGTCAGACCATTGGTCTATCTAGCTCAGTATTGTCTTCACAGACTGGCAGTGGCTTCTCCAAGGTTGCAGGCAGGAATCTCTCTCAGCCGTATCTTGGAGAGGCCAGGGAGGGAACTTGGAAGCTTCTGCACTTCCCAGAGCGGCTTCATCCCCTGAGGGGAATATCTTACAGTGCTCACACTTCTAGTCTCCCATTCAGATGCAACCAGGGCAGACCCTGCTTAGCTAAGGGGACAAGTCATGCTTGCTACCACAAGACCAGCTCTCCTCTCCATGCTGGTGCTGTCTTGCATTTATTTGTAGATTGTGAGCCTTTTGGAGACAAGGGAGCATCTTATTTATTTTTCTTTGAAAACCATTGCAAAACCAGTTGAAAAAAGTCCTATATAAATGTTTGTAGTCACAGCAAATGGGAGACTATGCATGCACCACTGTGCCAGCATGCATAGAGCCTGGCTTGGCAGCTAGCTGGCTGCTGTGCCTCAAGCCAAGAGGTGAAGTTGCTGGCCTGGCTGGGGAGAGCAGGCTGGGTGACCCTTGGCGGAGGAGGACAGAAGACTGTATGTGTGGTAGACCTGACCAGATGAATGTATGGTTAAGAAGCAGGAGCCTTGTGAACTCTGCCCCTAGATAGCAGACTGAGCAGACATACAGCTCACCTGGTTATCAGCTTCACAATGATGAGCTGTATTTATTCTCAAATTATCCAATTTTTATCAAAATATTAAAATTTTATATGCAAATTTTATGCAAAGTGGAGACTTTTTCGATACCTTTTTTGTGTGAGAACCATCCTCTATTTCCACTTTCTTTGATGATGAATATTGAATTTTTTCACCATCTATACCTGACAACCTAGATAGATAGATAGATAGATAGATAGATAGATAGATAGATAGATAAAAATAATTTGCCAGAGAGCCAAGGTACTATAGTGAACAGAGCAGGGGGAGGAAACCTCGGCTCTCCAGATGCTGTTGAACTACAACTCCCATCATTCCCAGACACAAATTGTGGCTGGGGATGATGGGACTTATAGTTCAACAACATCTAGAAAGCCAGGGTTGCCTTCCCCTGGACTAGAGTACTGGGCTTTGCTCAGGGAGACCAGAATTTCCATGTCTGCTCAGCTTCAAAACTTTGCTAGAGACAGAGAACCAGTCTCTTTCTCACAGGATTATTGTGAGGGCTAAATAAATGGAGGAAGGGTAACATAATAACAACAACAACAATAACAGCACCTGTCTGACTGTGTAAACAAGAAATAATAAATATAAATATAAATAATAAAATATATAAAATATAAATAAATAATATAATATAATATAAATAAATAAAATATAAATAAATATATAAAATATAGACAATATAGAAAATATAAATAAATAATAAAAGACCAAAATAATCCTAGTGGTAATTGGCGCCCTAGGTGCAATTCCAAAACAACTTGAAGAGCACCTCTCAACACCTTAGGGGCCACAGAAATCACCATCAGCCAATTACAAAAAGCAACTTTACTGGGAACAGCCTATATTCTGCGACGATATCTATAACAGCAACAACACTGATAATAAAATTCAGCCATCCCAGGTCCTTGGGAAGGACTCGATGTCTGGATAAAACAAACCAGTCAATAACCCCTGTCTGACTGTGTAAATAATAATAATAAATATACAACTTTATTTGTTAGCCTCCCCATAACAAATTGTTCTCAAATCTGTTCTTCATTCAAAGGAAGAAAATAAAACAGCTGGCCATTTTGCAAGCTGGGAAAGGGAGAGGGGAAGTTCTTGTGGTCACATTCTCAGCAACTCTTCTGTGCCGGTGACTACATCCCAGAGAAGCCTGCCTTCTCCCAAGGGCAGGGTGTTCTAGAACTGGTCATCATCTCACTGTTCAAAACATACTAGGTCAATTGACCAATCAAATATTGCCAAATACTGCTCGGGTATTTGAAGCATTTAGGACAGCACCAAATTCTTCTCCATGGAAATTTGTATGGTGAAATCGGGGGGTAGGAACAAGAATGAATAAACTGATAAGCCTTGATTTCCTAAATAAATTGACACAACAGACTGAGGTGATGTGTTTTTTCCCCTTCTTCTAATGGTCTCCTTTTATTGTATTCTAGATTCAGAACAATGTCACAGGGAGATTAAACCTTGATTTACTGAATCATTAACTTTTCCTCTTACTTTCTTTAATTGTTGTTTTTCTTTTTTAAAAAATTGGCAGATACTGATGACTAAACTACCCCATTGCTTTCTGTGGCAATTGATTTTTTGTTCACACATGCAGCGAAGATCAGGCTTGGCTGCTTTAGCCTGATCTTAGCACTCATGTGGTCCTTAGCACTCGCACTCGTATTATGGGATTTCATGCGGCGGGGGGACATATCTCAACCCTGATCATCCCCTGCTGTCAGGGAGAGCTGGTGTCCATATCAGCGCACAATCTGTGTGCCAGATGAGGCAATCATCTGCAGGGGAGGTAAGGCTTTAAAGCCTTCTTCCCCGCGTGATCATGAGAAAGGGCTCTTTATGTTTTTTCCTTACCTTAAGCCTGCTGCCACACAATATCACTGGATAACCCCAAGTGTGGGCATTATGAGAAGGAACACATCACTTCTCTCTTTTTACAAAACACTCATTATGTTGTGATGCAACATTCATCCTGTTGTGAGTTGGGGGTCCTTAGTTGGCTGGCCATTCTTTAGTGAGTTTAAAACTGGGCAATATGTGAAGAGGTCCACAGGATGTTTTGCTAATTACACAGGGATGTAGCAATAAGGGGGCAAATAGGGGCATTGTCCCCAAAGGATAATTCTGCCTCTAATATGATTTTTTTTTGCCACCATTTTTATGGTGACCTATCCCCCAACCCTCCTGCTCCTCCAATGTTTGTCTTTGCTCCCCCAATGAAAAATGTCTCACTATACCCTCTCATGACTCTGGCCATGACAATCAGACAATCATTGAAATCTAGGTTTAAGGTGGGTTACTGACATTAGGATGATTGCATGGACCCATGCCAAGGTGGGAATCTTGGGCCATAAGCCCACTTTGGCATGGGTTCACACAATCGGACTGATGTTGGTAACCCACATTAAATGTAGATGTGGACAATTGTGCAAACCAGGCTTCTGACAGTTTTGAATGAATGACACCATGATGAGTCTGGCAAAAAGCAGATAGGACCCATCTGAAAGGCGGGGCTGAAGGTGACACCACTCTGTCCCCCTCACCCCCTCCCTGGCAAGATGTGTGTGTGTGCTAAACCAGTGAGACTCCAGGAAGGATTCTAGAGAGCCTGGAATGGAGCAGCCGAGCAACATCTCGTGCAACATCTCAGGATGGAGAATTCGGCCTCTCTCTCATGCAAGCTGCTGCTGGCATCTAAGACTGATCTGTTATCGCCTCAACTTCATCCAGTGCTCAACCTGTCTATCTGGGTAAATATGCCAAGTATTACAGATGCCGTAAGTCTTCAGTGACTCTCCTTCCAAAGGAAAGCAGAACCCAAATCACACTGCAAACAACCCCTCGGGAACTTCTCGCTGCTCAGGAAAGCAGGGTGACCAAGGAAGCCTGTTCTGCCCCCACCACCATGCAATTCCAAGCTGACCTAACCATGCCCTCTACCATTGTCTTTTTCTCCTGGAGGTTTTACAGACAGGGCTCCCCCTACCTCCAATCCACTCCTAATTGGAGTGTGCCAATCCACATATTCACTGGATTTTACCCAACCTCCCTTCAGGCTATCAGGGACCAGGACAGACAGGACTTTGATTCTCCCCAAACGGAGGCTGGGAATTTATGTCTGGGGTAAAAAGATCCTCTATTTCCAGCAGCTTTTGAAAATGCCTCGAATCTGCTGCGAAGCAGATTCCCTCTTCAGATACCACCACCACCACCACCACCACCCCCGCCCAGGCACAGAGCCATGTGTGAAAAACCTCCTGTTGAATCATTGCGAACACCCTATGCCTCCCTTCTGGATCCTGTCCACTGCTTAGTGTGTTGAAGACACAGGAAGAATATCAAACAGTATTTTCTTTAGGGCTGGTCCAAGACGTTCTGCTGCACCATGAACGGAATATTTCACTTGTACATGCAAATAAAAGGCCGTCATGTGCAAACAGCTGCCATCCATGAGACTAGTCTGAGGTTTATATGTTGCATTATTAGTTAGGCAGAGGTGGCCTCTAGTGGATGAAATAATTCAGAGCAAGAGGCTTCAATAAAATACAACGTAAATCATTGTTTGAAAAACCCTGCCCAATTGATTATGCTTACTGTCATGCTTGTAATAGATCAGCTTTCTGAATGTAGTCACTACCAGTAACTCAGATAACAATCTAATTCAGGGATCCCAACCTTGGACCCCCAGATGTTGTTGGACTACAACTCTCATAATCCCCTGAAGCCATGTGGAGAGGATGGCTTCAGAGGAGAGCTGGTCTTGTGGTAGCAAGCATGACTTGTCCCCTTAGCTAAGCAGGGTCCACGCTGGTTGCATATGAATGGGAGACTTGATGTGTCAGCACTGTAGATATTCCCCTCAGGGGATGGAGCCACTCTGGGAAGAGCAGAAGGTTTCAAGTTCCCTCTCTGGCATCTCCAAGATAGGGCTGAGAGAGATTCCTGCCTGCAACCTTGGAGAAGCCGCTGCCAGTCTGTGAAGACAATACTGAACTAGATGGACCTATGGCTTCCAGGAGCATCTGGTGGGACACTGTGCAAAACAGGATGCTGGACTAGATGGGCCTTGCACCTGATCCAGCAGGATCCTCAGCTGATGTTGGGACTACAGCTCCCATCATCCCCATTGTGGGATGGGGATGATGGGAGTTGTAGTCCCACATCTGGGGATGCAAGGTTTGGAACCCCTGAATAATTCATCCCAGCCTTTACAAGGGACTAAAAAGACAATGGCCACTCTGGGAGGAAGGGTAAACTGAAGAGTGGGCTAGCTAGAGGTAAGAGATGTGATCTGGTAAGAGATGTGATCTTCGTGCCTGCCATTCCCATGTCATGCCATACAGGGACACAGCAGCTTGTGGGATTGTTGTTGCACCAGTGCTTGTTGCCTTTACTGAAGCTCCTGTCCAAAGCAGGAGGAGACAGGAAGAGTGATGGTGGCCCGCCCTGCATTCAGAGAGCTGTTGGTCTGCCCAGCATGCCGGCCGAAAGGGAAAGGGATCCTATGCGGCCCGAAGGATCAGTTCTGTCTAATGAGGAGGACAAGAAATTCCTTGGATCATGAGTCTCACACCAAATTCTGAGTGGAGATGCATGTAATGTCTTGATTGCTTACATTTCTTGTTTTGTTTTGCAATGCCTCACCTCTCTTTCACTTCCTTATCTAATGGAGTAACATGTTCATATATTGACAAAGTAAAACCTCTCCTGCTTTTCTAAGGAACTCGAAGCAGCTCCCAATATTTACAACACCACAACAGAATGCAATACCCTAAGCAATAAGACAATAAGAATGAAAGGCTGCATTCAGCCAGTTGTTCAAAGCAGCAGGAAGCACAACTTCAAAAACTTAGCAGACCCCAGAACTCATCCAAAATCTGGGCAGTGTCTTCAATTGCTGTTTATAGGTAGGTAAGGAAAGCAGCCACCAAAGTTCAAAGGGGGGGGTGTCTTATGATGCTGTCTTATAAGGAGTACGTGAAGCCTTGCGACTGAGATTCCTAGGGGATGGGATGGGGCTGTGTAGCTCAGCGGAAGAGCAGCTGCTTTGCATATAGACGGCCCCAGGTCCAATCCCTCAGTAGGGCTGGGAGAGACTCCTGCCAATGTACTCAGTACTGAGCTAGACAGACCAAGTGTCTGCCATGGTATAAGCCTGCTTCCTATGTTCCTTAGTCTGACTGAAGCCATTCCTAAGTTCCCTGCCCCACCTCCTTTTTCACCACATCAAGTCATTAAAAATCTCCAGGATTATTTTCAGTAGTCACCTGGAGATTGATGTTGATTCCTGGAGACGCCAATCCAATCCTGGAGAGTTAGCATGCAACCCTACCTGCAATCCATAAACCCTAATAAGAGTGCCTCTGAGCATGTGCAGAAATCTAAGTGCGCCTCATTGGGATTTGGGGTACTGACGTCCACAGCATGGCTTTCAAGCAGGCAAGTGCTATTATTATTATTATTACTACTACTATTACTACTTATAATATATATAAACTGCTTTTTAATTTTAAAAAAAGTTCACATCATGGTTCACATCACAGGGGAAAAAAATAAGAAAAAGATGAGGGGGAAACTAGCGGGGGAGAAACCTTTAGGCCTAGTTCCAAGTAAAGCTGTAAACCTGTGTCTGGGCGGCACCATTTCAGCCTGCAGTGAGCAGGAGCGTAGGGAGCTTTGTGGGGGACAGGGAACAAAGTCTGACTGGCAGCTCTCTCACCCCGTGGGTGTTCTCCATGTGCGCACATCCCAAGCCATGCTCCCTATGTCTGACATTGGACACAAGGGGGCGGGGCCAGAGCAGAGAACGGGGCTGTCACAGCCCCAGCATAGTTTCATTTCCCCTATCAGCGGTTGGTGGAATTGCTGAAAGGGAACTCCTTGGGGAAATGAAACTATACCGGCACTGTGACAGCCTCATTCTCTGCACTGGCACCGCCCCTTGCATCTGACATCAGACACAGGGGAGGGCCAATGCCCGGGGGAAAGAGTAGAGTCTGTCCACCCCAGCCAGTGTGAAATGCTGGCTGGAGAGGAGAGAGGCATGCCTCTTGCTCCCAGCCGGCGAGCACTTTGCTTTCCAGCTGAGCGCAGGAGGGGTCAAGGGGTTGCCCTGGATGAGGGGGAGCCTTGGGGTCCCCCAAACCCTTGGGGCCTGGGGACAATTGTCCCCCCTTGCTCAGCGGTTGCTATGCCCCTGGCAGTGAGGCTTCACATGACTAAATGCTCCTTCCTATTACTTGCACGTCAGAAGGAAGGATCCTGCCTTTTCCCTGACATAGAAGTTTTCTAAGTTCAGGGATCTTTTAGAAAAATGGAGACGCCTTCAACCATATGGCGGTGGCAGGGAGGAGACTCTGAAATGGTATAGCTCAGAGACAGGTTTAAAGCCTCATTCAGAACCAACCCCTACTAACTGAGCAAAGAGGCACCTTTTCAAGTGGCAATTCTCTTTATATTAAACAGGGGGAGAGTCACTGACCCTATCCAACCACAGCACAGCATCCCTCCAGTGGCTGTGTTGCTGGTGTCTACCTTATATTTCTTTTAGGTTGTGCACCCTTTTGGGATAGGGAACCATCTTATTTATTCATTTCTTTATCTATCTATCGATGCAAACCACTTTGAGAACTTTGGCCGAAAAGCGTCAGTGGTGGCCAGTACAGACAGATCCAGGCGGGGGGCAGTAAACGAGCTTCAAGTGAGGCTCGTTCTCACTTTTCTCACTTCATCCCAGCTGCCTTGCTCTCTCTTGCCATGCCTGGCCACGGTGTTAACGCTTTGCACTCAGGCTGGTCATGTGCCCAGTTTCAAAACCCGATGAACAATGAGCCCACAAGCAAGGGGTTAACATCGTAGCCAGGCGTAGCGTGGGAGAATGAGGCAGCCAGGACAGAGTGAGAGGACCCCAATCTGCCTGCTGGCTGCCACCGAAAAGCGGCATACAAATATTTCATTGTAATAGATATATTCCACCTGTAGGAAATATTGACATTATACACAGCCAGGAGCAGAACCATATCTGACAGCAAAATCAGTGTAAGTAACTGCCAGGGATGGATTTAGGCATAATGATTCTCCAGGGAAGATATAATATCCACAAAGTGATCCTGGTTTGGGGTTTTCTGCCTCAACGCAAAGATATTAATTACACTCAGCCTGGTTGTGCCAGAAACAGCTGATCAGCAGTCTAGAGAATCTCACCTAAAACCTTCCTCTGCATCCCAGAGTTCCACCAAACAGACAAGCGGTGCCCTCCAAGACTCCACTTAGTCAACACAATGCAGGGTGTTCACCCCTGCCAAGTCTGCCCGGCTCAGCACCAAACAAATGTAGCACTGAAATGCCAACCGCAAAGACAGTCAGTCATGCAAAGCCTGGGGATTAGCAACTCTTGAAGAAGCCTTGGATCTACAGCCAAATAGATCTGCTGTGCCTCTCAAGGAGCATTCACTAAGAATGCTTCGAGAACATTTGGATTTTCTGCCACCCTGTGATGACGTCACACCCATCTGCATTATTCAACATTAATATTTTCAGTGTCTGCACCAACTCATTCAGGAGGAAAGGAGGTTTTATACCTAGAAATACTGCAAGTAGTTTATAAAGTCCATACTTCATCCCACATCCTGTCTTGATACTAGAGATGTGCATGAAATGAATCTGAATTGAATTCTGAAAATTTGTTTTGAATTAGAATCAGATTTGGTTCAAAAATTCGATTCGAATGCAAATTGAATTTAAATTGATTTGACCCTATTTTGGTGCCTTTTAAAAAACCAATCGGGGGGCCTGAATGGTTTGGAAAAGATGCAAACAGCTCTCGAATCAAACTCAAATCAAAATTTCAAAAATTTGTTTTGAATTTGAATCAAATCACCCTTTAAACAGATGATTCAATTCAAATGTGAATAACTTGAATCACCCAGATTCGAGCTGAATCAATTTGAATTTGAATCAATTTACACATCCCAATTTGATACTCCATGGACAGGTTCATACAACCACCTGTCAGTACTTATCAAGTAGGTTTAAGAGGAACCAGAGATCACAGGGAGCATGTGCTCCCACTGAGTGTGATATTTGAACCTGTCCAAGTCCCGTTCCCAATCCCGGTTACCCCCTTTCTCCTTAGTTTTACTATCTTTGTCAAGCCAACTTCAAATCCTGGTTTCAAATGGGTGCAGTAGGTCATCAAAATCTAAGGTGCAAGTGGGTATCTGGGATGGCAAATCAGACTTGGACAGGTTCAGACACCATGCCCAACGTGAGTGCATGCTCTCTGCAGTCTCTGGTTCCCCTTGTACCTACTTTGTAAGTACTTACAGATAATTGTGTGAATCCACTCATTTTATGGGTTTCATATTGTTAAAGATTGTTCCCCATTAACTAAATTTTATCCTTCACACATTGCCCTGAAGGCTTCTTTATAATTACTGAATTTATAGTTATAGAATACTAAGCATTTAAAAATATATATTCTTTTTAAATATTCAAATAGCTTCATATACATTAGCTCAATAATTCTTACAACAGCCCTGCCTTATAGGTTATTAAGTTAGATTGTGAACCCTTTGGGACAGCAACTTATCTTCTTGCTTTGTGTATATGGTGCTTTTGGTTAACCCATTCCTTGAACCAGGCCAACTTTTGAATGGGACTTTAGTTACTTGTATTCCAGTCCTGGATTAGAGGTGGGGCTAGCAAACAGCCAGCAGAAAGAGCACAGAAAAGCAGTCTGCACTTGCTCCTCTGTATGTGTTTCATTAAATTAATGTCCCTGTTTTAAACTATTTGCCTCAATTTCATTAAACTATTAATATCCCTGATTCCACTTCTCTGCCTTGTCCTTGCATACCACAACTCTTTCCTCTGGGTTCCACAATGTACAGCATCATGCACTTTATTTATTTATTTATTCATTCATTCATTCATTCATTCATTCATATTTGATTTATATACCACCCTTCCAAAAAAGGGTGATTTACATCAATATAAAAACAATTAATTAAAATCAAAACTAAATCAATTAAACAATTAAAATCATTTAAACATTAAAAACATTAACATTAAAATCATTTAAAACCAACATTAAAAATTTAAAATTATAAATCTAATTAAAAGCCTGGGTGAATAAAGGCGTCTTCAGTGTCTTTTAAAAAGTTCCCAGAGATGGAGAGACTCTTATTTCAACAGAGAACGCATCCCAAAGTCCAGGAGCAGCAACAGAGAAGGCCTGTTCCCAAGCAGCTGCCAAACCTTGGTGGTGCTATAGAAATAATACCCCCCTCTAACACTGTGGCATGCCCAAGGTCATCTAATAAGTTCATGACTGAGAAGACATTCCAACCGGGGGCTTCCTGATTTGTAGCTTAGCTGCTTAGCTACTCTTCTACACCAGTTCTCATCTGGACAGATGTCTCACATCCCATGTCTCGCATCCCAGCCATTACCCCATTCGGGGCAGCCCTTTCATGAGGCGAGGTCAGGTGGTTGCCTCAGGTGGCAGATTATTAGGGCGCAGAAAGACGCCCGGCTGCTGCCACTGGAACAGCTCTTCAGAATCAATCAAACCCTTGCAAGCTTTGCACGGAACTATCTCCTCACTCTCTTTGCAAAGCTCGCAGGAAGCACAAGGAAAGAAGAGGAGGCTGCTGGCAACCCTCCCTCCTCCCTACCCTCTGTGCCACTTTCAAAGCTTAAAAGGGTACGTTTTGAAAGGGGCCCCCAGCAGGGCCATGGGGCAAGGCTGCATTTGGTGCCTTGCCTCAGGCATCACAATACCACTCAGCAACCCACCTTCCACCACAATCGTGCATAATCCTCCATTTTCTTTTGACAAAGGCAAACCTAGACAAGAAGGGCACAAGTACTCATGGCATTAAGCCAGTCTTCAACAGTGGGCATTACTTGTCCCCTTTGGTAAGCAGGGTTAGTCTTGGTTTGCATTTGGATAAGTGACTACATGAGCATGCTGTCTTGATGCAAGATATTTCCCTTCCAGGCCTGCTCAACTTAGCCCCCCCCCAAGCTGTTTTTGGACTACAACTCCCATAATCCCCAGCCACAGTGGCCAATAACCAGGGATTATGGGAGTTGTAGGCCAACATCTGCAGGAGGGCCAAAGTTGAGCAGCCCTGGTAGACAATACTGAACTAGCTGGACTAATGCTCCACGGCAGCTTCCTATGTTCCTATAGCCCCAGCCTCCCTCCCTCCACTCCCTCCCCTCCCCTTCCTTCCCTTTTACTGTACACCCACCCATTCAGCAACCAATCTTCCACTATGATTGTGCATAATCCTCCATTTCTTTTGGCAAAGGGAAACCCAGACAAGAAGGGCACATGCATTTCTCTGTGTACAGTACATGCAAATGCTCTTTGTCTTGCTGCTTTTGAAGTATCCTGATAATCCCAAGGATGAGGAAATGCATGGAAACATCTGGGGACAGTTTAAGAGCCTAGCCACAAAGCCTTGCCGGTGGAGACATACCTTCAGGCTGTGTCCCACCAACAGTGTTCCCCTCCCTCAACCTGCTCCTGTTCTTTGAATAAGGGATAGCCTGGTTCAGACCACATCCTGTGATCTGCCACTGAGCTCCACTTCCTGGTTTCCTCATGCAAAGCCATGCACTGTATCAAATAGGTACAAATAACAGATCAGGGACAGAAGCTTTGAGCCATCTCTCTCTTCCTAACCCTTGTTCTGCTACTCCTGCTTCAATGTATTTATTTTTTAGTAGCTTTGCACCATTCCTCCTGTGTGCCCACTGTGTGCCCATATACTTTGATATCTGCTAGTTGCAGATGCTAAATGCCAGGCTATTCCATCATCTGGAATTTAGCTACATTTCAACCCTGGCTAAAAGCCTGCATTTTTATCCTTGCCTCCCACCCCAGCACACTGCATAAAATGTTTCGGAAGGTATGTGGTGGATATAGAGTTACGGCTGTACAAATTCAGCAATTATTCAACAAAGAATTTAAAAATCCTGAGCAGGCAGTCCTGACAGGGAAAAACATGTACAGGAGAGGCGCGAAGATTATCATGTAAGCAGAAAGGATCTAAGAGTGGACTGGAGAATGTTGGTGTGTGGATGTAGCCTTAGAAATATCACACCCGTCATTCTGTGACATGGAGAAGTGACATTTAGGAGAATTGTGATGACAGCTGCGTGCCCACCACACCCCATGCAACTGCTCATGCGCAAGACTCCCAATCCGATCTATTGGATTAGCAAAGGGCTATGGGCACTGCACTGTTTGAAGTACTTAGCTGAGAACTTTTGGCTCAGAACTGGAAGGATACGGAAGGGGAAACCCCTGGAAATTTTTGAGACCGGAGTGCATCAAAAACCAGGGGAGAGAAGTTCACCACCACTGCTAGAGCTCCTCTCTGATCTTTTAAAGTCCCCTGATGCTAAGTGATGATATGGCATTGCTCTGACAGGGACTTCTGCTGAAATAAAATGGCAGCCACGAGCTGCGAGTCACTTCCCTCCCCCAAAACCCTCCATCAGAGCAATCCTGCTTCATCACACAGTGTCTCTCCATGAGACTGTAGAGCAGGGGTGGGCAACCCTGACTCTCCAGCTGCTGTTGAACTACAACTCCCATCATCCCTAGCCACAACAAACTGTGGTTGGGGGTGATGGGAGTTGTAATTCAACACCATATTAAGAGCCAAGGTTGCCTTGCCCACCCCTGCTGTAGACTGCTTTAGAGGGGGGAAATGATGGCCTCCATAGGGACACGCTCTGGCAGAGGCGACGAGCTTTGGCCCCTTGGCAACAAATGCTGAAACATAAGTTGTGGGCATTTCTGAGAGCACAAACCTATTGACTTTTCACATGTGTGCTGTGAATAATGGGTGTGACATCAGCATCATCACCCAGACACAAAGAGTGCAAACCCCAAGTGTAAGTAGCTTCTTGTGAAAAGGGTCATGAAATCCCACAATATGCTCAACTGCCATGCACGTGCATTCTTGAGCAAATCCATCCCCATGGCAAAGACACGATGGTCAGCCACAGGAATCCACTGAATTGGGGCCCCCTTTTAAAAAATAAATAAATCTGGATCCCACACTTGGAGCGATTCCTGACCAATGGCTCAGCCCCACCACCTCCTTCCTCGCAGTCCTCGAAAGCCCGAGTCTCCAGGTTTACATATTCCCAAACCACCATGGCCTCCTCACACAGAGACAGGGTGCTTATTAACTGCTGGGGGATATCACAGCGGCAGGACTAAATTGCAGCTTTCAAGGTGATGGCAGCCTGTCATTTACTTTCCTTGGGTAGAGCAGAGCTCGGCTCAGACGTGACTTCATGAACCTTCTCCCCGTCAGCTACTCCTGGCAAACTCTGACCAAGCAGAGTTTTAGGTTTACCCTGAAATGCCAGACGTCTCTCCATTTAAACCCTTAAAGACAACGATGGGGGAGAAGCCACTTGTGGTGAGGAATGAGGATTAAAAAGAAAATAGCCAAAGTGTTAACGAAAGGGCACCTCAGTTTTTCCTAGAGAGAGAAACTGGAGATAAGTTAGTCTCTTTTCCTCAAAAGTTAGTCTATGGACTCAAGAGTTGCTTGGAAGCTTCTGGAAGCACAAGAAAAGAAGCATGAATTACATACTCATCTTCTCACATTAGTGGGGGGAGCTGGTCCTCTGGTAGCAAGCATAAATTTTCCCATTTGCTAAGCAGGGTCTGCTTTGGTTAGCATTTGGATGGGTGACTACCTGTGAGCACTAAGTGCTCCCATAGGGGAGGGGCCATGATTGACTGATTAAGTGCCATCAAGTCGGTGTCGACTCTTAGCGACCACATAGATAGATTCTCTTCAGGATGATCTCTCTTCAACTTGGCCTCAGGTCTCAGTGGTGCATTCACTGCTGTCGTAATCGAGTCCATCCACCTTGCTGCTGGTTGTCCTCTTCTCTTTCCTTCAACTTTTCCCAGCATTATGGATTTCTCAAGGGAGCTGGGTCTTCACATAATGTGTTCGAAGTATGATAGTTTGAGCCTCGTCATTTGTGCCTCGAGTGAAAATTCTGGATTGATTTGTTCTATGATCCATTTGTTTGTTTTCCTGGCTGTCCATGGTATCCTAAAAAGCCTTCTTCAGCACCAAAGTTCAAAAGCGTCAATACTTTTTCTGTCTTGCTTCTTCAAAGTCCAGCTTTCGCATCCATAGAGTGTCACGGGGAAAACTATTGTCCGAACGATTCTAATCTTTGTAGGTATAGACACATCACGGCATCTAAATATCCTTTCCAAGGCTTTCATTGCAACCCTACCAAGTGCTAGTCCGCGGCTTAATTCAATGCATCTGCATGCAGAAGGTCCCAGGCTCACTCCCTGGTATCTCCAGGAAGGGATGGTTAAGACTCCTGCCTGAAACCTTGGAGAGCTACTGCCAGTCGGGGTAGAAGGTACTGAGCTAGATGGACCTATGTTGTGACTCAGTATAAGGCAGCTTCCTATGTTCTCTCCATGGGCTTTTCCACATGTTGGTTTATTCCATATCTACTTAAGCTCCCACCTTACTTGACTCTCCTGCAGGTCCATCCACCTGTGTTGATTTCTGAAGAAACCTGTAAACCAGGACTGCACAACTCAAATGCCCTGGTGGGCGGGAACCATCCACAACTTGGCATCCAGGGGCCTGAGGTCAATTTTTAGCACATTATTACATTAAAATTAAAAATATTATAAGTTACTGGTGAATCTATTCCTCCTTTGAATGGACCCATAGTTTCAACCAAGGATCATGGCCAGAGAATAGGTCCTGTCCCTGCTCAATGAGTGGGGCCCCTAGAATGCATGCCAGCCCCAAACAAATGCCAAGTCCTCTCCTCTCCCTAAATTGTTGTTTTCAGGCTGCAATGCTAGGCATGCTTACATGGGAGTAAACCTCACTGGGCACACCATGGAGCATATTTTTGAGAAAGCATGCACAGGATGGCGCTATAAGGCAGTTACCGGCTCCTGTTTTGCTGCAGGATACCTGGGGGCCAGTAAAATAGTCACTGCAGGCCAAACCCTACATGTGAATTTTGATGCTCTGGTCAGATGGGGGGCGCCTCCCTCATGCCATTTTTGCAGTGCTACTGCTGACCAGTGCTTAGTTTACTGCCCTTGCCATGATCCCTTTAAAATGGCCATGAAAAGAGATGGGAATAGAAGTACTGGCCAGCAGGTGGTGCTGCAAAAATAGTGCAAGAACAGCGCTGCCCATCTGGCTGGAGCACCAAAACCCACAAGGAGGTTTGAGAGGTTTCTTCAGAACCCAATGTAGGCATCTGGATCAATGTTCCCTCTCGCAGGGATTCCCAGATGTTGTTGACTAAAGGTAAAGGTAAAATGTGCCATCGAATCGGTGTCGACTCCTGTTGTCCACAGAGCCCTGTGGTTTTCTTTGGTAGAATACAGGAGGGGTTTACCATTGCCTCCTCATGCGCAGTATGAGATGATGCCTTTCAGCATCTTCCTGTATCACTGCTGCCCAATATAGGTGTTTCCCATAGTCTGGGAAACATACCAGCAGGGATTCGAACTGGCAACCTTCTGCTTGTTAACAACTCCCATAATCCCCAGCCAAAGGCCATTGCAGCTGGGGATGTTGCGAGTTGAACATCTGGAAATCCCTGTTAGAGGGAACAGTGGTCTGGACATACAGGGGAGCCTGCCCTTAAGTAAGGTGGGAGCCTAAGAAGATAAAGAATGAACCAACATGTGGAAAAGCCCATGGAGAGAAGATGTGCAAGTAATTCATGCTTCCTCTCGCCTTGCTTCCAGAAGTTCCAAGCAACTTTGAGTCCATAGACTAACTTTTGAAGAGAAACATACCGTTCCTTACTTCTTTCCAGTTTCTCTCTCTAAGAAAACTGAGGTGCCCTTTGTTTAACACTTTGGCTGTTTTCTTTTTAATCCTTTAAAAAGACCATGCTATCTTATGGTCTCATCTTGTGGGGTAAGATGAGCATATCCTCCATGGGGAAGTGTATGTTCTATCAGCATTATAAGGATATGAATCTCCCCCACATCATGCAGCAATCAGAAGTTTGGACAAAGGACACATAAGTCACTCTTGTTTCCTCTCCTGTCAATTCCTTGGACCATTTTCCTTGAATCATTTCCATGATTCTGAGTTGCCCCACCCAAGCTTTCTGGGGAATGCCTCTTCTCCCAGAGCAGAGCTGGTCTTGTGGTAGCAAGCATGACTTGTCCCCTTAGCTAAGCAGGGTCCGCCCTGGTTGCATATGAATGGGAGACTTGATGTGTGAGCACTGTAAGAGATTCCCCTTAGCGGATGGGGCCACTCTGGGAAGAGCAGAAGGTTTCAAGTTCCCTTCCTGGCTTCTCTAAAATAGGGCTGAGAGAGATTCCTGCCTGCAACCTTGGAGAAGCCGCTGCCAGTCTGTGAAGACAATACTGAGCGAGATGGACCTATGTTCTGACTCAGTATATGGTAGCTTCCTATGTTCCTATGTTCCCATTGAGCACACTTTCACCTGTCTATTAGGGATGTGCAAATGGATTAAGGTACAAATCGATTTGCACCTGAATCTAGCTGATTCAGGTGATTTGGAGACAAAACAAATAACTCCTGTGGTCCACTGGCTAGATTCGGGTACAAATCGAATTATGCCCCAGTTGATTCGAATCAATTTGAGGTTCAGATCCCTTCTATTAATTCCCCTATATTCCCAGCTTTCACTTTTTAAAAAAGCTAAGCTCTAGCCCTTATAGAAGTTGTGTTATGGAGCAAAATGTTTGGTCACTATTTTTCAAGTGTTTGGATTCTTTGGTGTATAATATAATTTTGGTGTAATGAATCTTTTTTTGCTATCTTCATTACACACCTTCATGTCTTCTGTTCATTTTGACTGTCTTTTCGACAGTGCCAACTGTCAACTGCCATGTGCCAACTACACCCCTCTCCGACCCACAAGGCAGTGGGGTGCTACTCAGTTTATGTTTTAGGATTTTTTTCAGGTGTTTAGGCTCTTTGGAATCTAATAACCTTACCTCATAATGAATCCCTATGAGGATTCATTACACAAAAAAGAGTCTAAACACCTCAAAAATAACTAAAATATAAACTGAGTACCCAATGGCTTGTGGGTTCCAGGGTAGTCGGAACATGGAATGCCACTAATTCCCCACCCCCACTTGCAAAGCAGTAGGGTCAAAATGAACAGAAGAAATGAAGGTGTGTAATGAGGACAGCAAAGAATCTAAACACTTCAAAATATCTTTAAAATAAATTGAGTATCCCAGTGTTTGTGGGGGGTGGGGGGGTGATTGTAGTTGACAAATGGCAGTTGATAGTTGGAAATTAAAATGAGTACCACTGCCTTGCAGGTGCGGGGGGGGTGCAGTTGGCACATGGCAGTTGACAGTTGGCACTGCCCAGTGACAGTCAAAATGAAGAAATGAAGGTGTGCAATGAATCCTCATAGGGATTCATTATGAGGAAAAGTTATTATACACCAAAGAATTCAAACACTTGAAAAATAATGACTGCACATTTTGCTCCATAACTCCACTTCTACAAGGGCTAGAGCTTAGCTTTTTTTTTTTTTTAAATGAAAGCTGGGGATCTGTTTTAGGGTTAGAATATGGCAACTTCAAATTCCCATTGTTTCCTATGGTGGAAATGTTCAAAATCTGTAAAAACAAAAAAAAATCATTAAATATCAAACAAGCGCCCCACTGCCTTGAAATCTGGGTGGTAGATAGCACCCATGGGGACCTTCCTACCAACCAAATTTGGTGCCCCTAAGACCTTGTTAAGTGGTCTGAATTGGTCCAAATCCGAATCAAAGCAAAGCAAATACAAATCAAATCTGGGGTGATTTGGAGGGCATAGATTTGGATACAAAATAAATCAGGGGTGATTTGTTTTGGGCACAAATCAAATTTTTAAAAAATCAATTTGTGCACATCCCTACTGTCTATGCTGCTGCCAGTGACTTCCTGCACTCTGCGGCTGAAACAAAATGTTGCAAAAATTTGGAATCCGCCAGATTTTCACATTCAGATGATAGTGCCGGAATTTGATCTCAACGTTCACCACCCAGATTCCAGGATTGAAATTTGGCATCAGCCGCTGAAATGCATCTGTTTTGCTTGTCTAAATGAATGAAGTTCGCACAAAATTTACTACCTACTGTTGCAAGCCAGCTGTTATATATTTTGCTGATGCATGTCTGCTGTCAGATACTATCAAATATTGATTGTTGTGTGTCTGTTACGGTGTGCCAACTGTCAAATCATAACAAAAAGGAAAAAGGAGGTGAAAGTGACACCCAAAGTACACCAACTACAGAGGAGAAAAAACATACAAACACAAAATCTGGTGATCACACAGAACTACAGATTCTAATACAAAACGCTGTTACTGATAGAATCTGTCAATGAAATGTCACAGAAAGACATAATATACTTCTGTTGTGTCAATCCAAATGTAGGAAAGCCATTAGAACGCTGAATCAACAATGAATCTCTTTCCAAATCTATGTATCTCACGTTAAAGTCAATAACACGGTGCTGTAACTCTACAGCAAAGAAAGGAGCAAGCAAACAAGATAAGCCCAATTTATACATTCAAATAGTAATGTGAGATTTGCAGAATTAACTCCCACATTCCTCAGTAAACTCACAACATGGTCCTATCCCTTACATATACAGTGGTCCCTCTACTTACGAAATTAATCCGTTCCGAATGCACATTTGTAAGTCGAAAAGTTCGTAAGTCGAAAAGCGGTTTCCCATAGGAATGCATTGGGAACGGATTAATGCGTTCCGGAGCCTAGAAAAAAGACCCAGACCCCCAGTAAGACTTGCAAACTGCACAGGAACATTTCTTTTCAAGAATAAACAGGCAGTAAACAGGCAGGCAAGTCAAGGAAACCGCATGTAAAATTCGTAAGTCGAGGAAACCCCATCTAAAAATTTGTAAGTCGAAAAAAACGCATCTAAAACCGGATCTAAAACTGCCGTTTGTAACTCGAAAAATACTTATGTCGAGTAGTTCGTAAGTCGAGGGACCACTGTACTTGCTATTCACATTGGGAGAGCTTTCAAACTTCCTTATATCAGTGGGGGATGTCATTTACCGGAGGGGTAAATGAGACTTGCATACTGCTATGCTTGTGCTGGCAGAAGGCAATCACAGGCACAAAGTAATTTCCGCCAGCGCAAGGGGAAAACTGGGTGGAGCTAAAGGTGTGGGGGGGAAGGAGTGGAAGACACTCCTCTTCCACTTGGAATTCTATTGTTGGTCTTCAGTGGTTGCTCCTAGAATGCTAAATTGCCTTTGCCGTGATTCCAATCTGCAAGGGCCCCGATCCAACTGCTATTAATGAAAGAAAATCTAAGCTCATCAGAGTCATAACATTTTTAACGTCATGTATCTTTTGGCCCTAACATTCACCAGGAGTCCTAGCTCCACTTCTGCAATTAGGCTGTGTGAGAGAGCAGGGCAACCCTCAAAGCATGGGATGGGTGTCTCATCGTGGAGGGGTTAACAAGAACCCTAAGGAAAAAGATGGGTGTGCAGAGCAATCATGAGCACCCAGGGCACCCAGGGCCACAGGGTATCTCCTTCCCGCTCGCTGGTCTGGCAATGAGGGGATATTGGCTCAACATTCAGATTGTATCAGCTCTGTCTTCCATGCAGAGGACACAAGATAAGTATGCACTGTGAAGAAAGGGACTCTCTGTTGGACACAAACTCCCAAATGCAGGTAACTCCCACTATGCATCAGCAAAGGCAATAAGGACTAGGGATGTGCAAACCGGTTCAATGTCGAACTGGTTTGACATCAAACCGGTTTGGTTTGACAGCTCAATGACAAGCTGAAACCCACCCACCCCAGTATGGCTCGACATTGGACCGAACCCCCCCCCCCGGCCATTCGGGGCAGTTCATGCGCTTTTTCGGTAATATTTTTATTATGATTACTTACCCCCCTTCAGGGGGCTTCTCTGTGACCTAGGCCATGCAGAGGCCCTATTGGGCATGTGCAGCGGCCTCCAAAATGACCACCACAGTGGGGGTGAGGCCTGGAATGGGCCAAAGACCACCCAAAGAGGGTGATTTGAGCCATAATGGAGGCCCATGGGGAGAGGGGGAACCTCTGGAGACCCCCCTGCGGCCTCAGAGAAGCTCCCCAGAGAGGGTAAGTACAAAATAAATAAATAACTTTTTAAACTGAAAAAGCTTGCAAACCGCCCCCCCCCCACACCTGAACCAAACCAACCCAGTGGCGGGGGTTGAGGGGGTGCCGGACCGAACTGGCCCAGTCCCGTTTGGGTCTAGTTCAGACTCAAACCAAACCAGGCCAGCTGGTTTTATGCACATCCCTAACAGGGACACCATCACCACCTTTGGTGGAAAACACCAACCATCTGCTCCTCCTCATTCCTCTGCAGGCCAAAAATCCATCGACCTTTTGCTCCTCATAGGATCAGATGCAGAGCACATGGAACAGGATTATCACTAACTGAAGGCAGCATTCCAATGCAAATACCCTACACTGGGTGAGCAGTTATTGCTGCAATGACTTCCTCAACCATTGAAGCTCCAGCTGGGAGACTATCAGTAGAAGAATACAGAGTGGAGCTGGACAGGGGCATGCAGAATGGAAGAGCACCCAGGTGACAGCACTCTCTCTCAAGCATTCATCACCTAGCAATAATGAGCAGCATGTAGTCACAGGAACTATCTGTTGAAGCTGTTCTGCGTTTTTCACCACTATCCCCATGTTTCTCTTGTTTCTCCACAGGCAACCAGGCAGCCTTCCAACATGCACAGGGGTAAGGACATTTCCCCGACAGAAGAAACAGTGGGAAGCCGTAGGGGTGCCATCTTTGTTCTCCCAAGGCTCCTGTGCCTTTCTAGAATACATGCGTACATGGCAGTATTTATTTACTTATTTGCTTCTTATAAATCAGCTTGTAGTCTAGTCAGGTAAAAGACATCTCCAAAGTCCACAAAACGTTCAGCAGGCATGCTTTCATTGCCTGCTGAAAGGTTAGCAGAGGTGGAGTCAGGCAGAGGAGAGCTGGTCTTGTGGTAGCAAGCATGAATTGTCCTCTTTGCTAAGCAGGATCCATCCTGGTTTGCATTGGAACAAGAGACCACATGTGAGCACTGTAAGATATTCCCCTCAGGGGATGAGGCTGCTCTGGGAAGAGTACCTGCACGCTTGCATGCAGAAGGTTCCAAGTTGCCTCCCTGGCATCTCCAAGATAGGGCTGAGAGAGATCCCTGCCTGCAACCTTGGAGAAGTCGCTGCCAGTCTGTGTAGATAATATTGAGCTAGTTGGACCAATGGTCTGACTCGATATAAGGCAGCTTCCTATGTTTCTATGTTCCACAGCTCAGTCTTGGTGCCACAGTGGAGAAGGGTCTACTCCTTGTACAAACTCTGCCTAATTCCACTGGTGGAGGGACACAGAGCAAGCCAAGCTCTCAGATGGGGTTGACTTCAACATTAAGGCAGGTTCATATAGGAAGAGGCAGCTCTTAAGGTATTCTGGTCTTAGGTTGTCTGACAGTCATGTACCAGGTACAGAAGTGAAAATGCAGCAATAGGGGAAATGGTACCAGTTGTTTTCTGTTATTCCAGGCTTTTAATGTATCAGCTGTTTTAACTGCGTTGATGACTTTGTTGCTGGGATATTATATCTACTGATATTTTTCTCATTTAAATATATAAAGGTTTTTTAAAAATAAATTTTATTAAAGCATTTTCATTTTATATAAACTAAAGCAACCAATTTTCCATTGCACTACAGCCTTATATTCAGCTGCAAATTCAGAATTTTCACTGCACAAAATAAAGAAGGAACTGAGTTGTAGTAGTAGCTTCTGTAATGTGTTTTCAAGGTCAATGCAAGTAAAACATGGTAGTCACCTTTTAAGAAAACTGTCAACATAAAAAGGTTTACTGGTCTTTTTAATTTTGAGTTAAAAAGACATTGAGTTAAAAAAACATTATTCAAATGTTTTGAATATTATCAAAACATTATTCAATGCAAGGTAGATGCTTGCTCTTCGATTTTAATGTTAATTGCATTTTAGCAGTTGTTTTTTATTATTTAATTATGATTAAATATGGTTTTTTTATTATTTTATATGTTGTGAGCTATCTTGGGCAAACCCAGCCTTTCTTGTGGAGGAGTAGGCCTGAGTTCTAATCCAGTGGCCACTCCCTTTTCCACATGTAGAATTCTTGGTCCCACAACGGGACTGAGGTCCTTCCTTCTCCTAGAGATCCCATGACCAATGCATTCTACTTACAGGACTCTTCTCAATTACTAGGCAACTGGGTTGATAGTTCAACTAATGGACTGGCTGTTGCCAATCCCTCCTTCCTTTTTCCAGCCTCATCAGCGAGATCGCTGGGAACAAAATGGTGGCTTGAATCAACAAATTGATTCAAGCTCAAATCGAGGGTGATTCGATTCAACCTAGAATCTGGTAAGCATCCTCAAGGGTTATTCGATTTGAGGTCAAATCACTTGAATCACCCAGATTCTAGTAGAATAGATTCGCCCATGAGTTGAATCACACATCCCTAATTTTGATCAAGCATATTGGCCCATAAAAGGTCCCACAAAGTGTGCTGCATTGCAAAATGATCTTTAAATGATTTTAGATCATTTAAAAAATAATACAAAGGCATCTCATTTTTAAAAAACCCACAATTAAGCAACAAAACAGATGGCCAAAAAGCCATAAATAAAATGGCAAACTAACAGATTAACAAGACCTGGCAGCCAGTTATCCACAAAGCTTTCTGAATTAAATGGTCTTGACTAATAGCTTGGAGGTCAAAAGAGAGCAAGCCTGGTAGGTTTTCCTGAGAAGAAAGAGCCATTGGTGGCCCTGCTCCTTGGAGCCACTGTCCTAACTATGGCTGCCCAGAGTATTCAAAACAGACTCTCACGCAATGACCAAAGCACAAGGAGAAAACCATATCAAAACAGGAGATCCTTGAACTGGACACAGGACTGTTAGGGGTCTTACAAGTAAAAAGCAGCGCGCAAAGTATCTTGGACTGTTTCTATGAATGATCAGATTTATGCTCCCAAGTGGAGGCTCCCAGTTTTTCATAAACACCCGTCTCTTTGTCAGTGTTTCCAGTGCAGAGACTCACAGCCTCAGCATCATGCACGGGACCTGTAGCAAAACCAGCTCAACAGGCCTGGGCTGGGCCTGTACTTGAGCGTGGTGGGGAGTGCAAAGGAACACCCAAGTGCTGCAGAAAGTGGAGCAGATGATTCAGAAGTTGAGGCCTTGCCTTGGCCTCTGGCTTAGAATGAGGCCAGCACTAGGGTTGGTCTCTAGTGGGCGCTGTCCCAGGGAAGGGGTTGTAGGAACAAGTCATCCACACAACAACTAGACATGGGCCAAAACCTGTCCCAGAGTCCTGAAACAATGAGGCAAGCACAACTGGGCTTCCCCCTCTGCAATGTTCTTTTCTCCCCTGAGCCTGCACATCTCCTCCCAGCCCCCAACTCTCACTGCTTTTAACTCCCATTGGATTGGATTTTATTTATTCCTTGCTGTCTTGCTTATTGTTTGGTGGCTGGCACTTTTGAAGCAATTGTAGTGTGAGTAATAAATGTTGTTTTTTGTGTGTTTTTTTGGTGGGGGGGTTGTATGTGAGAATGAAGGTGGCAAACAAATATTTCAAACAAATAAAAAAATAAGAATAGGGGGGACTCCCTCCCCATCATCTCCTTTTCCACAGCAACCTGTGGGGGGAAACCAAACTCCCCCACTCCCGCGCACACACACATGCATTATCCCCTCCAGATAGCCCAGAAACAGAAGGATGGAAGAATGCTGAGGTGGTAGAAAGTGGTAGACTGTACCACTTCAGACCACAGGTGGGGGGTACCTCTTTTGAAAGCTCCCCTGTGCAGAAAAATAAACCTGAAAAAACAAAACTAGAACATCAGGGAGAGAAGTTCTAGGCTAGCCTTTGCATGGTGTGCTGGTTGTCCGTTTCCAAGGCCTTTTTAAATGGAGGGAAGCATTTTTTAAATATGTGACCCAGCTACCCCTTCTTCAGTCTAAATTGGTGGAATCCATTCTACCACCGCCATCTTGTTCTGTAGCATATGAGACTAGACCAACATCTTCAGCACATCTTCTGCAATGAAACTTTTCTTTCTTTCCCATTTCTGTGTTCACATCATTACTCTTCTTACTCTGCACTCAGCTCCAAACCACACATGATGTCAAGCAAGCTTTCCCCATTCTCCTATAAAGCAGTGATGGGGAGCGGGGACGGGAGAGATCTGACAATGGTTTGGGCACTCCACGCACATCACAATGGCCTAAGCACACTTGCCATATGCCCAATACTGCTTTAGCAGTCATGACACATAATACTGAATACTGATTTTACTGCTGCAGTCAGAACCAATTTATAGGCTTAAGTGTCTAAGTGCTGCGGTCTTCACTGTAGAGAACAGGGGTTGAGCTGTATGGGCCCTATATTATTACTATTATTGTTTTATTATATTAGGCATCATCCATACGAACACTGCCCTCTCCTCTGCTGCCCCCAATGTATGTCCCTGAGGGTTCGCCAACCCTCGGGGACATATTTTTGAGGGTCATCAGGGGTAGCAGAGGAAAGTGGGGATTAGCAAAAATCACTATGCATGCAAAAGGTTCTAACAAGGGCCAGTGTTAGCCTGGATTGTTTGTTTGTTTGTTTGTTTGTTTGTTTGTTTGTTATTAACATTTTTGTTCAGTTCTCACTCCAAGGTTCCTCCCCACATTTTATCTTCACAATAATCCTACAAGGTAGGTTAGGCTGAGAAAGAATAACTGGCCCAAGGTTACCCAGCGTACTTTATGGCTCTACATGATGCACAAATGTATCTAGCACAAATATCCATCCAGAGATGGCCCAAGGTATTCTGACGATGAGACAGAAAATCCAGATGTACTCCTCTGCCCCACATTAACGTGGGATACAATCCTCTGGGGAATTCTCCTGCATGTGCCCCACTGAAATAAACAAGAGCCGAATAAGTACACGGTACTGTTGCACAGCTTCTGGTCATTTCAACAAGGCTTGTACAGATTACAGTACTTCCCATTGGATTGTGCCTATGATGATTATCACCTCCCAACATTTAATAGTACTCACAATGTACTGCCTGAAATGCTGTCCTCACTTGACTCATAGTAGGGTTTGTATCAGTCAAATCTCACATGAGAAAGTATTACTCAATTATTTCCATTATTTGGAAATAAATACCCTACTCTGGGAGCTAGACAGGGGGAGAACCGAGAACGTCCCTGTTGGTTCTGCTGGACCTCTCAGTGGCATTCAGTACCATCGACCATAGTATCCTTCTGGACTGCCTCTCGAGTATGGGGACTCGAGGTACTACTTCGGAGTGGCTTCAGTCCTTTCTCGGGGGGGGGGGTCCAGAAGGTGGTACTGGGGAACTTCTGTTCAGCTCCTTGGCTATTGGGTTTGGTTTTGTCCCTGCTGGGAGTAGTCATCTGAGGACTTGGACTGAGTTGACAGCAATATGCAGATGACACTCAGCTCTGTGTTGACTTGTCACCTGATCCTAGGGAGGCAGTGGATGTTCTGAGTCGGGGGCTGGAGGCAGTAATGGGTTGGATGTGGGCTAATAAAGTGAGATTTAATCCAGGCAAGATGGAGACTGTTGCTATCATGTTTCTTTTTAGATTGTGAGCCCTTTGAGGACAGGGATCTATCTTATTTATTTATTATTTCTCTATGTAAACTGCTTTGGAACCTTTTGTTGAAAAGTGGTGTATAAATATTTGTTGTTGTTGGTCAATAGGAGAGCCAATTGGGATGAGTGGTCTTGATTGGTTCTGGATGGGGTTGCACTCCTCTTGAAAGAGTAGGTGTGTAGCTTGCAGGTATTGCTGGACCCTGCTCTGCTTTTGGAAGCTCAGGTGGAGGTGGTGGCTAGGGGTGCCTTTGCACAGCTTCAGCTAGTGCTCCAGCTCCATCCCTTTCTCAAGAAGGCAGCTCTGGCCACTGTTACACACGCCTTAGTCATGTCACAGCTGAATTATTATAACACACTATACGAGGGGCTGCCATTGAAGAATATTCAGAAACTGCAGCTAGTGCAAAATGTGGCAGCTAGGATTTTATCCAGAGCTACCCGCTGGGATCATATTACACCCATTTTGAAAGAGCTACATTGGCCAAAAAATAAAAAAAAATGTTTCCAGGTCCAATTCAAAGTGCTGGTTTTGACCTTTAAAGCCCTTAATGGTTTGGGCCCTGGATACCTGAGGGACCACCTGCTCCCAAGGGTTTCTGCCCACTTGATGAGGTCATTGGAGGGGGCTCTGCTCTGTGTGCCCACAATGAGGGAGATTCGGCTGTTGTGCAAGCGGGACAGGGCCTTCTCAGTTATTGCCCCCAGACCTGGGAATGCTCTCCCAGGTGCTTTCCAGACTAGCGGCTGGAACAGCAGCAAAATGCCTCTGTTTGGGCAAGTCGCATTCGGGACATAAACAGCAGGGGAAGCAGTCTCGCAGCAACTAACAACCCGAAAAAACAGCAACTTTTCACACCGGATGTACGACGTCCTTGCTCTACATCAAAGCTATTAAATTTGCAACAACGCATTGGAAATGTGAATGGCACCCTGCTGTCCCCATAGGGACTGCGGTGTCACGATGCAAGAAGTGTGGAAGCACACTTCTGAGATTCGTCCTGACCCCGTTGTGGGGTCTAGCCTGGAAAGCGCCCCAGTGAGCATCCACTCCTCAGTCTCCATCACAGCTTTTAGAAACTAAGTGAAAATCATTGCTTTTTACCCAGCCTTTTATATGGGTGTTGTTTTTGTTGCTGCTGCTGTCTTTTATGGTTTTATATTGTGTGTCTTTTTTAAAATTTTAACTACATTTGTATTTTTATATTCTATTTTAATATTCTATAGTGTCATTTTTATAGTCTTATATTGTTTTAAATATTTTGTAAACCACCTTGAGGTTGTTTTAATGAAAGGCGTATAAAAATTTAACGATAAATAAGTTAAATAAAAACATTATTTATCTATCTCCCTTCCTCTCAGTTTCCTCTTTCCCCTCTGCTTGTTTCCAGTTCTCTCCTTCCTCTCCGTTCTTTCTTTTCTCTTTCCACTCCTCTCTCCCTCTCTCCCTGTCTCTCTCTCTCACACACACAGCTGGATCACAGCCATTGTGGGCCTGTCTGAGGCCTAACAGGAGATGAGAACAGGGCGAGACCCGTCTTGAAGCAGATCCTCCTCACAGACCTGCAGGCACCTTTTGGAAACCACAGAACGGTAACCAAACAAACCAGCAGGCTGCCTCCAGCTCACACCACCCCAACGTAACACCCTCCCCCCCCCCCCACACTGCTTGTCAGGCCCTCGGCAACCCGCCACAAAGCTGCCAAGCTGCTGATGGAGCATTCTGGTGCCAGGACTCGGAGGGATGAGAGCCTGGTCCCAGGAGGCCTGCAAGGAAGGGAAGAGGCAGGTCGGCTGGCTGGCTGGTGGGATGGCGGGCTGTTGGGTCCTGCCCTCACAAGAGCCGTGCTGTTAGCCCTTGGGCCATGTGCTTCAAAGCTGGAAACATCAGACAGGCAATAGGTCCCACTCTGCACCCAGCCAGCCCCAAAAGCTCCCCCTGAAAGTACCATGCAGGCTGCCGTGCCTTTAACACCTGCACAAAAGGCAGAAATTCTGCAAGCGCTGCGTTCCCCCCTCCCTGCTTCTATATCCTATGGAAAGTTCTTCCTGTTGGATTTGTGCCCCCTTTAGCGGCTCCGTTTGTTCCTACTTAGGGTCCCTCTTCAGCCTATCACTTCTCTTTCCAAGGGAGCACCATCACCCAGAACGCTGCAGGACAGAAAGGGAAAGTCACACACAGAACACATTTGGCAGTCCATGGCGAACTGTCAAGCAGAACGTTTTGAAAAAAAGAACAATACATCACCTTGGAGCATTATTCTCTTTCTGAAATCAGAGGCGCCAGAACTCTAGTTTGCCTGAAAGGTGTGCCTTCTGATCTAGAAGTCTGTTGCCATAATTTCAGGTATAATTGTAGTGACCAAGTGTCGAGGGAGAGGCAGTCTGCATGTAATCACAGACAGACTCTGCGCATACCAGGGGTGCAGTGTTCTCTCTAATTTTTCTCATCTGTGTGCACAATGAGTTTTGTTCTGGGCGGCAGTATTAAGGCAGTGTGTGCACACATGCACTCAGAGTGGGGCCTTCCTGATTCAACCTGAGCGGGATCTAAAATGTACTGAGCAGATATCAAAAAACTTGTGAGTGCACGCACATGCGCACGCCTTAGAAGGAACACTGCAGGGGTGTCGCTATAATTGAGTGGATGGGTTCAAAGACCCTGGGGCCTCCCGCTCCTGAGGGGCCCTCAGCGCCACCCTTCCCTATTTTCTTCATTATCTCTCTCCCTCCGAGGGCCCGCCGGGAAGGGGTGAACACGGCCCCCACCTTCCCCTAGCTATGCCCCCAGCACATTCGATCCCTTTTATTATCACTCTGCAGGATGACCACTGGTTTGGAGACACAAAAGCAATATTAAACCGTGGTTGGAGCAACAGTTTTAGAGAGAATAGAAAAGACGGCAGTCAGATCTGTTCTCTTTCTTCCCACCACAAAGCAGGACCATCCACATGTTAGTGCTCCCTTCCAAGGGATCTGTCATCATTGCAGTCCAGTTCCTCTTTGACCCCAAATGTAGTTTCTCTACAGACATTGTAGGAAAGTGTAATTCCTCTCCCTAGGGTAGCAGTATTAATTTTTTTAACCCACACCCTATCTGCCAAAGAGCTCAGATCAGCATACATAGTTCTTCTCTCCACAACCCCCGGTCTTTATCTTCACAACAATCCTGCAAGGTAGGTTCAGCTACGAGGCCCAGAGGCGGGTCTCATGATCACAGAGACCCCCTCCATAGGGTTTGCGGGGAGAGTGGGCTAAGCCCGCTCTCCCCGCAGAGGAGCAGGGTGGTAGTCCTGGGGGGCCGGATTGGCTGCCCACACAGCTGCTGGCTCTGTGACGGAGCAGGCGGGGGCTGGGAGGATCGGAGGTCGAGTGACCCTGGAAGCTCCAGTATGCCCCACGCGAGCGCGCGGGGCATACTGAAGAGATACCTGAGCCAGGAGGCTGCTTTTAAGCCTCCCGGCTGGGGGTCTACTCATGAGTAGCCGCAGCTACTCATGATTTTAAAAACCGGGTTTGTGGAACACTCGCTCCGCAAACCCGGTTTAAGGGGCGGGTTACTTGAGCAACTTACCTGCTCTGGAACCACCGGGCTCGCAGCCCGATTTTTGCAGTCCGTGTGAATAGCCCCAGTGACTGATACAAGGTCACTGTGTGTTTCAGGCTGTGTAAGGGTTTGAACTTAGGTTTCCTCAGCCCTAGTTTCTCTAACCCAGTGGCGTAACGGGGGGAAACGGCGCCCAGGGCAAGCTCTGCCCCTGAAATTGTGGCCTCCCCCCACCCCCCCACTTACCTGCGCCAGCGCCCCCTGGAGTGAGCGCGGCGGTGGCGGCGATCCGAGTGCGGCGGCGGTGGCAGCAGATCGCTGGCCGAGTGCGGCGGCGGATCACCCGCTGAGTGCGGCAGCGGTGGCGGCGGATCACCCGCCGAGTGCGGCGGTGGCTGGCGGTGGCAATTCGGCGGCAGGGAGCGGCGGATCGATTCGCCCGCCGAGTGCAGAGCGACGCCGAGGCCTGCTGTCTGGCCCGGCGTCACTTCCCAACTGTGAGGTGCGCCTGCGCAGTTCATTCTATAAACTGTGCAGGCACGCCTGTGCAGTTGGGAAGCGACGCCAGGCCAGATGGCAGGCCTCGGCGTTGCTCTGCTGCACTCGGCGGGCAAATCGATCCGCCGCCGCCCGCCACCGCCGAATTGCCGCCAGCCACCGCCGCACTCGGCGGGCGATCTGCCGCCACCGCCGCAGCACTCGGCGATCCGGGGGGTGGTCGGGGGGCATGCCACTTTTGGCGCGCCCCCACATGACCCACCGGAGTGGTGCCCAGGGCACTTGCCCTGCCTGCCCCCCCTATTGTTACGCCCCAGCTCTAACCCAGTGTTTCCCAACCAGGGTCCCCCTAGATGTTGCTGTATTACAACTCCCATCACCGCCAGCCTCAATATATTGTAGCTGGGAATGATGTGAGTTGTAGTTTAGCAACATCTGGAGGAACCCTGGTTGGGAAGCAATGCCCTAACCAGTAAACCACAATGGCTAACTGCCTGAGTAATATCCCTCTCCCTCCCCAACCTGTATGCCATGTGGACTCAAGTAATCAGACCCTGATTTGCTTAGGACCATCCATATTTTGACCACCATCAGACCAGGGTTTGGGTGCCCTGATTTAGAATCCCTGCTTGCACATATAGAGGAGAAGGGGTTTGGAGTGAGTAGGCATGACAAGTTGGATTGCAGATGTCAGGAGTGGGTAAGAAGATGGAGGCATACTAAGGCAAGATCCAAGAAGGTGGAGCAGTGTACATTTTGCAAGAGTTGGTCAAGTCAATAATATTTATTTCAGGGCTTGACAAATCCCAGGTGCCAAGGAGCCATGGTGCCTATAAATTTAACTGTGTGACCTAGAGTAGGATGTTCAGGGTCAGAGTTGTTTAATAAAAAAATTATTTGCCTCAGGCAGCCATGCTTTTGTTCTGTTATTTGTAAAGGGGATAAAGAGAAGCTCATTTACCTTCTCTCTTCACAATGTCCGTCACTAATTCTAGTAATTTTGTCAAGGGTTTATTGTCCAGCTCCCAAGTGTTTGGGCTGGTTCCCAGATCCAGAGACACTTAGTCAAGCTGTGATTTATTATATCATGGTTTTCTAAATGGCTTGGCTAAGAAAAATGCTTAAGGCTATGAAGAAAAGAAAGGGCATTAAACAAGGTGAAGTGTGCCATCAAGGAATCTCAACATCACACATGGGTTTGGGGATCAGTTTGATTATCAGGACTCACATGGTAGTCTCTTCATAGGGATGTGGAGAGGCTGTCTATGAAGATTCCCCAAAATTTCTCCTTGGAATAAACATCCAAAATTGGGAGATAATTTCACTTGTTTCTAGGAGAAAACCCTGAAATTCATAGTAATTCCTCCACATCCACTTTTCATGTGACCATTGTAGCCACCCACAGAAGCAGCTGTCCATCTCTTATCCTCCAACTTTGCAGGTAAGCTTAAATTTTCAAACCCTCCCTTTCACTGCATTTCCAAACTCTTGCAAAAGGTTGGGGAATCTAACTGCTTTTCCAGATGTGAGTTTATTGCAGGCTTTTTAAAGCTTCCTCAATAGTTATTTACAGGTCCTTGCTCACAGTCCAGACACTTGAGTAGAATTTTGTAAATTTTCATGCTCCCTTGTAGCATGTTTTCATGGTCTGGCAACACAGTGAGCACAGCCCTTGTGCTATTTTCACAGTGCCACCTGCTGGCCAGTGCTTGTCAATCCATCCCTTTTCATTACCACTGTTTTCTCCCTTTAACTGAATCTGTCCTGGATGCAGGGGTGCTGTTAGGCATGGACCTGGGGGCCCAGGTCTGTGTGCTCACTCTCCTAGAGGGTCCTATGATATTCCTTAAGGGAAAAGAGGATCCCTTTTATATTTCTGGAATGGCTTGGCCTATAGTCCTGAAATCTGGCACAGATGTATGTCAGGTTATCAAGACTCTGTGTATTGATTTTGAAGTGGATTGGTCAATGCATTGATTTGTAATGATTTTTTTGAATTTAAAAAAAACCTCCCCAAAAGTCCTATAAATGGCTTGTTTCGTGGCAGAAAATCACAGAAATGTCTGGAACTGAAGCCCGCCCCCTCCGCCCGACCATCATTCCACCCCCGTGTTAAGAATTCTTTCTTTGGCCTTCATAAGAATAGTGCAACATGCTCTCCCTTTTGCTCCTTTTAGTTGCCCTAGCAACTAAAAGAGGTTTCAAAGGGTGGCTCCTCTAGGCCCCGCCAGCACTTCCCTCCTATGAGCACAGGCCAGCAGGGGCCTGGTTAGTTTGTGAATGGTCAAGAAATGTATGAATCCATTAGAACTTACATAGACTTTTGGGGAGGGAGGGGGGATGGACTTGGGCCCAGATCTGTGGGTTTGTGGTGAAATGTATACGTACAGAGAGAGGATGCTTATTTTGCAGATGCAGCCCCATAAGCTCATTAGGGCCAGGGTCCAAAATTACCTAGCTGCACCCCTGTCTGGATGTCAAAATGTGAACATAGTCACCACAACTATTAGTGAACTAAATACAAACAAAACTAAACTAAATACAAGCAAAACTTTTTTTATGGGAACCCCATATGTTTAAATCTGGAATTGCCACACAGAATTAGAATAGTGGTCCAGAATCCTCGTTACTGACAGTGATGTATCAGACCTATCACAAGGAAAACAAGCAGGTCATGATGAAGTTGGTCAGTCTCTTTTTTTAAATTTGCATCTGATAGTCAAAATTAGTGGAGGCTGCTTTAGCTAGTGGCAGCTGCCTTTCAGTCTACCTTGGCTAGTACTAAAGCTACAAATATTTATATACTGCTTTTCAACAAAAGTTCTCAAAGCAGTTTATACAGAAAAAATACACAAATAACACACATGATTAGAAAACGGGAATGTGTGCAATTCTCGAACTTGGCTAGGAGGCTTTCCTACCCAAGTTCTGATTGTGAGAATGACCCTACCATTTGGTTTGCTGTTGTTTCTTTGCACTTGGTATAAATGATGGATAAAACTTAATTTAAATAAGATTCTTTGGGTGCATGTTTTGCACCTGAATGTAATGTTGGAGACGTAAAACTCCAGCACTGTATTCCTTCAGTGGCTGCCGCCGGTATTTTTCTTGTGTTTTCTTAAGACTGTGAGCCCATTGGAGACATGGAATTGTCTTATTATTCATTGTAAACTGCTTTGAGAACTTTAGTTGAAAAGCAATATATAAATGTAGTAGTAGTAGTAGTAGTAGTAGTAGTAGTAGTAGTAAATAAGGTGGTTCCCTCTCCTCAAAAGCCTCACCATCTAAAAAGAAACATAAGATAGACACCAGCAACAACCACAGCTGCTATCTCCCTGCTGAATATTTAATTGATTGATTGATTGAGTAAGCAAGCAAGCAAGCACATTTTAGCCACCCCAGACAGGTCCCTGGGCAGTTCACAATCTAAAAACAACCATTAAAACGTTAACACAATTAAAACAATTTAAAACACAAATAAAATATCTAAAACCTGAAGCTTTAAAACTATAAACTAAAGGCCTGGCTAAACAGGTATGTTTTCAGGTCCTTCTTAAAAACATTCAGAGAAGGGGAGACACTAATTTCGGGGGCAACTCTAGAAAAGGCCTGGTTCAGAGTCACTACCAACCAAGCTAGTAGCAACCGGAACTGGTCCTCCCCAGATGGTCTTAATATGCGACAGGGTTGATTAAAAAGAAGGCGTTCTCTTAAATACCTCAGACCCAAGCCGTTCAGGGCTTTAACCAGCATTTTGTATTTCAGAAATAGACATAGCTGGTGTATCAGCTGAAGCTGATAGAAAGCACTCCTGGCTACTGCCTCAGTCTGAGGGATCAGGGAGAGGTTTGGGTCCAGAAATACTCCTAGATCATGTATACCTGCTCTTTCCAGGGGATTGATGATCTCCAATCCAGAACAGACAGATCTAAACCACTTCCTAAGTCTTGACCTCCCACAATGAGTACCTCCATCTTGTTTGGATTCAGCCTGGTTTTTTCTCCCTCATCCAGCCCATTACCGCCTCCAGGCAGGCATTTAGGGAGGTCAGGCCATTTCCTGATTAAGCTGACACAGAGAAATAGATTTCGGTGTCATCGGCATATTGATAACACCCTGCACCAAATCCCCTGATGATCTCTCCCAGTGGTTTCATGTAGATGTTAAAAAGCAATAGAGATAGAATGGAGCCCTGGGGAACCCCATACAATAATTCTCATTTTGAAGAGTGACACTCTCCAAGTGACACCATCTGGAACTTACCCAAAAGGCAGAAGCGGAACCAATGTAAAGCAATGCTTCTCATCCCTGACCACTCAGGCGCTCCAGAAGGATGCCATGGTTGATGGTATCAAAAAGATCAACAGAGTCACACTCCCCCTGTCAATTCCTAATTGGAGATCATCCAACAGGCCAACCAAGGCCATCTCAACTCCATAGCTGCCCGAAAGCCAGTTTGAAATGGGTCTAGATAATCTGCTTCCTCCAAGACAATCTGGAATATAAGTGAATCACTACTTTAAAAGGTGCTTCTTCACTCAGTTAGCAAGGATCTACTGACTGACCATTCAGTGGATCCCTGATTCTAGCCATTGATTGACCAATCTTCTCTAATAAAAATCACTCAGGCTAGTTGTCACTACAACATTCATAGGCCAGTTCTGCAGTTCTGTGAACATGAATTTACTTTTGTTTCACTTCCTGGCTGTCAGTTTCACAAGAAGGCTCTGATCTGAAGGGTTTGTTTTTAACTTTGTGAGAGTGCTTCCTTCCCCCCTCTGAATTTTTTCCATGCCAATATGGTTTTATATTCTTCTGTCATGTTTTCCCGAATCCTCACAAGCTATTAAACCCTAGGATCATTTTTGAACTGCTTAATATAATAAGATAAATGCACCATGTATATGCATAAATCATTATCATCCAAAACCGCTCTTCAACTTTGATTTTTATAGGTCCAGAACAATCTTCAAATTTTGGACAGTATGTGGAATATTTATTCATTTGATTAGTTAGCCCAATATTCTTCCTCGCTCTCTCCCAAGGGCTCAAGGCAAGTAACATCTCTTTAAAACAGTGAAAGTAAAGAGTTACATTTACTAACATTTACATTTACTGTTAGTTCAAATTCCCTTCAGTGTGCTTCCCAGACTATGCCTAATAAATATATATTTGTAGTCACCTATGACCTCTGCTAACTGGGCAAAGAGGAACCTTTTAAACATGGTGATTCTCTTTTATTTAGCAAGGGGAGAGTAACTGGCCCTATACACCCCCAGCACAGTACTTCCAGTGACTGTTGCTGGTGTCTGTCTTGAATTTGTTTTGTTTGTTTGTTTGTTTGTTTGTTTGTTTTTTAAGGTTGTGAGCCCTTTGGGGACAGGGAGCCATTTCATTTATTTATTCATATCTATGTAAACCGCTTTGGAAACTTTTGTTCAAAAGCAGTATATAAATATTTTTTGTTGTTGTATATTGGGCAGCAGCGAAATAGTAAGGTGCTGGAAGCGGATGCTCACTTCAGTGACAATGGCAAAGGCATCATCTCATACTGCATGGGAGGAAGGCAACGGCAAACCTCTCCTGTATTCTACCAAGAAAACCACACGGCTCTGAGGTCGCCAGGAGTTGACACCAATTCAGCGGCACAATCTTTCCTTTCCTATGATATATTACAATTTCCTGTGCTAACCCAAACAAAAAGACCTTATGGCATTTCTGCAAAATGCTCTGATTACATTTTTTTAATCCTCTTGGGGAAAGAATTTCTGTGTCTATGGGGTAACCAACGACATTTATATAAGAACACCAACATTTATATATTGCTTTTCAACAAAGGTTTCCAAAGCGGTTTACATAGAAAAATAATAAATAAATATAATGTATCCCTGTCCCCAAAAGGCTCAAAATCTAAAAAGGAAAATAAGATAGACACCAGCAACAGTCACTGGTATTACTGTGCTGGGGATGGACCACCTCTCTGTATGACCACCCTTTGGGTCAAAAGGCAGAACATACATTTTTAAAAAATACTTGATTTTTGGACTCAGTCAGCTAATCTTAAAGGTTGTAATGGAAGAAAATGGGAAGAGATGGTCTTTGATGTAAGCAGGGCCTAAGCCACAAAGGTACATGAAATTTTCTCCAGATGGTATAAGGGTGGGGGAGAAGGATGTTAAAAAGACCCGCCTCATTCATCCTCCTTTTTTACCTCCTTTTCCCACTCCCACCTTCCCATCATCCACCCCTCAGGGCAGACTGAACTCTATGGTATGTGTGTGGCTGCTGGCGACAGTGCTGGGTGGTAAGAGAACATCAAAAGGACTGGGGAGTACCAGCGAGCTGGAAAGGGTGTAATTAAAGAGCCTGGGCTGTACTCATTCTTGCAGATGTTTGAAGTAGCTCAGAGCACAGAGGCATCAAAGACGTAGAGGGTGGGGGGCTGCCGCTGTAGACAGAATTGCAGGAGCATCCTGCTGGAACAAACTGACTGAGGAGTTGCACCTGTTGTGGAGAACATTCCATCTGGGACCACAAGAGCATGCAGTTGAAGGTGGGGGGGCAGGATCAAAAGGACATCGAATCCAACCCTGCACAACAGGATCATTTGGCACAGCAGCCCAGAGCATGGCCTGAGAGTGGACACTACAGGCACCTTGCTCAAGTTAAGTAGGTCTGGAGCTGGTCAGAATCTGGGATGGGTGACCACCTGGGAACCCCATGTACTCCACCTTGAGTTCCATGATGGAAGAAGAGCAGGAGGTTTTTCACACCCAACTTTTAGTTCGCATCTCCTCCGGAATGGAGGGTTTGCGTTCACATATTGGCCAGATTTACCCCGAAGTCCCTTCAAGCTATCAGGGAGCACTTCACACACAATTCAGGTTTTTCATTGTGCATTGGAGCAGAACCAGTTTATATCCAGGATTTTAAAAATCCACTTTCTGTGTTGTTTGGGGGGAGGGGGCAACTTCTAACTCCCAGTAAAGCCTTGCTGTGAACTCGCAGTAAAGCCTGCTATCTGAAAATGCCCCTGGGTATAGATCTAATAAACTAAAACACATATAAATATAAATATAAATATAAATATAAATATAAATATAAATATTTGTTGTTGTTGTAATAAATTAAAACAATAAATTGATAGTCTCTTGTGTTAAATAATCTAGATCACCTAGGATGCATTAGGCAATTCTGAGTATGAAATCTTGTGTCTTGTAAGACACTAGGCTGGCTCACACAATCTTTAATCGGGCAGGACAAGCATCTTACCCAAGTTCAGGAGTTGTGTGTGCTCCCGTTCTGTGATCGTGTGCTTGCAAAAAAAAAAAAAAAAAAAGGTTGGAGAGGATGTTATCATCTTTGAAGCTCCCGCTGGGTATGAGGGCTTTCCCTGCCACCTCATTAAACAACTAGGTACAGCTGCTGGGTAAGACGGAAGTCCTTCTCCTATCCAGTCTGTGAGGAGCCTCCCACCTTGTTCTTTACAAGCACACAATCACGAAGTGCACAGCTTCTAAATCTGGGTAGGACCCTTGTCCTACCCTATTAAAAATCGTGTGAACTAGTTGTCTTCCACACCCTGCTACCACCTTTCCCATGCCCTGGCACAGTATGGGCAATTTGTCATAATCTCAAAACACATTTACTCTGTGTCAGGCCAAAAGGAGTCATATTCTCATATATGACATTTCAGCCTGACCAATGAAACAAGCTTTGAATGATGCATATAAGTCTTCTCAGATGCATATCCATCTCCTCTCGCTTTGTGGGTTACCTTCCCCAGTGGTGAGTCAGAGTGGTTGCTAAATAAAGTAGGGGGCACAAATTTCTCCCACAAACATGACTCAGTGAAACTCAAGCTACATCACTCATTCCCATGGGAAGGATCTTTGCCAGGGAAGCTACCAGAATGAGAAACAACTGCCTTGTTCAGTCTCATTAGCAGAAGGTATGGTGACATGGTATTCCAAGGCTGGACTTACGTAACCAAAGGATAATGAACTGGTTGATAGAAATAGAAAATGAATTAATAGGATTTTTTTTTAAGAGAGAAGAAAGAATGACATACATGCCCAATTCAATATGTGCATTCAGGCATCTGTAACAGTACATGTTTGTATGGATGATTGTAGATGCATTCATTCTAAAAATGAACCTGGGTACAGGTCACTCAAAGGCATGGTACAGACAAGAGTGGATTACCACCTAGGCAATAGAGGCAATTGCCTACGGCGGCAAATCTTGGGGAGCGGCAAATCTTGGGGGGGGTGTTAATTTTTTTTAAAAAACTTTTAAAACTGCCGCTGTGCAGCAGCAGCACAGTGGGGATGGCAGCGAGAGCTCTGCCCGCCTCCCAAACCATGACAGGTGAGGTTGGGCGCTGGATGGAGGTGGAGACAGCAAAAGAGCTCCTCACACAGGACCACCTTCCTTCCAAATGACACAGATTGGGCCGATTTGGGCTCATTTGGGGCCTCTGCACATGCATGCGCGTACATAGAGACCTGAAATCGGCCCAGTCTGTGTCATTTGGGAGGAAGGAAGGATCGTGTGAGGAGCTCTTTCACCGCCATCCAGTGCCCAACCTCAACTGTCATGGTTTGGGAGGTGGGTGGGCCCACTAGGAGCTCTCCCTGCCGCACCACGGCTGTACAGCAACGGTCTTAAACTTAAAAAAACAAAAACAGATTTCACTCCCCCTACCCCCAAGCCCTTTACTTGTAAAGTGGAATCTTTGCCCCTGGGGCAGCAAATCCTTGGCTGGGTAACAAAAAGCTTAATCCGCCCCTGGGTACAGATAGGAAGTTTACTACCGTATGTGCATTCAACATAACACATGAATAACTGCATGAATACATCTTCTTTATTTATTATTTCTCTGTGTAAAAAGAATTATTATTATTATTGATGATGATGATGATGATGATGATGATGATGTCCAGGCATGTGTACAGATTGTACACACATTGACTGTAACATGTAGATAAGTTTACAAAGAGACTGGTGGAGGGTGACCTTAGGAACAGTAATGGAACATAGGAACATCAGACCATTGGTCCATCTGTATTGTCTACACAGCCTAGCAGCGGCTTCTCCAAGGTTGCAAGCAGGACTCTCTCTCAGCCCTATCTTGGAGATGCCAAGGAGGGAACTTGGAATCTCTGCATGAAGGTGCTCTTCCCAGAGCAGCCCCATCCCCCAAGGGGAATATCCTACAGTGCTCACATGTGGGCTCTCATTCAAATGCAACCAGGGCAGACCCTGCTTAGCAAAGGGGACAATTCATGTTTGCTACCATAAGACCAGCCACAAGACCATATGTGCCTGCCCTATCCTTGAGATCTTTTGAGAAGTTTTGCTCTGGGTCCTACCCCGTCTGCGGCGTGATTTGACGTGACCTGTGACAGGACCTTCTCAGTCTATACACTGGAATTCTCGTCTCCTTCATGGGGCCCCCACTTTGTATTCTTTTTGAAAACAAGACTCTACTCTCCCATCCCATATTTTTAACTTGAAATGTTTTGGGTCTTGGGCTTTGGGCTGTTGTGTGTCTTTTCTGATGTGGTTGGTTGTGTATCGATGATTTTAATGGTTGGTTCCGTTATTGTATTTTATTGCAAATTGTTAATTGTTAACCCTACTTTTACTGTACATTGATTTAATTAATTAATTAATTAATTAATTAATTAATTAAGATTTTTATATTGCCTCACCTGGATGGCTCTAGGTGATTCACAAACATAAAAACAGAGGGGGGGGGGGACAAATAACTCATTAAAACAAAATTGAAACCAGTTTAAAATCATTTCAGTACTCACTAAAAGCCAGACCACAAAGATATGGGTTTTAGGGCTCTTTTAAAGCCTGCTAAAACTCTAATTTAATTTAATTTGTAGACCACCACAAACTTTCCATCTCTGGGCGGTTTACAACATAAAACAAATTAAGATAAAAATGAAAACCTTAACAAAATTTAAAACCACAGCCACATTAAGAAACTTGGGTGAAAAAATAAGTCTTGAAGGACATTTTAAAAGTTGTCAGAGATGGGGAGGCTCTTATTTCAGCAGGGAGCGCACTCCAGAGTCTCAGGGCAGCAACAGAGAAAGCACATTCCTGTGTAGTGACCAGACAAGCTGGTGGCAACTGCAAACGCACCTCTCCGGATGATCTCAGTGGGCAGTGTGGTTCATGGAGAAGATGATGTTCTCTTATTACCCAGGGCCTAAGCTGTTTAGGGCTATATAGGTTATAACCAGCACCTTGTATTTTGCCCAGAAACGTATTGGTAGCCAGTGTCGTTCTTTTAGTATAGGAGTCATATGGTATCTCCAAGATGACCCAGAGACCAATCTGAGTGCTGCATTCTTTACTAACTGCAGTTTCCGGACTACAAAAGCAACCCCACATAGAGCACAGTGCAGTAGTCAAGCCTGGAGGTTACCAGCATATGCACTACTGTTCTGAGGTTGTTTATCTCAAGAAACGGACACAGCGGGCATATCAGCCAAAGCTGATAGAAAGCACCTCGGGCCAACATGTCAACCTGAGATATCAGGGAGAGGTTTGGATCTAGAAGCACTCCCAGACAGTGAGGCTATTCACATGATAAGAGAAAACCGGGCTAGCAGACGCTAGCCCGATTTTTTCCCATCGTGAGAACCACTGGGCTTGGATGCTCTCCCCGCAAACTCCCTGGACCCCTTAGCAATGGACAGCTACAGGCCAATTTCCAATCTCCCTTGGTTGGGCAAGGTGATTGAGAGGGTGGTGGCCGACCAGCTCCAGGCAGTCTTGGAGGAAACTGATTATCTAGATCCATTTCAAACTGGCTTTGGAACTGGCTATGGGGTTGAGACAGCCTTGGTCGGTCTGATGGATGACCTTTACCGGGGAATGGACAGAGGGAGTGTGCCTCTGCTGGTTCTTCTGGATCTCTTGGCAGCGTTCAATACCACCGACCATGGTATCCTTCAGGGTCGCCTGGGGGAGTTGGGGATAGGAGGCACTGCTTTGCAGTGGTTCCATTCCTATCTCTCAGGTAGATTCCAGATGGTGGAGCTTGGTGACAGTTGCTCCTCAAAACAGGAGCTGTTATATGGAGTCCCTCAGGGCTCCATTCTGTTACCAATGCTTTTTAACATCTACATGAAACCACTGGGTGAGGTCATCAGGAGGTTTGGTGCTGGGTGTTATCAGTATGCTGATGACACCCAAATCTACTTCTCCTTTTCATCTTCAGAAAATGGCACTCATTCTCTAAATGCCTGCCTACAGGCAGTAATGGGCTGGATGAGGGATAACAAATTGAAGCTGAATCCAAGCAAGACAGAGGTGCTCATTGTGGGGGGCTTAGAATCTGAGGGGTGAGTTAGATCTTCCTGTGGTGGATGGGGTTACACTCCCCCAGAAGGAGAAGGTGCGCAGCTTGGGAGTACTCCTGGACCCAGCCTCACCCTGGTATCTCAGGTGGAGGCCATGGCCAGGAGTGCTTTCTATCAGCTTTGGCTGATTCGACAGCTGTGCCCATTCCTCGAAGAGGATGACCTCAAAACAGTAGTGCATCAGCTGGTAACCTCCCAGCTTGACTTTTGCAATGTGCTCTACGTGGGGCTGCCTTTGTACGTAGTCTGGAAACTTCAGTTAGTTCAGAATGCAGCAGCCAGACTGGTCTCTGGGGCAACCTGGAGAGACCATATGATGCCTGTTTTGAAACAGTTACACTGGCTGCCAATATGTTTCCGGGCAAAATACAAAGTGCTGGTTATTACCTTTAAAGCCCTGAACGGCTTGGGTCCGAGATATCTTAGAGAGCGCCTTCTTTTACATGACCCCCACCGCACGTTAAGGTCATCTGGGGAGGTCCATCTCCAGTTACCACCGGTTCGTTTGGAGGCGACTCAAAGGTGGGCCTTCTCTGTAGCTGCTCCTGGGCTGTGGAATGCACTCCCAGCAGAAATTTGTAATCTTAATTCTTTATTGTCTTTCAAGAGAGCCCTCAAAACTCATCTGTTTGGCCTGGCCTTTCAGGGTTTTTAATTGGTTTTAATTGTTTTAATGTTAACCTGGCTTTCAGGGTTTTAATTGTTTTGATAGTTTAATTGTTTTTTAAGATGTTTTTAAATTGGTGTTTATATTTGTATTTTTGTTTTAATTGTTTTTAATGATTTTTGTCTTTTAATTGTAAACCGCCCTGAGCCTGCTCGGAAGGGCGGTATAAAAATCAAATAAATAAATAAATAAATAAATAAATAATAAACCCTCTCTAAGCCAGGTCTCCCCGCAAACCCCATTTTGGTGGTTCCCGCTGATTGTGGAAACCACCTCTGTGTATCTGTTCTTTCTGGGGAAGTGTGACTCCATCCAGAACCGGCAGATCAAAATCATCTCCCAGCTTCTGACCCCACACAATAAGTACCTCTGTCTTATTTGGATTTAGGCTCAGATTGTTATCCCTCATCCAGCCTATCACTGCCTCCAGGCAGGCATTTAAGGAGGTTATGCCTTCACCTGATTTTATTGGCATGGAGAAACAGATTTGGGCATCATCAGCATACTGATAACACATTGCACCAAATCTGCTGATGATCTCTCCCAGCGATTTCATGTAGATGTTAAAAAGCAATGGAGACAGTATGGAGCACTGAGGGGCACCATATAAAAGTTCAGATTTTGAAGAGCAACAGTCTCCAAGGGGCACCATATGGAATCTGTCCTGAAGGTAAGAACAGAACCACTGCAAAGCAGTGCCTCCCACCCCCAACCCTTTCAGATGCTCCAGAAGGATACTATGGTCGATAATATCGAAAGCCGCAGAGAGATCCAAAAGGACCAACAGAGTCATACTCCCTCTGTCAATTCCTAATTGGAGATCATCCATCAGGTTGACCAGGCAGTCTCCACCCCATAGCCCACCCAAAAGCCATTTAAAAATGGGTCTAGATTAATCCGTTTCATCCAAGACTGTCTGGAGCTGGGAGGCCATCCACCCTCTCAATCACCTTGCCCAGCCAGCACCCTATGTTGTAATATGATGGATTCGAGTTGAGTCTTTCTCCTATGGACATTAAGCCTCTAATATCCATAGGGAGCTTATTCCACAGCCCAGGAGCAGCTACAGAGAAGGCCTGATCCCAAATCGCTGCCAGACAAACTGGCAGCAGCTGGAGACAGACCTCTCCTGGTGACCTTAAAGTGCAGTGGGGATCATACTGACAAAGGTGCTCTCCCAGATAACCCGGTCCTGTTTGGAGCTATAGAGGTAATTACCAGCACTTTGGATTTTGCCTGGAAACAAATCGGCAGCCAGTGCAGCTGTTTTAAAACAGGCATAATATGGTCTCTCCAAGAAACCCCGGAGACCAATCTGGCTGTGCATTTTGAATTAACTAAAGTTTCCAAATGACATACTGCTCTCGTGTCAACCGAAGCTGATAGAAAGTGCTCCTGGCCATAGCCTCCACCTGAGACACCAGGGTGAGGTCTGGGTTCAGAAACACTCCCAAACTATGTACCTGTTCCTTTAGGGGCAGTGCAACCCTGTTCAGAACAGGAAGTTCTATCACATTCCTCGAATTATGACCCCCTCACCATTAGTACCTCCATCTTGTTTTGATTCAGCTTCAATTTATTTTCACTCATCCATCCCATTTCTGCCTGAAGGCAGGCATTTAGGGGAGCGATGCCATTTCCTGGTGATGATGTCATGGAGAAATGGATTTGGGTGTCATCAGCATATCGATAACACCAAATCTCCTGATGATCTTACCCAGAGGTTTCATGTAGATGTTAATAAGCATTGGGGGATAGGATAGAGCCCTGGGGGACACCATACAACAGCTCTTGTTTCATAGAGCAACCATCCCTGAGTGACACCATCTGAAATCTGCCTGAGAGACAAGAACGGAACCACTGCAAAGCAGTTCCCCCTATTCCCATATCCCTCAGACGATTCAGAAGGATATGTCAGACAAGGGTCAAGAGAACAGGTGGTAGGCCACACCGTTCCAAGCAGCTTGTCCACATCCTCAGGCGTCACAAAATGAAACTGATCCAACCTAACCACATAAAAGGAGTTGCTGTTGTTACAGGTTTTGGAAGAAAGGCAGTATATAAATAAGATTGATTGATTGATTGATTGAATGATACCTGGACAGATGGACAGATATAGAATAAGAAAAAAGTGGGAAAGAAGTTGATTGGTGGAAGAGAACCCCCCCCCCCGACTTTTTTTTCTTTTTTGAAAGCCTCTGTTTGAGACAGGATTGCAAACATTTGGCCTAACAATGATATTCAGTACACATGTATCTGAAATGCACAAATCCCCTGGGCTAGTGAAGATATCCTGTGTAATGCACACACTTGTCTTGTCCAACAGCATCAGCTTCACCAGCCTGGCCTACTGCTAATGTAGTCAGCCAGAAGCTTTGATAAAAAGTCAATTCTCATTTATAGCATGCAGAGGCTGTGTATGTTATAAATGGGAATTATTATGGTCACACAAACATCCAATTTCCAACAGAAACCAGGCTTCCATAATCCACCCTACCTGGAAATAAGTGGAAAGGCAAGCAGCTTTAGAGATGATACACCCAGAACTTTGTGGTCAATTAATTCATCTGTAAACTGTGAAGATGTCTGTTGTCCTTAAGCATTTTCTCCATAGATCTATGGAGTCAATGGTGTGGGCATGGCTGAGAAGTAGATTAAGCTAAGAGATACAAGGGCTTGCTCAAAGTCACATTACAGGCCCATACAGAACCAGGGTGTTGTTGCGTCAGAGACTAGTGACTAGGTCTAGGGGAGATTTGGGTTCAAATTCCTCACGCAGCCATGCCGCTTTCTGGGTGATCTGAGGCCAGTCACTGGCTCACACATCATGCAGGGAAATGAGGGCAGTTGGAGCACCACTCAGGCTGCTTCGCGTGTGTAAACACAGCTGAGGGTGTTGCAAAAGAGTGTTGTTCCACTTTGCCTTATAGTCGTGCAAACGCAGTTGTGTGGTGCCTATTGGAAATAATGGGCGTCACGTCACGCAACTGTGTTTGCACAACTTTATGTCAAAGTGGAGCATCCTTGTTCTGCAACACCACTGGCACTGTTTACACATGCGCAGCAGTGTGGGTGGTGCGCCAGCTGGCCACATTGTGCTGCGTGGTATGCGAGCTCCTCTCAGTCTAATCTACCTCACAAGGTTGTTGTGACGATAATACGGCAGAGGGGAGAACCCTGAATTCTTTGGAGGAAGGGTGGGATAAAAATTTAACTACTAAACCTATCTGGCAAAAATAGGCATTTGTTTTATTTGCTGGACAGACCCCCGCCTCCTCCTTGCAGCAGCCCCAGTACAAATTGGGTTGCCCTGCAGCTGCTTCTGCAAGGAGAACACCACATGGGGAATTCCAGACACAGAGCTCCTGCATATTGTGCCATTTAGGGTACATAAATTTGGCCCTCCAACTGTTGTTGGACTACAATTCCCATCACCTCTGGCTATTGACCACTGCAGCTGGGGATGATGGGAACTGTAGTCCAACAAAAGCTGGAGGCACGGAATTGTGCCGTTTTGGTGTAGATTGATCCAATGTGGACTACAAGACCAGCGGCTTTGTAGGCCCTTTCATGTTAACCTCTTTCTCTCAATGAAACTCTGAGCAATTATGTGATAAGACCACCCAACCAGAAGTCTTGGAACTTCTCTCTGTATTGGTCAGTTCTTCTGATTATTTCTTGGAAATATTTTATGTGATTGCTGTTCTCTGCCCACATCCATATCTCAAACCCTCAGTTTTTCCTGATTGTGTTTGACTCTGTGGCAGTGAAGGGAGGGATTTCAATTTCCTAGGGGCTCTTGCCATTTCTGATTCCAGAAAATACAATTCCCAGGGAGCAAACAAGCATCACAGCACTCAGACACTATCACTACACTTGGGAGAGAACACCTGGAAAGAAACAAGCTGGCTTCCTAATAATCGCCAAGGAAGCTCGTAAAGATGGAGCAGATTCTGAATTGAGCACAGTAGAGTTTACCCATCACAAGTTCCTGTTGGATACACCTATAGTTCTTGCTAGGCCCACTCTTTAACTGGCCAGGATTTTGAGAGAATTTTGGACAAGTTCCCTCTGTTTTTCAAGGTGAACTTCAGCAGAACAAAGCATTCCAGAAGGATCTCAAAAAACTTGGAATGGAAAAACTCTGGTCTCTCTGGCTAGGGTTAACTATTAGCGAGATAGGGGCATGCAAGCAGGCCAACCAGAAGGAAAGAATGGGAGGGGGGGATATCCTTGTGTGAGGAGGGCAGCTAGTTGCATAGCAAAACTGGTGCCCTGCTGTGTAGTTTTTTTAAAAAATAGGAGTAAAATAGGAGTGATGTGGTCTCTATGAATGGCCCAAGACGAACCTGGCTGCCGCATTCTGCACCAGATACAGATTCCAAACTACGTACAAAGGCAGCCCAATGTAGAGTGCATTGCAGTAGTCAAGCCTGGATGTTACAAACATATGCACCACTGTTTTAAGGTTGTTTGTCTCATGAAATGGATGTAGCTGGCATATCAGCCGAAGCTGATAAAAAGCACTCCTGGCCTTTGCCTCAAACTGAGATATCAGGGAGAGGTTTGGGTCCAGAAGTACTCCCAAGCTATGTACCTGATCTTCCAGGGGGACTGACAGAACAGGCAGATCTAAACAACTTCCTAAGTTCCGGCCTTGCACAGCAAGTTCCTCCATTCTCCTTGGATTCCGCTTCAGATTCTTCTCTCTCATCCAGCCCATTGATTCCAAGCAGGCATTTAGAACGGTTAAGCCATCTCCTGATGAAGCTGATATGGAGAAATAGATCTGGGTGCTGCCTATTATATGCTGCCTATTATCACAGGCGGTTAATGGGACATCATGAGAAAGCAACACACATTGGTGGGAAGTGCCCACATCCTGGTACTTTTCACAGGATCGAGCACATGCATGAGGACACCCAAACAGCTCAGTGTTCCCCGTTCATAATTACCTGGAATATATAGATGTGTCCAAAATGCTCAGCTGTGTTATAAACTGAGCGCCATTTCTCCAGCTCAGAATGCAAACAAGATTTTTGTGTGTGTTGAAAAGCATTATATAAATATTCTTAATAGTGATTGATACAACGCTACACACATCGTGGAACGTAATGTTTGCACCGTTGTGCAAGAGCGCTGTTGCACATGTGTAAAAAAAAGTGCAAACTGGGTTGCATGACAGTGCAGCCATTATATATAACAGATACAGCGCAACTCTGTGTAATCTTTGTGCTTGCGTGACAGCTCTCTTGCGCAACTGCACAAAGGTTGCATCGCATCGTGTTTGCAACGTTGCGCAGCAGGTCAGCTAATAATAATAATCCTAGTCAATAATGCCTCATCCCTGGTGGTCAGCTGGATCTCTTGCCCAGTACCTTCATCCTCTGAAGACAGCGAATGCCACCATTTTCTTGCCAGCGTCATGGCCAGACATATTAGAATGGGCCAAGCCTAGAATGCTCAAAGTCATTTGAGGCCTTTGTGGACTTCCCTGAAGGCAAAGAAACACACTGCTCAGGTAGCTCCACAGGTACATTTTTCTCTTTACCTCAGCCTCTTCATCTTAAACTTCCCTGTTGCCGGGCAGTTGAGACATCTCAACATGTCTATGCCTGAGAACCCTGGAAAAAGAGGAGAAGGGGAGACTGTGGTGAGCCGGCTGCACTGCCTTCCGCCCACCCACGGGCTCTGTACATACATCACTTTGGTCTTTCTTTGGGTTAGCTAAATCCCCCTCTCCCCAGACCACAAGATACTACCCAGCAGTGAGAGATAACAGAGGGTTATGTGCTTCGAAGAGGCTGAGGTGGACGTTTCACTGAGGAGGGGGGGATGTTATGTGGTGGTGTACCCTACACACACATCATCTCTCCCCTCACAAAAGACAGGCTGGAACCTGCAATTTGTGGGGACGGAGACTCAGAGACTAGGGGAGATGTTTCCACCCCCTTTTCTCCAGCGTCTGTCGCCGGAGCCTCAGGGCTATTTCACTGGGAGGTCTTTAGACCAACGATAAATGATGTCAAAATAGGACTGCTTTTGAGGGGAAAGGAGTCAAGACAACAAACACACTTTCTCTAGTCCAAAATGGCCCACAGATAGATTTTCAGACTCCTGGGTTCAAATCAAGTAAAATGTTCTGCCTGGCTTTGGGCAAATAGATTTCTCTCACGCTTCGTTCCCACTCTATAAAATAGGGCTAATGTAGTAAAGGCAACAGAGATAAGCATTTGTCAGCTGAAAGTACTAAAGACATTTAGTGATTTATTTCAAAATTGGTATCCAACCTTTTGTCAGCAGACCCCATAATGTGGCTAACAATATCAGCAAATACCCCAGTGATCAGGTTGGGGGTGAAAGTCAGTATCCAGCTAACCTTGAACCCCAAAGCAATCACAGGGGAGGTGTCTGTTTATTCATTCTGTTTATATACTGCCCTTCCTAAAGTGGCTCAGGGCAGTTGACATTAAAATCAAACACACATAATAAAACAATTAAAAATTTTTAAAAATTGAAACCAGATTTAAAAAAAACACTAGATATCATTAAAAGCCAGGGTAAAAAGATGGATCTTTAAGGATGTTTTAATCGTGTTTTTAATAGTTTTAACATTTTAGGTTTTAAATTGTTGTAATGTTTTAACCTTTTTATTTGTTGTTTTTATTGTTTTGTTGTAAACTGCCCAGAGACTTGCATTTTGGGCAGTATACAAATGTATTAAATAAGTAAGTAAAAGTAAGTAAAGGCTCTCCTGAAGGCCTCCAAGGAAGATAATCCTCTTATATCCACAGGGAGTGTGGTCCACAACCCAGGGGCGACAAATGAGAAGGCCTCATCCCCAGTCGCCACCAGATGAACCGGCAGCACCTGAAGACAGACCCCTCCGGATGATCTTAATGAGTGGTGGGGCTCTTGTAGAGAAAGGTGCTCCCTCAGGTACCTCGGACCTAAACCATTCAGGGCTTTAAAAGTAATAACCAGCACTTTGTACTTTGCCCGGAAACATATCGGCAGACAGTGCAACTGTTTAAGAACAGGCTTAATGTAGATCTCTGGGATCGGCTCTCTCAGCCAGTTGCATCCCGTCCTGTGAGGTCTTCTCAGCTGGCCCTCCATAGTGTCCTCAGCCCTGGTGTAGCGCATGGTGCCTGGAGCCATAGGAGAGTCTTCTCTGTGGCCTCCCCTCTTCTTTGGAACACTCTTCCCCGCACAGATTCGTTCAGCTTTCTCCATAGCTGCTTTTAAGGCCCTTCTTAAGACCTACTTGTTTTGACAGGCGTTTGCCCTTTAATTTCTTTTATTTTATTAAAAAAAATTATTGTGATTGGTATTGTCGTTGTCCACTACCTAGAGTCTTTGGAGGAGACAGTATATATGAATTAATTAATTAATTAATTAATTAATTAATTAATTAAAGTGATCTCTCCGGGATACCCCAAAGACCAATCTAGCTGCCGCATTTTGAACCAACTAAAGTTTCTGAACTACGCACAAAGGCAGCCCTACATAGAGCGTATTGTTGCACTAGTCCAACCTGGAGGTTACCAGCTGGTGTACCACTATTTTCAGGTCATTGGATTGGGTTTAATCAAATTACATGATAGGCTGCACCTTTCCTGTAGATCAGTGCTCAATAGGGCCATCTTTTGGGTGGGGTGACTGGAGAGATCACCCCCAGCTCTGTGCTCACCCAGGCCCCATGGCCAGATGCAAACACCCACCCATTCCCGGTCAGCTGCTGGTCCTTGCCCTCTCTCCCCACACAGACGCTCTGCTGTCAAAAGTTGCCCAATGTAAGGCACTTCCTTTAGTCTTAGTCTGACCTTGTCTGGATTCAGTTTTATATTTCTTTCCCTGCATCGTTAAAGAAAAAGGGGCGGGGGGTAGACTCACTTATTTGTCATGATCTCTTGCTGCATCTATTTTGGTATCTCCTTCTCCCACAATTAGGATGTCATCTGCAATGATTTTTAGGTCTGAGATATTCTCTAGCTCCCGCTTCAGCCTGCGCTGGAACACTTCAGGAGCAGGGTGTTCAAATTCCTGCTTCAATGATTCTGCCAGTGCTATAGGAAGCCCATTGCCATACGTAGCCAACGATAACTGCCAAAGGAGTTGCAAAAGTGGTCAGATAACTTGAATGTGTGTCCAGTTCTATATGCCAGAAACATTTTTTATATCAAATACTGAGAATTTTTATATCCAATACTGAGAATACCTTTGCTCGGGATAGACCCCGTACCACATCATCAATGGTTGGTAGTTGGTAACGGCTGCACTTTAGCGCTCTGATTGGGATCAATACAAATATGCAGTTTTCCTGGGGGGTTTCGTACAATGACCAGGCTACTGATCCATGCTGTGTTGGTGTCTACTAGGGCAATTGTGCTCCTCACCTGTAGGCTGGCAAATTCCTGCTTCAATGATTCTGCCAGTGCTATAGGAAGCCTCCACTTTTGGGGTCCTCGCTGATTCTTCACTGGGATCGACCTCAAGTTTTAGCTTTCCTGCCACATATCCTTCACCCTGAAAAACATCCCCAAATTCTTGCAGTATCTGTTCCATTGTCTAGGCAGCTGAATGGTTCTGCTTGCTGGTCTTTACTGCATTCCCAATATTCCGATGTTGTACTTGAATCAGCGGCATGACCTGCACTGCTTTACTCCCCAACAGTGGTCTGTAGTCCTCTTCTTTCACAATAACAAATTCTAAGTGATTGGGCTTATTGTTCTTTCGTTTGTGAACCTTAACTCTCCACTTGCCCAGTGGTTTCAAGATACTCTTGATGTACATAATAAGCAACTGGCCACAGGGTTCAATCTCAGCCTGTTCATCCACAGTGACAATGGCAGCACATTGCAGGTGGCTCCACAATCCAGTTGAAAGTGAACTGGCTTTTTGTTTAACAGCATACTAGCAAACAGTGCGACGGTGTACATACTATTTCCCCCAGTATCCCCCACTAGGGATGTGCCCAAACGGACTCGTGCAGCTGCAGGCAGGGTGAGGAGTGATTCCCTTAAGAAGTGGGTAAGCAGGTCCTTACCTGCTGTGCTGCCACCCTGCCACTTTTCTGAGTGCAACCCTCTACCAGAGGCTGCATGTAGCTGCAGCACCGTTCCCTGCAGCCTGCATGCAGCATTGGCATTTGCGTGGTCAGCATGGTGTTGCTGACCATTCAAATGGCCATCATGCCATGTGCCGTGCTGTGCGCAGGCTGCAGAGAACAGTACTGCAGCCATGCGAAGCCTTTGGTAGAGCAGAACCTGGAAAAGCAGTGGGGCAGCAGCGGAGCAGGTACTTCTTTGCTTCTTAAGGGAAGTGTTCCCTGACCTACCAAACGGTCAGCTGTGGGTGCCTGAGCCAGTTCAGCACTTCCTTAAGGAGATGCCAAAGCAGTTCGTGCACATCTCTATCCCTCACTACATGCACATCAAGATTGGGTGATCCCAAGGTGTAGTGATCAGCCCCCCCCCGCCCCCCGCAAGAGTTAACAGAAAGGGAACCCTGTCTTAACTGACAGACTGGTGAACTCCAGGGCTCAGCCAATCAGCACACCAGGTGGGTGGTATCTAGAGAGCTGTTGCCAGGAAAAAGGGAACTCTTTGTTGGAAGAAGCTAGGCTGGAGGTGCTGAGAAGGACATGTGGCCATGGACGTTGGCTGCAGGAGAATAAGTCAGCAGATCCTTGAAGGGCATGAGGGCAGGAAGCTTGAATTCTCATCAGGTGTTTGGTGAGTTCAAGGCAAGAGCTAGGGCTTATGGCTTTGGGAAGTTTAGTCTAGGAGAAGATTTTAGTCAGACTTTGCGTTAGAAGTTATTTCTTTGGTGTGTGTGCTTTTGAATATTCCTAATACTGTTCTATTATTGTTTATCTGTAACATAATTAAAATAAAAAACACTAGCCTATGCCCACCATACCTAGGGCATTGCAAAAGACTCTATAAACATTTAAGCATGAATTAAGACAACCCATTATTGTAATCCTACTAAGTATTTTTAATTGTATTTAAAGCTGAGAAAGCCTCAGACAGAAGCAGTCTGTAGTAATTGAATAAAACTGGGTTTTTAAAGTTCTTTTCTTTTTACAAGCTTCTCCAAGCTGGTTTTTAACTGAAGAAAAGGGAGGCCCAAAGGAGGACTTCTCTGGTGCAAACAATGGTCAGAAACAATCAGTTTTCTCAGCACGTATAGACTTACATGTGGAAGATTTTTGTACTTATCCAATAGCAAAATAAAGAGTTTTCCCTGGGATTCCACCCCAAGCCCAGGGAGGTTCAAGCTCTGTTAAGAGGGTGGTGGTGGCAGCATTTTGAACCTACCAATAATACAGAATAGTTTGAGAAGCCTAGCCAGGCAGCTCAGCAGGAATGATTCAGCATTTCTTTCCCTCACTTGAGCTTGCTCCAAAACAAAGGCTTTAATCCGCTACACAAGGTTAGGTTTTGAACATCCTCACAGCCTTCAGATTCATCACCATCCTGCAACTCCTTCACTCTTAGGCTCTAAGGCTGCTTAATACTTCTGCATTGGTTTTGGAAGTGATTTGGCTTGCCACACCCTCTGCACTGCTGCCTATTTGTGAGGCATTTTTCCTTTTGCTTCTCATGATGTTTCCCACAACATAGGCATTGCATCTTGGGCATCTTTTCAAGAGGCTACCTGTTCAGCCCTTGGTGGCTGCTATTGGATACCAACCATTTGCGCGTCTGGTGTGCCTGCTTGTAGTTTTAGTCTCTCTTTAGAAGCTTCTGCTGCCCTCCCTATCTCCAGGCAGCAATTCAGTGTTAACTCTGCTTCTCACAGCAATCGCTCACAGTGCAGCTGATCCCTTGTTCCACATACAATTCTATCCCTGATTAAAGAGTCCGTTAGTGCTCCAAAGTTAGAGGATGCAGCTAGATGCAATATCCATCTTGTGCCTTGAGTGACTGTTCTAAAGTAGAGCCCATGCTGAGACTCGTAAGAGACTTGCAAATCTCTCTCCCCTTTTCTCCTAGAAGGTAGTATAGCAGCTTTACCTTATGCATTTCTTCCTTTCCCTCCAAGGCTAGGTATAGATACAGTTCAAACCCCTGTCTCCAACACATCCATGCCTGGGACAAATTAGGTGCGGTAAAGTCCAGTGGACAGGGAGGTTTCAGGCCTCACTCCATGCTGCAAAAGCCTTTGCTGTTTTGTCTGTTCTTACTGCACTGCCTCTGCTGGGTTACTTTTCCAAACCACTGCCACCATGTTTCAAGTGGGGTTTGCCCTCATTAAAGGGTCAGGACTGGAGGACATAATAAAAGTATTTTATTGGAGAAGTCAGCTTCAACATCCATGCCTCCTACTCCATGCTGTAATAACATTAACAAGCACTTTCTAGTGGCTGTTCCCTCTGCCTGTATCACCCCCCTCCCCCGGTGTGGCTGTGCTATTGTTCCTGACTGATGCCTCACCTCTCTTTCTTAGTTCCACATACCTTGATACACTTACAGAGGTAAGATAATTAATGTTATTAGTTTGCTCAACCAATTAACAAAACTTGCTTGCCATTTTCCAGTTCATTCAGAAATGGGCCAGATTCCTCTTAGTTTTTCTGGATTAGGTCAAATCTTCCAGTTTGCTTTCCAAGCTAGTCATATCTTTCTGTCCCAGACCAAACAGCAGGAAAGTCTGGAGTGGCGAGATTAGTCAATACCAGACCTCTCCCTATTTTCTTCATTATCTCCCTCACTCCAAGGGGCTGCTGGGGAGAGGGGCAAACACAGGAGGAGTCTCCTACTTAATTGGGGGATTGGCTTGTTGGGGGTATATTTACTTATAGAGCAGAGTCAGGAGCGAACTCACTCCCATTACAGCAGAAGTTAACAGAGTCTCTGGGGCAACAGCTTGTAAATGATAAGCATGGAGATTCATGTAAGATTAAACTAATCTACTTTATTCAGAAGTCCATGATGATAGGAAAAGACCTATATCTAATAGAAGCATTCTGGGAAGAAGACGAAGGAACGGAAGTCACTCTCAGGAAGTTCCTGAGTACATTCTATCCATAGAGGGGGTCATAGAGGCAGAGATAAACAGGAAAGAGAAGGGGACACCCTATCTAGGAGAGCCAGTGTGGTGTAGTGGTTAGAGTGCTGGACTAGGACCCGGGAGACCTGAGTTCAAGTCCCCATGTCTGGGCCAGTCACATCTCTCTCAGCCTAACCTACTTCACACGGTCGTTGTGAGGAGAAACTCAAGTATGTAGTACACCGCTCTGGGCTCCTTGGAGGAAGAGCGGAATATAAATGTAATAATATAATAATAATCTATCTCTACTCCCAATGCCCCTAGTGGTCATTAGGGTTACTGGTGCAAAAGGTTGATGCCATCTGGAACTAGATCCAACATGGCTTCTGTTGCTTGTTCTGGAGTAGAGGCGAGGGTGAATGAGGCTTCTTTTAAAAAGAGGCCTTTTAAAATAATTCAGGCCAAAGGACTATAATATACTATGACTTACACTTTGCTGTAAGGTTCCAATCTGGTGGATGGGGGAGCAAAAAGGAGAGTGGGAAATATTTTGCGGGGAGCACTTGCTACCCTCTGGAGTCACCCTGGCATGTAGGCAAGGAATAGAAGAAACAGGCTCCATCCATGCTTAAAGAAACTGTAGAGAGAGACTGCAGAGTATTGCTTCTGGCGGATAAACTTTTATGTATTTATCCTTCAACCCCTTGATTAAGTGTTGTTCTTTTAACAGTGTCTATTTGCTATGTATATATTATTTAATTATAGGGCATTGTTGAGACTGTAGGTCTCCTTCTTGAGCTTAAATATTTAATTGCCACTTGCTAATTGGAGTCACAGAGGAGAGCAAGTCCTCTTTCTAGTGTCAAAAGAAAGATGTAGTTTGGTACAGATTTCAAGCAAGAAGGACTTAATTACTCTTTTATTTGGAAAATTGTCATTTAAATGGTTTTTAAGTGGGCAGATACGTACCTGTATTTGTTATATCAAATGTTGTTACTTTCTTTGCAAAGTAAGTGTGTGTGTGTATAATACACACACACACACACACACAATTCTAATTCCTATGGCTGACTTCCTGTCTAGAGTAGATGTGCACTACGTGAGATGCACCAGAAAGCTTCTACTTAGGGAGGAGAGCTGGTCTTGCAGTAGCAAGCATGACTTGTCCCCTTAGCTAAGCAGGGTCTGCCCTGGTTGCATATGAATGGGAGACTACATGTGTGAGCACTGTAAGATATTTCCCTTAGGGGATGGAAGTGCTCTGGGAAGAGCTTCTAGGTTTCAAGTTCCCTCCCTGGCATCTCCAAGATAGGGCTGAAAGAGAGACTCCTGCCTGCAACCTTGGAGAAGCCACTGCCAGTCTGTGCAGATAATACTGAGCTAGATGGACCTGTGTTCTGACTCAGTATATGGTAGCTTCCTACGTTCCTATGTACTAACTCAACTACAGCAACTGGCATGGGGAAAATTTTTGCCCATCTCTGCTTCCCTTGGAAACATTCTGCACCACCCAAAAATATATCCCTTTCTCCAGCTCTCGCTACAGCCATCCACCTTCCACTACCAAAGGAGATTGAAATGGCCTCGGAGTCTTCAGCTGGGGGAGCTTTAAGGCTTACAAGCAGGACTTGTTCCATTCACCAGCCCTGCCCTAGTGCTGTTACCCCTAAGACTCAGTCAGAATCCCAGGGCTCTTTCCATACCAAGCCCTCCATCTGGACTGGCCCCTCATCACTGGCCAGTCCTCCCTTAAATAGCTCCTGACAGCTGAGGCAAATCTCGCAAGATCTTGCCTTGAGATCTCACAAGAGCCACTCCTGATCCTGTGAAGCTGCACTGGCTGTTGAGAGCGAAGCAACCTATCCCTGCTGGGGCCAGCATGAAGGATTCCAGGTGGGCATATTGATGTCTCCTTCTCCCCTCACCTTATAGGGTCCTCCCTGTAAAACCCAGGCAGGGGAAGCCCCGACATGAAGCTCGCCACGTTTACTCATGGTGATAATCGGCTCCACCTCAGGGGTTCCCCTACACCCTGGAGGCCACACAGCCCTCAGGGACATATTTTAGGTGATGCAGGGCACTTCTGAGGGAAAGGGAAATTGTTAAATGAATTCAGGATCTTCCAAAAAAAGAAGCATTGTGGAGGCAGGCATGTTTGTGTAGCAGTGTTTGCTTATTTAACTGATTAGAACTGCAATCTTTTGTATGCTTACTTGGTGATAAACCCCACTGAATGCTGTAGGACCTATTTCTGAGATTTGTTTGTTTGTTTGTCATGTTTCAATGACAAGGTTCTCCAAGCAGTTTACATACAAAAAGAATAAGAAGATGGTTCACAATCTAAAAAGGAGCATAAAATAGACCACTAGCAACAGCTGCTGGAGGGATGTAATGGGGATGTGCACAGAACTATGGGCCTCCAAACCAGTTTGAACAGCGGGTGGTTCAAACCACCTGCGCACATCGCGCGCAGGTGTGCCTGCTACTTCTGGGTACATCTGGAAAACATAGCAAATGGGGCGGCAGGGCGCCCCCCCCGGATGTTTAGAAAACCGCACACCGGTGGGGGGAACATGGCTGGGGGGTGGGGAGTGCATCCTCCCCTGCCCTTAAAGCTACACACACACCAATTCTGTGCACATCCCTAGGTTGCAGTGCTGGAGCCAAGTAGGGCCAGTTACTCTCTCCCTGCTAAATATAAAGAAAATCACACTTTGAAATGTGCCTCTTTGCCCAGTTAGCAGGGGTGTGAGTAAATGTCCATTAAACTGCTATCCTAATTTGTTAAAAGCCAGACAGCCCTAGAAATGGGAAACAGAAACAGCAAAGTTGGAGTGGGCCTTGGGACAAACAATGAAGATTGGCCCCGGCCTCCCCACCTTCTTCTTTGGAGAGGTGGGGGGAAGAGTGAAGAGCAAGTTGTCACTCAACTGATGGGCCCGCTCCAGTGTTCCCTGTAAAAGGGATTCCCAGACGTTGTTGACAACAATTCCCAGAATACTTGGCCAAAGGCCATTGCAGCTGGGGATTCTGGGAGCTGTAGTCAACATCATCTGGAAATCCCTGTTACAGGGAAGACTGACCCCCTCTCCTTCAGGGGTCCATTTGTGTCCCACTTGTTCAATTATATTAGCTACACCCTTGCCTAGACATCATTAATAAAATGTGGATTCTAAGGTCTAGCAGGAGCTTCTATGCACACTTGGGTAGGCAAACTCCTTGCATATGAACGTCAGCAGCAAGGGAATTTTACCCTTGGGGCGGCCGTTCCATGAGGCAGGGTGAAGTGGCCACCCCAGGCATGGATGTGACAAGAGGCGCAGCGAGTGGCAAGTGCTACCTTTCCACCACCCTAGGCACACCTGCCCACGAATGGAGGGCATCATATACTCCTTTGCCTCAGGCAGCAAAAAATCCTGAAGCTTCCCTGTTTACCATGATGTGAATGACATGCCAACCCTTGGCACTTGGAAAACTCCCCCCCGCCCCCCTCCAGGCCTCCACCAGCTGCTTCCATAGGTGCAAAGCTCTCATAATCTGAGGGTGTCTTGTGTCATTTCCGACCCAGAAATGTCAGTCAACGTCCCTGGATGCCAGTCTAGTCTCTTGGTCGTAGCTTTGTTTGTTTGTTTAAACTGGCTTCACTGCTGTGCCCTTAACAGTAACCAAGCACACAGAAATCTAGCCGGTCAAGTCTGCCCCCCCCCCCCCCGCTTTATCTCTGTGCCAGAAAAAGCATCAGCAGTTAAGTTCTGGTTGGCCAAGCTGCACGGAAAGCCACAGGAGCCGGAGCAGAAAGGAAAGGTGGCAATCCTATAATTCTCCAGATCGTGCCGTGAGATAACAGAAAATCTGTCTCCAGCCGGTGCCCACTCGCTTGATGAAAAGAGCACGGAGCGACTTCCGCCCACCCCCTCCACGGCCCACTTTGGCGGCAACTCCAGCAGCCCCATCAAGGCCGAGCTGCGGCCCGGGGCTGCCTGCCAGCGGCCGCCAAGGCCTCCCACTCCATGTTTAGGGGATCCGTCTGTGCAGCCTTCCCTGCCCACCACAGGTTCGGCTCAGTGCTCCTTCCCTGCCTTGCGATGAGGAGGCTGCTGAGCTTTAAATAGAAAAAGGAAGGGGGCGCCTAAAAATAAAGCTTAATTACAGAGGAGGAGGGTGACTGGAGTTCAAAGCGCTCAGAGCAGCAAGGGACTGGAAGGCTCCAGGCCGATCCTCCTCTTCCTCAGAGCCGGCAGGGCCAAACGGGAACGCTAAGCCTATTGTGTGACTGGGGCCTGCCTGCCTGCCTGCCTGCCGGTTTGTTTTAAAATGTAAATCGCAGCAGGGTGAGGGGCTCCCACATCCGGCTTCTGTGCTCGAATTGCAGGGGGAGCCTGCAGGGGGCCTGGCCCCCTTAGCTTTTCTAGTGGCCCCTTGGCTACTGCTTTTAGAAGGTGGGGTGGGGAGAGTGCAAGACTTGCTGGAATCGGTGGGTGGGTCTTGTAAATCTCATGAAGGGCCCCCCTATCTGTTCTCCCATTATTTGAGTGCTGTGTGGATTGGGGCCTCAGCACCAGCGGGGAGAGGGGCTTTAACCCTTTTGCTTTTGCTGTGGATCCGATCCAGATCAGCCCCGGCAGGTGCTATTTCCCTATAGGAAAAAGCTCCTATAGGCAACTATAAACCTCTGGCCCACACACTGCACCAGTGTGGTGTAGTAAAGGTGCGGCACTAGAACTGGGGAAACCCAAGTTGAGATCCCCATTCAGCCATGAGCCTCATTGGGTGACTCTGGGCTGGTTATTTATCTTTTGTAAGGATCACCATAACCATGGGCACCGCTCTGGGCTGCATGGAGAAAGAGTGGGATATAAATGTAATGAATAAATAAATATTTCCTTTTTATCCTCTAACTGCTGCTGTCTGGGCAAAGAGGCACCTCTTAAAGTGGTGGGTCTCTCCTATTTAGCAGAGGGGGGGGCACAGTCCTTATTCAGCCCAGTATCACACTCCTCCCAGGGGCTGTGTGCACTGGTGTCTCTCTTGTGTCTCTTTTTAAAGTGAGTCCCTTTGAGATGGAGAACTATCTTTCACTCCTTGGCTATGAAAACTGTTGAGAAAAATGGTTGAAGTGTACTTGTTGTTGAAAAGTAGCATAACAATAATAACTAGCTGACCCAGTGCAGAGCATCTGCGCCCCTATTCCCGCCTGCAACCGATCCAGCTCCCTTCCCCATCCTGTCTCCATCTCTTCAGCCATTCCCCCTTCAGTCAGATCGTTCTCCCCACCCACCTACCTGTTCGGCCAGTCCGCTCTCGCCCCCATCCCTTCAGCCCTGGTTTGGCTGCCCGTGCCACCGTCTGCTCAGCCATCCTCCTCACAAGGAGGCGGGTGGTTGGAGCCGGCTCGCAGTGGTGCCCCTGGCGCCTCCTCGACCTCCCTCCCTCCTCAGCAGGCCGGTTCGGAGAGAGGCTGCCCCTGCTGTGCTCTGCTCTGTTCTATCCTGCCAGGAAATCTTACGAAAGTTGCCACGCACCACGCTCAACCATAGGTACGCCTTAGAGAATTATATAGAGAGATATAATGATTATGATGATGACTTTTTTCACCCAGCTATTCATTCATTCGTTCATTTATTTATTAAAAATTTCTTGTATACCGCCTCCTCCAAAGACTCTAGGAGGTGAGCAATAACAATTTTTTTAAAAAAATTAAAGGGCAAAAGCCTGGCGAAAACGGTAGGTCTTAAGAAGGGCCTTAAAGCAACTAAGGAGGGGGCTGAATGAATTGTGGTGGGAGAGTGTTCCAAAGAAGAGGGGCAGCCACAGAGAAGGCCCTCCTACGGGCCCAGGCACCACACACTACACCAGAGAGGGCTGGCTGAGAGGACCTCTCAGGATGGGATACAACCAGAATATTGTGGAATATTATGAATATTATATTCATAATATTTCACATGAAATATGTATACCCTCCAACATTTCACAAATAGAAATAGGGACATTATCACGTAACCTCCCGTTCTCCCACCATTTGATCACACACACACACACACACACACACACACACACACACACACACACACACTTCCTCTATTACAAACTGCTGAACACTTTTTTTCTGCTTGCACATGTAGGATAGCTCTTCCTGCTGCGCCTTTTATTGTGGTCTGATCACAGCATGTCTGTAAATGGGCTGTTCCAGAATGTAATAAAACATGGTCTGAACAGAGCTTGCAAATAAATTTAAGCTGAGCGCATACAGAGAATCCGAATGCTCCCACAGATTGTCGCTATCTTTTCTTCCAGGATCTGATGTTTTGGTCACATGGGGAGAAGGCTGCTGGCGCCATTTTCACTGCGCCACCTGCTGGCCAGCTCTTGCTTTGCTTGATTAACCCATCACTTTTCAAAGTACTTTTCTAATTGATGTGTGTTAATCATGGATGCAGCAGCTGGCCAGCAGGTGGCACAGTGGAAATTGCACCAAGAGTCTTCTTCCAATGTGAAGCCTTCACCTTCAGATCCTGGAAGAAAATGCAGTGAACACGTATGGGAGTGTCTGGATTGTCTGTAAACTCTCTCCTTATATTTATTTGCAAGCTCTGTTCATGGTGTATTATTTTACTGCTGTCTGGAAAAGACCAAAGTTATCACCTGCTCACTGCTGCAGATGACACCACTGTTAAAGGTATAGCTACAGGGGCTGGTTGAAACATTGGCAAGCATTAGCTGTAAAGTGTTCATTTCCTCTGCAATAGCTTGTCAGGCTCTGACTTCGGAAGCAGAGTGTATTAGTAAACAGACCATTAAACACTTCCTTTTTATGTTGACTTTATCAACTCAAAGGAAGGAAGTCTTTTTTAAAAAAGAAAAAAGAAATCCCGAAAGGTAAAAATAGGGACAGTTAATCCAGACTAACATTATTAGTGCAAACGGGTTGCACTAATGCAAGGATGTTGTGTCAGCTAGTTCCACTAACAGGGTGTGCTTGCACAACCTGTGGTGTGCCACCAGCAGTGTCATCTTTGTTACGTAAGTGCAACATTTGCACAAGAGGACCAAGAGCTCAAGAGGTTGCTGAACGTCGGCTCAGGTATGTGACCTTCCTGCATGGGTGTATCTTTGTTGCCCTCCTGCAGTGTGAGTCTAGGTGTCAGCCTATAGTTTATCATGGCCAGATTTAAGAAAACAGAGGCTGACAGTGCTTCCAGACATGATCCTTGTAGTGCCACTCAGTTATTGCTTTTCCACAGTGAGTATAGGAACATACAAAGCTGCTGTCTGCTGAACCAGACCATTGGCCCATCTAGTTCAGTATCGTCTATTCTGACTCGCAGAACTCTGCAGGCCTTCAGGCAGGATTCCCCCCCCCCGCCCCAGCCCTACTAGAGATGCCAGGGATTGAAACTGAGATCTTCTGCAAGCTAAGCAGATGCTCTGCCACTGAGCTACAGCCCAATCCTGTGAGTCACAAGTGAAATTGCATACTGTTTCCACTCTGCAGGCAGTACAGCGTGCATGTTTTGGGGACATAGTAGATTGACCCTCTCCCCTTCACCCCTCCTGTTTCTATTATATTTGGCATGCACTTCTCCAAAAACAAATGCACTTTCCCCCCACCCCCACCCACAAAAGGCAGTAACAACAGCCCACACATGTGGTATCTGCAAGTCACATTTTCAGTGTTAATAAATGTGACAACTTAAATGCAGGGAAATTTCAGTGTGTTATGGATGGATGGCAAATGTCGTGTGAACCCCTAAAGAGTGAATGACAATCCCAAACTAAGCACCCCATCTGGAAGTACCCTGTCCCAGGTAAATCAGGACAATTGGAAGCAATGCATACAGAACTGAAGTGAATTCTGTGTGGGGAAAGTCTCTTACCTTAACTTATTAGTCTCGTTATTTGATATCTCTCTCTCTCTCTCTCTCTCTCTCACACACACACACACACACACACACACACACACACACACACACACACACACACACGCGTATATTCTCAGTTGTGGAAGCTGTTGGATTAAAGAACTTTGGGGGTGGGAAGAGAGAGCAAGGGGGGGAAATATATTGAATTCAGGAAGTATCAAATACTTAACATTACTAACCCTCATCAGCAAGGTTCTATTATTATTTAATAAACACTCTGCAGATGGAAACTGAGCAGGACAGAAGCCAACACAAGGGCAATAGCCAAGACTCAGGAGGTAGAATTGTCCTGAAATTTCAGACCACCATCCTGACTTTTTGGCTGTCTCTCCCACTATTAAAGACTATTGTACATCTCTTGACTGCTGTGTTGAGTGGTAGGGATGTGCAAAATGTTTCAACATGAAAACATTTTGACTCGAAATAGGCCATTTTGAATGTTTTGAGCTCAAAACAAAACACGCTTTAAATAAAGGGCATGTTTCGGGCTTAGAACAAAGCAACCCTATTTCAGTTCAAAACATTTTGATGTTTCATGCACCATTTTGGAGGCCTGTTTTTCCCTTACTGATTGGTTTTCTGGCACTGGTTTCTGATTGGCTTGTTACACAGATCAAGTGTTGTCATGGGCAACTGAACTGTGGCCCCATTGGCTGGGAGGAGGGAGCCAAAAGGAGGGATTTTCAAAATATATTTAAAGGGACTGGGAGGCAGAGAGAGCCCTTATAAGATCCTATGGAGGTTTAGAGGAATGGTTAAACATTTGTTAAAAATCGCCTGCTTGCCCATTTCTCTTGTGGGTTGGATGGTCACAGTATTTTGTTTGTTTGTTTCCAGTTCATGTTAGTGATAAATTATTTCTGTATTATATTCATTAACTGCTGTTCTATGGGGGACTCAACGGACATGCAAAACTAAAAATACAAATCAAAATAAATATGATTCAAAATCAAGTAAAATAACTAATTAATTAAAAAAACAACCTCGTAACAGTCTGAAATTAATCCTCCATTTTAAAAAGCAGCAATATCCTAGCGAGATAAATCCTTGCAGCAACCTATTAACAGTGTGTGGGAAAGGCCTTCTGATACAAGAAGGTCATCATTGGCTGACCAGACTAAAAGGTGGCCAGGCAGAGCTCTATTGGGAGTGTGATTCAGAGGGTGAGTGTCGTGACAGAGAAGGCCCTGCTCCTCAGAAGTACAGTGTTTATCTGACTAAGAGATGACGGAGCAGAGCCTCTGCAACAGAGCTCAAAGGATAAGGATGAGGCTGTAGCCCAGAGGTAGAGCATCTGCTTTGCATGAAGAAGGCCCCAGGTTCAAACCCTGGCATCTCCAGGTAGAGCTCGGAAAGCCTGTTGCCTGAAACCTTGGAGAATCTCTGCCAATAGTCTGTCTTGGTATAAGGCATCTTCCTATGTCACTATGTAATTTATGGGAAAGGATGTTGTCCCCTCAGGCTTGATCATAGGAAGCTGCTTTGTTCTGAATCGGATCCTTGGTCTAGCTCAGTATTTTCAGCCGTGATTGGCAGCAGCTCTCTAAGGTTTCAGACATCAGTCTTTTCCAGCCCTACCTGGAGATGTCAAGGAATGAATCTGGGACTTTCTGCGTGCAAGTATTTCCGCTGTACTATGGCTTCTCCCATCTTAGTCTAGTGGACCATCCGCAGCTTCAGAGATTAGCAAAGTGCTTTGAATTGGACTTGAAAACTTAAAGGTAGCCTGTGCATCCAAGCTGAAGGCAGTAATATTCGACAGGTATGGGTACAATAAATATTTATATACCGCTTTTCAACAAAAGTTCCCAAAGTGGTGTACATAGATGCAAATAAATAAAGATGGCTCCCTGTCCCCAAAGGGCTCACAGTCTAAAAAAGAAACATTAGACACCGGCACCAGCCACTGGAGGGATGCTGTGCTGGGGCTGGAGAGGGCCAACATGCTCTCTATACCTTGCTCCCACCCAGAAGCAAGGCAGCGGCAACATTCTCTCTTGGCTGGTCTCTCTTCAGAAGTACTGAACAGTCATTGTTCTGTTCTGGGGAAACCTCGCGGTTGGCGAATTTGTGGTAGACGAGCCATTGAAATCAATGGCAGACAGGGGGTTAGGGGGATCGTGGTCACGAAAGGACCACAAAATACAGTTTTAAAAAAGGAAAAATCCCAATAATATTTTTACTCTTAGTAAAAATAAGAGTAATTCTAAGAGTGAGTAAGAGTAGTGAAGGGGACCCACAAAAATGACCCCCTGACCCCTGAAAATCATGGGGGGGACACCCCAGTTGAAAAAAATCTCATCAAACTACAGATACTCAGGTCGTGGTTGGCAAGACAATTTCTTAGTCTTGGATACTCAAATCCGCGATTGGGGAACCTGTAGGTTTGGCAAGGAATGACTATAGTGCATTACACCTCTGGACAGGACATTATCCGCAAACGCCATTTCCTCAGAACTGCAAAAAAAATGAACATTGTCCTATCCCTCCCCCAAACCTTACCCAGAGTTTTGTGCTGTTGTGTGGCACAGCCTCCAAGTTAATGGTGACTAGATCCCTCGCAGAGAGGAACGGTTGCAGCTGGCTCACAGAGGAAGCAAGGAATAGGCACTCCTAGCCATGGCTGCCACCAGAGGGTCAAGTAGCAAAGCCTGGCTCCAGGTTGTGAACTTGCTCTGTTCGAGAGACACAAGCCCTTCTAGGACAGGCTAAACAATGGCCTCCTCAGCTCTTGATGTTGCCCGAGGCTGACCTGCTGCGTAATGTTATGTGTACGCTAAAATAACATCAGTGCTGTTGCACACGAGTGCAAAAATTGCGCAAGTGCAATTGTGTGACATTACCGTGTGCAGCCATTATTTTCAGCACAGGCATTTATGTTTGCTATGTATTTATGCAAAATTTTATGTATATATGTTATGAATTTCCATGCTACTGTTCAATAAAAATATTTGCAGGGCACTGAGGGCAGTTTATGAGTTTGTGTATTATTTACCTTTCTGTGACACCTTTTGTCTTGGGATCCCAGGGCAGTGACCAAAAATTAATAAACTAATTAAAACATGTTGGAGGGGAGGAGTTTGACTAACCCCAATTATACCATCTGGAAGTGGGGACCCAACAACATCTGGGATTAGAGAACTCTTCCATAGAGCATGTGTTCATACGTGAAATCAGCTTGCTTCAACACTCTGTAAACTGCTGTACTCCCACTGGTTGTGCTGGACAATTGAGTTCACATCTGTCCTACATTAACACTCATGTGACAGATACAGCACAAGAGAAGCTCAGCGGATGGTGCGTTCAAACCTTCCGTGTGAATGTACCCTGCAGTGGCCACAAGGCAGTCTCTGGGTTTATTAGCTTTTTCTCTCAATGTCGGGGGGGGGGATCTGGGGTGTGTGGCTTCCGTGCTCTGGGGAAGTGCCTTAATGGTCCTCGGCCAAGTGTGTGAAATCGCTCCTAGTTCCCGGAGACAGACCCAACTGTCCTGGCCGTGTTCAGATCAGAGTTCAGCTGCTTGCATTCCCCGTACAAGGTTTGCACTGCATTGCAGCAATCTGGGTCCACGGGCAAGGCAGCAATAGGAAAGCCTGCACTTGCCCTGGCAGCTGGTTTCAGTTAGGTCTCGAGACACATGAAAGCCAGCCATGGTTTATATTTAGCAGAGCTGATTTCAGAGGAAAGCCTTTTATCCTCCAGGCTGGTCATCCATCATGGCCTTTGAGGGTGGGGCCACATCTCCAAATAGCTCCCTCGGACACACAGCAACAGCAAAACCGCACTTCCTCCCCTGGAAGCTTCCTGCAAGACAGGCGCCTGTTGCGGCCAGACCCTCTGACAGCAGGGTTCAGGCTGAGCCAGGCCTCACCAAGGCTCAAGCCCTGAATCTCTTTGGAATGCTCAGTCCTAAGACTTGGGAAGTGGCACAAAAACATGGATGCCTTTGAGCATGTGCAGAGTGGTGCTTCCTTGGCAGTAAACAACTCAGACTTGCCCCAACACATTTGGGATTAGGGGGCAAATCTTCCAGCCTGGAGGATATGAGTTGGGCCAGATTCCATATGAAGCACGTGCTTGGATATGCAAGGTTTGTTTTTTAATCCTTATATAGCAACTGGCAGGGGGTGGATGGGATCTGAATCGAGACTGTGGTGGGGGTAAAGGGTTAAAGCCCTTCTCCCTCACACCATAGTCCTGATCCTGGGTGGTTTCTCAGTTCAGAAATTTAGCTCTGCCTGGAAACAATTCATAGGTTGTTGGTCTTTTCCAGACAGCAGTAAAAATTGTTCTGAAAAGAGCTCGCGTATAAGATAAAGCAAGAGCTTATGTCCAGATTTGTTGTCTTTATTCTGGGAATCTAATGGGGATATCCCATGGGCATCAGCCTTCTTGTGTTATTGCTGCTGCGCCCCCTGAGAGTGGTTTGAAAAGTGGTGGGTTCATCATGGAAAGCAAGAAGCGACCAGGAGGGGGCACAGCAGAAATAACGAAAGAAGCCTGAGGCCCATGTGACATCCCCATCAGATCCCAGAATGAAAGATGATGAGAATCTGCGGGAGTGATGCTCTGTAAGCTCTCACTTTATATTTTTTGCACAACCTCTTTTCAGAGTGATTTTTCCTGCCCTCTGGAAAAGACCTTCCCCGGCCATGTCATGTCTGCCCTTCACTTCAAGCTGGGTTCTTTTGATCTTTTCAGAGCAATGTGGCCCAATAAAGCAAAGTACTAGATTCCATTTGGGGACATCAGCCTTGTCTTCCCAACCCTCTCTTTACTTGTGCATCCTCCATGCCTGCCTTATACTAAAGGGAGCCTACAGTTACCCATCGAATCCTAGAATTCGGACCTGGAGGGGCCCTTGGAGGTCTTCTACCCTAGGCTGTCTGTCTCCTGTTCAGCTGCTAATGGGACCGAGCATGCTTGTTTTCAATATAAAAGCTCCTTCGGTCCCTTCTGTATGCCATCTTGGCATATATATCGAAAGCAGCTGAGAAGTCCAGGAGGATCAACAGAGTCATACTCCTTCTGTCTATTACCCGGTGTAGGTCATCCACCAGGGTGACCAAAGCAGTTTCAGTCCCATATCCAGGTCGGAAGCCAGACTGGAAAGGATCCAAGAAATCAGATTCATCCAGGGCTGCCTGGAGCTGAGATGCCACCTTGCCCAAGAAGGGGAGGTTTGAAACTGGTCGAAAATTATTTAAGTCATCTGGGTCCAATGAGGGCTTTTTGAGGAGGGGCCTAATGACTGCCTCCTTCAGGCAAGGTGAGACGACCCCCTGCTCTAAAGAGGCATTCACCACCCCCGCCAACCATGGACCCAGCCCCTCCCTACAAGCCTTCACCAACCATGAAGGGCAAGGGTCGAGGACGCACCGTGGTAGGCCTCAACCTTCACAGCAGCCTGTCCACCTCCTCAGGCAACACAGTCCAATATAACAAGATATATTGATATTTGATATTCCATGCATGCAGCTAGTGACAGTTCTGATGAACCACCACACACACACACTTAGGCAATGGTGTGGAGTAGCACACAAGTTGTGGGAATGCTTGTGCAGCTCTAAGCTCTTCCCTCATGCAACCAGGAAAGGGTGGAGGATGTAATGCCCAACCAGGCCAGTAGTGACGCGAGCTTGAAGGTGGCCTGGGTGGGGCATCCCACTGCCCCTTCGCTTGCCATTTTGCTTTGCTCCCACCGCCCCTTTGCTCACCACTTCTTCCCCTGCCCACTCATCAGGTTTTTGTTTTGCAGCGTTGGGTCAAGAAAGCAGCAGCAGTGGGCAAGAACGCGCAGGCAATATAGGGGGTGTGGGCAGCAAGTCATGCCCAATTGTGGTAACATTCAGTGTGGCTATAATTGAGTGAGAGGGTTCAAAAAACCCGGGTCCACAGCTCCTGAGGGCCCTCCAGATCCATCACTCCCTATGAGGCCACCAGAGAGAGGGATGAATTTGGGCCCCCTCTCCCCTAGCCACGCCCCTACCTGCAGCGATGGCGGAGGCATGCCCGCACTCCAGTCAGCTCGAGCCCCAGCACTCCAGCTGCACTCAGCGGCTGGGCCTTGGAAGTAGCAGCAGGCAGCAGGAGCACTGCACTGGGGAGGGGCAGCGCTGGGGATGTACTGCACTGCTGCCGATGTGCGCCACCATATGCTGGCCTGCAAGGGAGGGAAAGCAGGGGGAGGTAAGCAAGACGGCCCTTGTGAGGCCAAGGTGACTCTCGGTTCTTTGCACTGAGTTCAGTGCAGCTAGGTTTCTTTGGACCCGTTTGCCCTATTGAAGCTACGCCCTGAACCACTCAAAGGAAGGTACAACACTTTAGCCCAAACTAAACATGAGGTGGTGGGAGTTCCTTTTTCTTTTTCAGAAAGCAGCTGAGGAGAAGGGTGATTTGGATCGAAGCTGTGGCAGCAAGGGCAGGGGGATCTTGCCCTTTCCCCAGGGGTGGTCCAAGGTACTTCAGTAGCTGAGCTGGCACCCAATGTTGCTGTGCCCGACACCCTTGGTTGGAGGCCAGTCCCCTTTCAAAACCAACCTTTGCAAGGTTTGGAAGAGGGGCAGGGCAGGGAAAAGGGAAGGTTGTCAATAGGGATGTGCAAAATGTTTCAACTCGAGCCTGTTTCAAACTCAGAACAAAAACAACTGTTTTGATCAAAACGTTTTGATGTTTCGAGTGCCATTTTGGAGACTGTTTTTCCCTTGCTAGTTGGTTTTCTGGCACTGGCTTCCGACTGGCTTGCTGTCACCTTGCTTCTTGGTTGGCTGGTTATCATCCAAATCAAGTGTTATCATAGGCAACTGTGCCCCTATTGCTGGAGGGGGGGGGGAGAAGGGAGGGAAAATGTATTCAAAGGGACTGGGAGGCAGAGAGAGCCCTTATAGTGTGCCTCTCTTGAAGAGGATACATCAAGAGAGGGGGAAGAAATGTTTGATTTTTTGGTTTTCTTTTTTCAGCATTGAGTATAATATGCTGTGCTATTGCTGCTATACCTATCTGGTTTTGCTGGATCTCAGATTGACAAAGGCAGAACTTGGGTGCCTGCCTTCCTTGAGTTGTGGCTTGTTTTGTTTGTGAGATGGTGTTGTGGCAAGAAATGGACAGGGACAGCTAGCTAGTGCTCTCTCTCTCTCTCTCTCTCTCTCTCTCTCTCTCTCTCATATATATGTTTCTTGGTGATTGCTGTGATGAGCTCCATGTCTGGCCTTGAGACTAACTTGTGCTTCACTCACTGCTCTGGTCTGCTCTGCAATCTGCATTGCAAGATGTACTCAGTCAAAATGTGGCTGACGTTGCTCTAGTTGAGTGTATGGCTATGTTTGTTGCTAAGGGTGCTGCTGTGGCAGCTGTTGCAAAGTTAGGAAATAAGGAGTCATAATTTTATGTGAGAGAGCAACGTGCCAGTGATGTTACTGCAGCGCATGCACTGTGGCTGGCTGTGGATTCTGGGTCAGTGATTCTTTTGGCCATTTTTGGACTGTATTTGAAATGTGTGCTCTGTGTTGGGAGAGACAGATTCCTGTTTACTGTGTGCTTCTGCAGTGTTTTTCAAGGCAGGCTTGCAAAATGCATTGCAAATTGCAAGGCAAACCTTGTGTGTACTCTGTGGGTTCTGGCCATAGGGAACAATGGGGGAACTCAAAACACCCCACTGTTCCCCATGGGTAGCTCCTAGGGACACCAAATTGGGTTGTGTGGTAGAGCATGATGGCTGCTACCTACCATCCAAGCCACAAAAGAAATGGGCAAGCCTGCAATTTTAAACATATTTTTAACCTTTCCCCAACCCCCAGGATCCTCTGCCCCTGCCTTTCCCGCTGCTTCAGTGTTGATTCAAATTGTGCCTTCTCTGAAGCTGCTCTTAACAGTGGAGGGGAAAACTTATGGGTACAAAAATTGTGCCCATAGGTTTTCCCCTCTGCAGCTAATAGATAGTTGAGGAGAAATATTTAAGTTGGGGAACAGGGGAGAGTGGGGGCAATCCTGACCCAAATGTCCCAGCTTGCATAGCATTGCTTCCAAGAAATCCTCAGGCTCATACTTTGACAAGCCTCTCAACAGTGCTGGATTGAGGCACATGCTAACTATGCTACCGCTCAGGGCCTCCCATTTTGAGGGGCCTTTGAATACCAAAAACTGACTACATTTCAAGTTGTACATAACTAGGTGAGAAATAAAGTGGGGGCAGGGGGGAGATTCTAAAACATGCATTATTGTTCTGATAAGATGAAAATATGCTGATATGGCTGCACAATTACGTGTCATATTGAGTTTATAAATCTGTGCAGCAAAACTGCAAGTTATATCAAATTTCTATTAGAGCAGGGCCCAGTTTAGACCAATGCCTGCCATCACAATTACAGGCAGTGTTTGCCTTTTCAGATGAACACTGCTGTAACCATGAGCAGCACAGCGAAGGGGGCCGGAGTGACATGCTTGGGTGGGACTTCCAACCTGTTTTGTAATGTTATGGGGCTGTTTACGCTTGACATAGCTTAGGGCCTCAGCATGTCATAATCCGGCCCTGCCTCTCAGAGAAACCTAGCCTGTGCACGTGCAGTCATAAATGTTTGCTTTCTGGACTGAGTCTTCAAAGTCACACTTAACACAAATCTTGTTTCATTCCTTAAAAATGATAAGATTGCTCCTGGGTGCCAGCATAAAGAAAAGAAAAGAAAAGAAAAGAAAAGAAAAGCTAGCAAAGCTTATATGTAGCAATTGCTGGAAATTCTGTTTTCCTTCAAATAGGAATTGAACGGTTAAAGGTGGCTGGGCAGGGCCTAGTTTAACCAAAAGGAGCCCCACTCATGGATGTCTATCGCCACCTTCTGGGCACAACTACTTACAAACTATACCAAATCAGTCAATGGTCAGGATGCAAACTTCCATGTTAAGCAGAATGCTGCTACTTCCTAATATTTAGGCAGACTCCTCCGTTCCCTCTTCTCAGTGCCCTCTTCCCTCTCTCTTTTTGGAGCCAGAATAGAAACCCCTTTCCTCCTTAATACAAAATATGTAGGTGAGTGGAGGAGGAAGCCAGCCGGCAGCCCATGTTCCTCCCTCCACAGCGGCCCCACCACCACGTCCCCTGTGTCTAACGTCAGACATCAGGCGTTAGGCATCAGATGCTGCTGCTTCGCTTGTAAATGGGCCCGCATTCCCTGGTGGAGAGCCCGCTGCGTTCACAGCGTGGCTGGGAGCTGCTCTCCTTGCCTTTAAAGGCAGGGAGAACATTCCTGGCCATGCTCTGAATGTGGTGCTGGCTGGTGTTTGCTCCCAAACGGGGACCTGCAGCCCCTGCATCTGACGTCAGATGCAGGGGGTGTGGCCGGGGCACCAGGCACAACCCCTGATTGGCAGCGGCCCGGGTTCTTTGAACCTGTTCGCTTAATGGCGGCTCCGCCCCGATGTCGGTGTTGATTACGTTAGACCTCGGAGGGGGTAGATTATTTATCTACCCACCTGCAGCAGAAGGACACAAGCAGGCCCATCCTTAGGGTGGGGCAACCAGGGCGATCGCCCCGAGCCCTGCGCCCGGACAGGCCCCGCGGTAGGGCTCAGACGTGTCTAGCAGTGAGCAGCCTGCCTCTCTGTTTGGCAGCCTTGCCCTCGGCTCACACGCGTGTGCCTGGTTCTCAGCTCACTTCCTCCCTGAGAGGCTCCACCCTGCTGCTCTGGGCAGCAGCACACACTAGCCAAACATCCTGCCTCTCTATTTGGCTCACTTGCACCTGCGCCTGCTGCTGCTCCACCCCCTCTCTCTGTGTGTTCCCCCACTGCCAAAAACAAAAACATTTAAACTAGGCTCAGCAACCCACCCGCAACATCACCTCTACTGCAGGCAGCTGAGCTTGGGGGAAATGCCGCTGTGGCTGTAGTAAGCCCAGCTCACTGGGGGTGGGCAGGTGTAGGGTGGGGATTATTGAGTGGTGTTCTTCAGCCACAAAAGACTGGATAGGTTAAATAACAGGCATAAAAACAACATGATGCTTTTATCTTTCTTTTGTCTATCCTATTTGATCTCTTTTCTCCCCGTGCGGGAGGTAGAGCATCCTGAGATGCTGTCCCGCCAGCTGCCTGGCTAGAGCAGGCAGTGTGTGATGCCTGCCCAGTGCGAGCAAGTGATACCACGTGAAGTGCATGTTGGCGTTGCATCACATGGCAGCCAGCCGGGCATCCGGCGCAGGATTCATGGGAAGGACAGTCATGGAGCGGACAGAGGAGTGTGCCGTAAAAATAGTGCTGCCGTGCTGTGACTCATTGACTGCCTTGCTTGACTTACAAAGCTGCTGCTGGTTTGCAAGGTACAAAAATGTTCATTCAAAACCCCTGACCCTTTTTCTTCTTAATATTTTTTCGTGATTGCTTGTTCACACACAGCCATTGCCCCCACCCACCCCACCCACCCCCGTGGCTGCTTATCTGTGTCATTTTGTTTATCTTGTGTGCTGAAGAATGCTTTGTCTGTGAATGAAGCCATGGGGCGGGGCAGAGAAGCAAGGGGGACCCATAAGCCCACTAGGTCCAGGCTCCAAATTAACAAGCTGCACCGCAGCAATAATTTTCCCTTCCTCCACTTAACTGATGATAAATTACTGAAATTAGTGCACAAGAGGTGGGGAAATTTATTGGCCAGGTAGCAAAGGTACTGGCTGAAGAGGTGGAGGCTGTGTATTTGTTTTGTTTTCTTCATGGTATTCCTGCTTTTGTAGCAGAAGCAAAGTAAACACTTGTGTGCTATACATAGAGTTTCACTGTCAGGCAAAACTATGAGATCTGGGTTTTTAATCCAATATATTCAGCTAGTAGTAGCTGAGGCTTGTTGTTGATTGGGCAAAGTCATTTTCCATAGATTGCACTGATAGACAGGGGAGTAACTATAATAGGTCAAGGGGAGACAGTTGTCTAGGGGCCCCCCAGAGGCAAGTCACATGACTGACTCCCCCAGCTGTGCACCCGCCCAGGCTTCCTTCAGTTGTATTCATCCTCCGAAATTGATGTGAGTGTTAAGACCTGGAGCTACCAGAACAGCATGTCTTTCTCTAGTACCAGTAAATGACTTGCATCGTCCACAATTTACAAAACCTTTTAAAAAATAATTTAGGATGATGTTCTGTTGTGACACATAGGAGATATATATATATATTCAGCCTCATTTAAGATTTCTTTACTTCATGAGCTGAGTTTCAGTGGAGGGGGGGGTCCATTTTAAAATCTTGTCTCTGGGCCCACTCCAACCTTGCTACACCCCTGCTGATAGAGGAATAAAATATATGTAATAGATTTTGAAATTAATGTGCTTGCAAAAGAGAAGTACCAGTTGGAAATTTGTAGGATCCAACTTCAAATATTATTCAAGTTATTGAATAATGGCTGTACATGGCAAATGTGAATCTGAGAAAGATCTTCAGCTGCTTTGGGGCTTGATGAGGTTTTGCAGTTACTGGTCTGATCATTGAGTAGTAAACATCGGTTGAGAACAATAAGTTAAAATCTGATAGTTATATTTATTTGTGGTGGGTTTTTTTAACATATGGAGGATTTCTTCTTAAAAATACAAACAATATGATATTTAAACCTTCCCTCCAACAAATTCAGGGGTAAAACTGTAAAAGGTAGTGCATTCAGCTAATTTCAGTGGCAGGGTTGTTTGTGTAAAATGTGTTATCTGTAGGTCATTATAAAATATGAAGAAATGTCACCCACTGAACAATTTAGTGCAGAGCTGTTTTCCTCCACCCTTAAAAAACAAAAAACAAAAAACAGTTGTTCCCCCACATCCTTTGCGGGGGTGGGTGGGGAGGACTGCATTAATTCTGCCTTCATGCAAAAGTGTGGAGTGCCTTGTTCAAAATGATACCTGCCCTTGCAGTAAATGCACAGCCACGTTTGGAATACAAGTGTCTTCCTTCAAAATGAGATTTTTATTGGAAGAGAATTTATTCAGCCCCAACCCCACGCCCCGCTAGGGTCAGCCCTGTGCACAAGTAATAAGAGCACTGCTAATTCATATTGTCTGGAGACATGGAGTTAAAGTTCTAAGTATAGTAGTTTATTTAGGAAATAGAGAGACAGAGAAGCCTAGTGCCTAGCTGCTCACTACATCAGGTGAAAAGGGGAGGAAGAAGATGTTTCGGCGAGAATGCAACCTGATAATATCAGTCTATCAAAGGGGAATCAGAATAGATACAGTGTTATCAGATAAGGGATCCCCTTACTCACTGGCCACATTTGCACATAATGTGGACCGTATTTCATTGGACCTGCAGTTCCACTCCACACCCCCACTCTCCTGTCCACATTCAGATGAAACATCAAGGATACTGCAGAGAGGAGGGGGCAATTGGCTATGTGGGCTTTCTTATTGCAAGAAGGACAGCCTGGACAGCCAATCACTCCTGTTCCTGCCATCTGTGTTGATTTGTGCTGTTTATGCATGGGTAATATGTAGTGACATGGGTGAGCCATCAGGTTGATTCCTGGAAGGAAATGTAGTTGCCAGAGAGTGCCCATGGGGATGGAAGTCATTGCTGGAGTTGGGAAAGCTGCAGGGAAGCAAGCAGCCAGACTTTTGTTCTCTTTGAGCCTGGAGCATCAGTGGTAGAAAATAAAACTACAAAACTCTTTGGTGCTCTCCACTCCCACTAAAAGATTCTTACTGTGGAAACAGGGAATATCCCTTTGCTGCTGAAAGGACCCCAGGACTGGGGGTTGATGGCTTTAGAGCAGGGTTTCTCTAGCTGGGTTCCAGATTTTGTTGGACTACAATGCCCATCAACCCAGGCCATTGTTTCTGGGGGTTGATGGGAGTTGTAGTCCAATAACATCTGGGAAACCATGTTTAAGAAACCTTGCTTTAGAGGATGTTTTCCCTCCAGTGGCATGTGCCCTCCAAACCCAATCCCATCCCCCAGATCCCTTCATTATTTGCAGTTAATTGCTTGTTTTCTCTATTTCTGTCCTCTGTTCCTTTTTCAGTCACACCTCCTGCCTTTCCTTGGAATGCTGTCATCCCTGACTCTGATAAGGTGGTGTTTTCTCCCCTCTTCTGACACATCAGTAGGAGAGCAGGGAAGAAAACTAAAAGTGGATTTAATTATAGGGGGCATTTTCCTAAACAAAGTTGTGGCCTCATCCTTCCCAGTTAAAAACTGGTGTGTGCCATGCTTCCTCATGCTCCCCATATTATTGGAAAAACATTGAAGTGGGCAGGGAGCAGCCATATATAGGAGCAGTTTGAGTTTGAGAACCATATTGCTAGATGTATCAAGGGGGATAACAAAAACCTCTTTAAATATATCAGAAGCCAAAAACCTGCCAAGGAGGCGGTTGGACTCTTAATTGATGAGGGCGTGAAAGGGATTATTAAGGAGGATAAGGAGATTGCAGAAGCTGAATGGGTTCTTTGCATCTGTCTTCACGGCAGAGGATACTGACCATACACCCACTCCGGAACTGAGCTTCTCAGACTTGGAGGCTGAAGAACAGGGCCAATTTGAGGTGACAAGAGAGGATGTTCTAAATGGTCTTGAAAAACTAAAACGTAACAAATCGCTAGGGCCAGATGGCATCCACCCAGGAGTGCTGAAGGATCTCAAATGTGAAGTTTTTCTAGCAAAAAAATGTAAATTGTCCCTATAATCAGGCTTTGTACCAGAGGACTGGAAAATAGTTAATGTAACTCCGATTTTCAAAAAGTGATGGGGGCGGGGGTGGGATCTGGGAAACTACAGGTTGGTTAGCTTAACTGGATCTGGGAAACTACAGGTTGGTTAGCTTAACTTCTGTGCCAGGTAAATTGATGGAAAGCATACTTAAGGACAAAATTGTTAAAAATATAGAACAGGCCTTGCTGAAGGAGAACCAGCATGGCTTCTGCAAGAGCAAGTCTTGCCTCACTAAACATTTGCAGTTCTTTGAGTGTGTCAACAGGCATATGGATAAAGATGATCTGGTTGACATAGTATATTGGACTTCAAAAAAAGCTTTTGACAAAGTTCCCCACCAAAGGCTCTGAGTAAACTGCAACTGGTATTTAGAGGCATCTTGCCTCTGAGGCTGGAGGTGGCCTATAGCCACCACTAGTAGCCACTGATGGACCTGTCTCCATGAGTCTATAAGTGGATAGACTCCAATGATAGACTTTTATAGTCTATAAAAGTATTTTATAGCCATCCAAGCTAGTGGCCATCACCACACACTGAATCTTTATCACAATTTCCCATTCCACCCCCAAATTGCCTCTGTTGGACCCACTCTGAAATTTGCCAAGCTCCACATATCCCTAAAATATTGTACATCTGTGTGGATTTTAAGCTACTGTGGGAAGCAATCTTGACTGAACAGCAGGAAATAAATAAGTGTTTTTTAAAATAAAATAAAATAAAATAAAATAAAATAAAATAAAATAAAATAATAATAATAATAATAATAATAATAATAATAATAATAATAAACAACAACTTTAATTTTTAGCCACCCCATAACAAATTGTTCTCTGGGAGGCTCACAACATTAAAGCATCCAATAAAAACACCCAACACATTAAATCATCACAGACCAAAAGGGAAAAAAGAAAATACAAAATACAGTACAAAGCAATTTAAAAACTCTTTAAAAATCAGTTAAATCAAATATAAAAATCAAAATGTAAAAGGCCTGAGTGAACAAAAAGGCCTTTTTACCTGGCGTCTAAAAAACAAAGTGATGAAGCCAGGCGAACCTCACTGGGGAGGCTATTCCATAAGCAGGGTACAACGAACGAAAAGGCCTTCTCCCTAGTTGCCACCCACCTCACTTTGTTTGGCCGAGGCACTCAGAGGAGGGCCTCCAAAGAAGATCTTAAGGTCCGGGCTGGAACATATGGGGCACGGCAATCTCTCGGGCAACCTGGTCCCAAGCGATTTAGGACTTTAAATGTTAAAACCAGCACTTTGAATTGGGCCCAGAAATGGACTGGGAGCCAGTGCAGCTGACAAAGCACTTGTGTAATATGCTCAAAAAGTCCAGTCCCAGTTAACAATCTTGCAGCCCTGTTTTGTACCAGCTGCAGTTTCCAGACTGTTCTCAAAAGCAGCCCCACAATGTGTGGCAGTAATCTAAGCGAGAGGTTAACCAGAACAGGAATAATTGTGGCCAAGCTATCTCTGTCCAGGTAAGGTCGCAGTTGGTGTATCAGCCGAAGCGGATAAAAGTCTATTTTATATGAAAGGCTCTGCAATAACCAGACCAGGGTGTCCTGAGTCTTACCTGAGCCAAAAGTTTCTAGTTTAGTTTGTCAGAAAGGCTTACAGGGATGTTGGAAGCTGGGGTCTGTGTGTCAGTACACAAGGGGGCTATTCTCACGACCAACACTAGCGCAGGGCATACTGGGGCTTGTGGGGGCCGTGCAGCCCCCGCTCCCCCCACCAGCTCTGTCTCAAGTCCTGCCATCATGTGGGCGGCCGATCCGGCCGCCCAGGGCTCCCTGCCCACTCGTGAGCGGGGAGAGTGGGCTTAGCCCATTCTTCCCGCTCACCAGACAAAACCGGGTCTCGTAAGACCCGGTCCAGTGACTATTGTCTGTTTTAATGAAAGTGTGCTTCAAACTGTATACACAGATTGCTAAAGAGAGATTATCTTATGGCTTCCAGGAACATTACAGTTCTGGCTGCCGTGATGAAACTATGAGGTTACCTGGATTGGAAAACCACTAAAGTAAATTTCCTACTGATTAATTAGGACCGTTTGAATGGAGGGTTCTCAACTTCGGAACTGTCTTTTAATTTCAAAATGATTTGGTCAACATGGAGTGATCATAGAGCATCTCCAGTACTCTGAACCCTTTCCTCATTTCCTCTTTCTCCCCCTTTTCATAACCAGCCCAGTGGCACATGAGGGAAGATGTGGAAGAGGGCACATGGGAGGAGGAAGAGGAGGCAGCAGAGATAAGTGTGTGGTTGTGCGTGCAGGTTTTCAGGTACACACACAAAATAAAGGGATGATTGCTGCTTGAGAAAAGGAAGGGGAGGAAGCAAGTTTTGGTACCCTGCTTCAGGTGCAAGATGGGCTTGGGCTGCTACTGCTGAAGGACTCTCTGCTGGGCTCAGCTGGGACAGTTGTTCTCCTTGTGCTGAATATAAGAGAGCCACCACTTTCAAAGGTGCCTTGTGACTCAGATAGCAGCAATTGATTCTCTTCCTCTGAAATTAAACATTTTGATTAATGCCAACCAAACTTTACCTGAACTGCCAGATGCTCTGAATACTTGTCTGCATGTGAATTTGTGTTTTCATAAGAAAGAACCCTGAGTCTAGAGCAGCCTGAGGATCCTAGGGTCTAGACCAGGCCTGCTCAACATTGCCCCCCCCAGCTGTTTTTGGACTACAACTCCCATAATCCCCAGACACAGTGGCCAATAGCTCAGGGATTATGGGAGTTGTAGGCCAACATCTGCAGGTGGGCCGAAGTTGAGAATCCCTGGTCTAGACCATGGGTTTCCAAACTTGGGTCCCCAGATATTGTTGGACTCAAACTCTCATCATCCCCTGCCACAATGGCCAAACAAGTTGATGGGAATTGTAGCCCAACTATTTCTGGGAACCTGGGAAACCAAGATTGGAAACTTCTGTCCTAGACCATGAGAATGTGCTCTCCTTGTCAACAAGATAAAGTTCATATTAATGGAGAGGGCCAAGTCAGAACTGAAAAGTGCCACGGTGATGCAAGTAACTGAACATGATCGAATGCTGACTTTTCTGCTTGGCCGAAGGCCCTGAAATCTAATCAAACCCGACATGAATAAACCAGGCTCAGGCCATGCAGATAATGAGGGGAGACGGGATCTCAGAGACACATACATTGAGGTAATTCCACCATGTGCTGTTCTTTGGGTAAGGGAGAGTTTTGGTCCTTCTCCCTCCATCCATTAGCAGTCTTTGTTTTCAGTAGTCTTCAGGTGTGAAGATATGTCTGCTATGCAGAAGTGCAGTGGAGAAGAAATGTCCATTTGTATGTGTGTGAGACTTTTGTTTTGTTGGATTTTTAAAAAGCCAGTTCAAAAGGAGCCAGTGTGGTGTAGTGGCTAGAGTGCTGGACTAGGACCGGGGAGACTCGGGTTCAAACCCCCATTCAGCCATGAGACTTGCTGGGTGACTCTGGGCCAGTCACTTCTCTCTCAGCCTAACCTACTTCACAGGGTTGTTGTGAGGAGAAACTTAAGTATGAAGTACACCGCTCTGGGCTCCTTGGAGGAAGAGTGGGATATAAAATGTAATAATAATAATAATAATAATAATACTGATTCTTCAATAAGATATTAGCCATTTGGCTGACACCCTCATCTTCCAAATGGCCCACCTCTGTTTCGTAGTGATGTAGCTATGCTGCTTGCTACACCTGTATGATGTACCTGTATGTACTGTGCTGAATGTGATTGGTCTATACACCCTTCATAATTAGTGTTTAGGGGAAAGTGCATTTTGTCAGCCAATCACATCAATGCAGTGATGTTACTTTGTTTTAGTGGTGTCACACAATGATGTCAGTGTAGAACAACTGCTCACAATTTAAAGAAGGAGGAGCCAAGCAGCAGCAGCAGCAGTAGAAGTAGCAGCAGCAGGGGAGGTGTCATCTCTCTTTTGGGGCCTGCTGAAATTCCAGGACAGGACTGAAAGAGGGATGATAGCTCAGACTGAAGGTGCATGTACATTTTGTGCACTGAAAATGTGGTTACGATGCCCATTTTCAATGCAATACCAGTAGCAAACACTAGATGGTGCCATGGCCAAGGGCTTATTTATTTATTTGTTTTTATTTAACAGGCAGATGCTTAAGAAAAGCTTCCTATTTGTAGCAAAGTAGCTCTTTTAGGTTATATGGCTGACAAACTGACTCTAATAGGCTGGTCTTACAAGCAGCAGTGCAAATGGAACAACAAGACACTGTTGTTTTTCCGCCAATCCAGAGGCCCTGCGCTGTAAATAAAAAAGTTTTAAAGTACATTTAAAAGTTAACTCGAAGCAAAATTTTCTCTTAGGATAACTTTCCTTTGCTCCCTAAAGGCTTGAACACCTGCAAGCATAGCCCTAAATCCCGAACTGCTGAGGCTACTGCTTTGCCCTTGCCCACCACTTGCACACGCAGGAACGGAAAGAAAGTCTGTATTTAATGTTTATTTATTTTCACTGTTATTATGAGCTACCTTGTGCTGGTTTTAACCTGGAAAGGCAGGATATGCCATATTTACCAGAATAGAAGGCAACTCTGAATGTAAGACAATGCCTTAAAAACAGAGGTTAAATACAGGTTATACCTGTGTTTACCCAAAAGAAAGAGGACTTTGAATCTAAGATGACCTCCCCATATTTAACAGGCAATAACTAGGGGAAAACCTCATTTTAGATTCAGGTAAATATGGTAAATTACTAACATCATAAATACATAATACCTCCATTTTAAAAAAATGGATACAGAGAAAATGCAGGAAGTTCCAGACCTATCAGCCAAACCTCTGCCCCAGGTAAACTGGTAGAAAAGCATTGAAGAGAAGACTTCTGTGGAAATGCAGAAGAAAAGAAAGAGAATGGCTTGGCACTTCTGCAAAGGAAAAATCCTGCTTAGAATTCTTTGAGGGTGGCAACATAAAGGGGTGATCTAGTTGCCACTTTATAGTTTCAAAAGGCTTCTGACAAAAGACCTTTCCTGAGACTCTGGAGAGCCACTGCCAATCAGAATAAGCAATACTGAGCTCAGTGGCCCAATGGCCTGTCTCAGTATAAATGCAGCACAGTGTGGTTCTGTGTGTTCATATTATTTGAAATAGTCAGTCACATCTTTGGCTGGAGTCTTCTGAAAATAAAACTGCTAATATTCTCATGCCCTTATACAAACCATGGTGCAGCCACACCTGGAGTACTGTGTACTGTTCTGGTCACCACATCTAAAAAAGGACATTGTAGAACTGGAAAAGGTGCAGAAGAGGGCAACCAAGATGATCAGGGGCCGAGAGCACCTTTCTTATGAGGCAAGGCTACAACACCTGAGGCTATTTAGTTTAGAAAAAAGACAACTGTGGGGAGACATGATAAAGGTCTATAAAATCATGCATGGTGTGGAGAAAGTGGATAGAGAGAAATTCTTCTCCCTCTCACATAACACTAGAACCAGGGGTCATCCCATGAAATTAATTGCCAGGAAATTTAGGACCAATGAGGAAAGGAAAGGGAAAATCCCACTGTGTAACAACCAACCGCTGAAAATATAAGAAATATATATATTCAAAAATAATGAATGAGTATATAATCAATAATGGATCATTCATTAATTATTGATTATATACTTATTCATTATTTTTGAATATATATATTTCTTATATTTTCAGCGGTTGGTTATTATTTTTGTCACGGTGGGATTTTCCCTTTCCCTTCCTCATTGGCTGTTTCTTTCTGAGACTGCCCCTTTTCATTGTTTAGGAAATTTAGGACCAGCAAACAGAGGTACTTTTTCACACAACTTGTGGAATTCTCTGCCACAAGATGTGGTGACAGCCAACAACCTGGAAGGCTTTAAGAGGGGTTGGATAACTTCATGGAGGAGAGGTCTATCAATGGCTACCAGTTGGAGGGTTGTGGGCCACCTCCAGCCTCAAAGGCAGGATGCCTCTGAGTACCAGTTGCAGGGGAGTAATGGCAGTAATGGCAGGAGAGAGGGCATGCCCTCAACTCCTGCCTGTGGCTTCCAGAGGCATCTGGTGGGCCACTGTGTGAAACAGGATGCTGGACTAGATGGGCTTGGGCCTGATCCAGCAGAGCTGTTCTTATGTTCTTATTTTGTTTCCATGGATCAGCTCAGCTGCTTTCATTTGGTCTGCTTCAAATGAGATAAAACATGGTTGTCTTTATCAGGGTGGCATCAGGTGTCCACATCATTAGGTCACTGCCAAGCACAAGGGCCTCAGAAGGCCCACTACTGAATCCACCTTTGCACCCATAGCTTTCGGGGAGGAGGAGGAGGAGGAGGAGGAGGAGGAGGAGGAAGGCTCTCTTCTTTGAGTCCACCCCAAAATGAGGGGGCTAATGGAGGGCAAGGGCCCACTGAAACCTGGAGCCTGTCCTGGTCTTCATAATAATCTACTTACAAACATGCCAATTATGGGGACACAGAATCAAGAACCCAGGCCATGCATTCCCACAACAGCACAAGTTCAGCCTCTCTTGATTCTGAAGAAAGAGTAGCACATAGCATAGCAAAATCCAAATGGCTTTCCTAAAAACACACTCAGTAATTCTCTTTTTTCATTCCAAGCAAACTTCCAGCCTTCATTGCTTGAGGAACAGAGTGATGCCCAGGTACTTTCCCTTAGTGACAGACTTCCCTAGGACCTTCAGTTTCTGCCACTCTTTGGGGGACAATGCCCAGAAGGAGAACATAATAGCACTGCTGGGCTCTTAAAGTGATGACATTCAAGCTTCTATTCATGCTATCAGAGGCTGCCTACTAAGTTCCATTCTTGGCCATGACACAAGTTTGCCTCCCTCCTCCTGGCCTCTGAAGCAGAACCCGGCCATCCTGCCCTGCAAGCACCATCCAAGGATCTCTCAATACTAGGGCATCCCAAGCTGAGAGAGGAGGAGGAGGAGGAGAGGAAATTGCAAGTAAGAAGCTGTGGGAGGAGCCAGAGGCAATCTTTTCTTTTAAGAAAGCCTGTACAAATTTGTGTTGTTTCAGTGCTTTCCAAAGACACAGTGCTTGACTGACAGAATCTGGCGCTTAATTTCTAAAAAAGAGACATGAAGTGGCTGAAACCACGCCTCCGTAATCAGATCAGGGAGTCAGAGAAGCCTTATTCAGATATTATATTGTACGTGTGTGTACAGTGTCTGCACATTTCATTCAGAGGAAGTGCTGGACTAGGATCAGGGATACGTGAGTTCAAATCGCAATTCAGCCATGAAACTCACTGGACGAATCGGGACCAGTCACTTATGTCTCAGCCTAACCTACCTCACAGGATTGTTGTGAGGATAAACATAACCATGTACACCACTCTGGGCTGCTTGGAGGAAGAGCGGGATATAAATGTGGTAAATAAATAAATATGATCTTTCTGCCCTATAACCGCAAAGAGACTCCTTTTAAAGTGGTGGTTCTCTTCTATATAGCAGGGGGAGAGCCACAGTCCTTATTCAGCCCAGTATAATGCTCCTCCCAGTGGCTGTTAGCAGGTGTCTCCCTTGCGTCTTTTATATACACATAAAAATAAATAAGTAGAAAATAATTGGCACCACAAGCTGAACTAGATTAATTAGTGAGCTTAATTGATTAATGTTTTTAATCTCATTAATGATTAATGGGGTTGAGACTGCCTTGGTTGGCCTGATGGATGATCCCCATGGGAGAGGAGAGCTGGTCTTGTGGTAGCAAGCATGACTTGTCCCCATAGCTAAGCAGGGTCTGCCCTGGTTGTATATGAATGGGAGACTTGATGTGTGAGCACTTCAAGATATTCCCCTCAGGGGATGAAGCCGCTCTGAGAGCAGAAGGTTTCAAGTTCCCTCTCTGGCTTCTCCAAGATAGGGCTGATGAGAGAGATTCCTGCCTGCAACCTTGGAGAAGCTGCTGCCAGTCTGTGAAGACAATACCTACATTCCAGTTGGCTATCGACAGAGGGAGTGTGACTTTGCTGGTCCTTTTGGTTCTCTCGGTGGCTTTCGATACCATCGGCCATGGTATCCTCTTGGGTCGCCTGAGGAAGGTGGAATTGGGTGGCACTGTTTTACTGTGGTTACGTGCCTACCTCTCTGGTAGGCTCCAGATGTTGGTGCTTAGAGTCTGCTGCTCTGCAAAGCGAGAATGAAAATATGGATTTCCATAAGTAGGGCTGACGAGAGTGGGGTGGGAGCCAGTACAAATTACCAGGGCCCGCCGGTCTGGAAGGGACCCCGGCTAGGGTTGTCAAAAATGGGGGGGGGTATTTTCCACTGGGGCCCGAACCAACTCTCAGTGGTCCTGTCCATAAGGCTCCATACGCCAAATGTTCTTTAACACCTACATGAAACTGCTGGGAGAGATCATCAGGAGGTTTGGTGCAGGGTATTATCAATATGCTGATGACACCCAGATCTATTTCTCCATATCGACATAACTTCCCTAAATGCCTGCCTGGGGTTGGTAATGGGGTGGATAAGGGATAACAAACAGAAATTGAATCCAAATAAGAGGAGGTACTGACTGTGAGTGGTTGGGAACTGAGAGATTGCTTATATTTGCCCGTTCTGGATGGGGTTACACTCCCCTTGAAAGATCAGGTACATAGCTTGGGAGTGTTCCTGGATCCAAAACTCTCTCTGGCTTCTCAGATTGAGGCAGTGGCCAGGAGCACTTTTTATCACTTTGGCTGATATGTCAGGTATGCCGATTTCTGGAGGTAAATGATCTTAAAATGTGGTTCAGTTTGAATTGTTTGTGCACACCCCTAACCCGCATTCAGATGTCTGTACACATGTACATGTTTTGTGTGAATGACTTTACCTACATTCATTTTAAAAGTGAGCCTGGGTACAGTTCTGTGAAATGCATGATACAGATAGGAAGTGTGCTGCTTTTACCTGGTTCAACATAACATGTGAATAACTGTACCTGCATACAGATCTGTACCTGTGAACACTGTATGCAGATTGTATGTGTCATTGTTAAAATGTGAATAGAACTACTGTGCATAGTGATCAGTCACCCCTCCTCATAAAGACTTAACCAGAAGTGAACCCTGTCCTGACTGACAGGTTGGGGAACTCCAGGGCTCAACCAATCAGCACACCAGGTGGGTGAGACCTAGAGAGCTGTTGGGAGGAAGAATGTAGTTCTTTGTTAGATAAAGACATGTGGCCGGGAAGGATGGCTGCAGGAAAATGACTCTGCAAGTCCTGGAAAGCCAAGAGGGCAGGAGGCTTGAATTCTTAACTAGGGTTTGGTGGGTTCAAGAAAAGGAAGCCTGGGCTTTGGCTTCGGGAAGTTCAGTCTAGGGGAAATTTTGTTTAGTCAGACTTTGTGTTAGAAGTTATATTACTTTTGTGTGTGTGTGGTTTGCATATTCCTGATACTGTTGTATTATAGTTACTTGCAATGTAATTGAAATAAGAAACACTAGCCTATGCTCCATACACCTAGGGCGTAGAAAAAGACTCTGTATGCATTCAAATCTGCTTTTGCATGTTCCTGTTCTTTGCAGCTGGGTAACCAAGATTTTTAAAGTGTGCCACCCCGAAATCATTCGGGGTGCTTTTGAGGTATTCGTGTAACCTACTGAGTATTTATCTGTAAATAAAAGCTGAGAAAGCCTCAGACAGAAGTAGTCTGTGGTACTTGAATAAAGTTGTTTTTCTTTTTGTTCTTTTCTTTTACAAGCCTCTCTGAATTTGTCTTTAACTCAGGAAAGGTGGGGCTAAAAGGGGGATTTACTCTGGTGCAAACATGTCCTCAGGAGCTCAGCAGCTATCAGTTTTCACACCACGTGCAGGCTTGCACATGGAAGATGTTTGTACTTTTTCAATAGCAAAATAAATAAAGTTTTCCCTGGCAATTCCACCCCAAGCCCACGGAGGCTCAAGCTCTGTAATAAAGAGGGGTGGTGGTGGCAGCCATTTTTTAACCTACCAAAAATACAGATGCGTTTTATGAGAAGCCTAGTCATTGAAGACATTGAAGTGGTGGATAGCTTTCTGCCTTTTAGGACTGACCATCAACAGTAAAGGATTCAGCAATCAAGATATACGCCGCAGACTAGCACTTGATAGGGTTGCAATGAAGGCCTTGGAAAGGATATTTAGAAGCCATGATGTGTCTATACCTATAAAGATTAGAATAGTTCGGACAATGGTTTTCCCCGTGACACTCTATGGATGTGAAAGCTGGACACTGAAGAAGCAAGATAGAAAAAGCATTGGCGCTTTTGAACTTTGGTGCTAGAGAAGACTTTTGAGGATACCATGGACAGCCAGGAAAACAAACAAATGGATCATAGAACAGATCGACCCGGAATTTTCACTTGAGACACAAATGACCAGGCTTAAACTATCTTACTTCGGACACATTATGCGAAAACCCAGCTCCCTTGAGAAATCCATAATGCTAGGAAAAGTTGAAGGAAAGAGAAGAGGATGACCAGCAGCAAGGTGGATGAACTTGTTACGACAGCAGTGAATGTACCACTGAGAGACCTTAAAGGCCAAGTTGAAGACAGATCATCCTGGAGAGAATCTATCTATGTAGTCGCTAAGAGTCTGACTTGACTGCACCTAATCAATCAGTCAGTCAGTCAGTCAGTCATGCAGCTCAGCAGGGATGATTCAGCATTTCTTTCTCTCACGTGAGCTTGCTCTGAGACAAAGGCTTTAATTTGCTACACTGTGTTATTAAGGAAGATGGAAGTTTAAAAGTCTAATAAAAAGGCTTGAATGTTATCTCGGTTTCTTCATTCATATAGGTATATTATAAATAAAAATAAATCATACTTTAGCAGAACTTGCATGGGATGATTAACAGTTCATTGTTGGACCAACCAATGTTCCTAATTTGTGATGACAGATTTAGCTATAGTTTGCTCTTCTTTAGCCCGAGTTACCTGCTCTTCTTTAGCCATGTAACTTGGTGGTTGCACTAGCTTACGAGTTCTCCATTAGGCAGACCATTGGATTTGGAAGTCATGCTGCTAACTCCCATGTTGCACAGAGGCTGGTTGTGGTTGAAGGGGAGTGCGCTCTGCATAGACTTGGACGGAGGCATTGTGACTTTGTACATGTCAGGGTTCAACCCTGCCACTTGGATCAGATTCTGATTCCATATAAGGTAGATCTTCACATATGCAGTTAGGATCATCCCATGCCCAATCAAGCATGCAGGCTTCCAAATTACACAGAACTCTTCCTTAGCCCAAAGGCTATATGTAACCCGATCATTGCAGTCTCCATTAAAGGGTTCTTCTGGGGCCGCTAAGGAGGTCCTGAAGCTCAACTGAGGTTCTGCCTCACTCTTCTTTGAGAAACAAAACATCCTCATTAGAGCTTCTTTCTAGTATTTGAATTCACAAGGATGGATGAGCTGCTGACGGGTCTGGAGAAGATAAACAGAAGAGGCAGGGAAGGGGTTGCTCAGGTCTGGGGATAAGCACAAATAGCTGGGACACTGACAGGACTGGGTGGAGCAAAGAAGACAGCAGAAGGCATAAATGGATGCGTTGTTAGTACTGGAGCTCAGTGGCAGCTGAACGGAAGTAACTGGGAGAGAAATAAAGAAAGATTAGGGGGAAAAGTAGCAGCACTGAGCTCGCATTTCCTTTAAAACTCCCCTGCTGTTTTCATACTAGCAAAAGAGAGTTTCAAAGAGAGGGTCCTTTGCAAAAATGATGGGCAGCTTTAAACTTCTCTTCCTGCTGATCTTTCTGTGCTTGCAGACCTTGTGTTTTGAAGGAGAAGCAGCAGCTGTGTCGGCTTCAGAAGAGGAACCTTGGACAGACCTGGCCTGGAAGGTAACTTTGGGTCTTGGGGACTGCTTGGTTTTGAAACGGAAGATCCTTAAGAAGCCATTTCGAGATCAGACTGAAGCTGGTTCCTGGTTCCTGGTTCCTGGTTCCTGATTTAACCCGAACTGAAGTGGATGCTCCTCTGTACTCCAAAATAAGCTCTGGAGCAGCCCAAATTATGCAATCCTGTGATCAGGAGGCTGTCTCCTTTGAAATACATAGGAACATAGGAAACTGCCGTATACTGAGTCAGACCATTGGTCTATCTCGCTCAGTATTGTCTACCCAGACTGGCAGCAGCTCTGCGAGATTTCGGGGAAGAGTCTTTCCCAGCTCTGCCTAGAGATGCCAGGGATTGAACCTGGGACTTTCTGCATGCAAAGCCGATGCTCTGCCACTGCGTGACGGCCCTGCCCATACCCCAGCATTGCTTCCATTCGGCTTATGTTGAGGTGCAAGCTTCAGTGCCTCATTCAGCATTGTGTTGAATAAGGAAACTGGCAACCAGGAACCAAGTACAGCTCCGTCACTTTGAGTGTCACGGGAGGACTTAAATCCTGTGATGGTCATAAAGATGGAGGGATCAAAGCAGATATGATGTCCGACTCCTCGTGGTCTAGTATTGGTTGGGTGGGGGGTGTCTCGTCTTAAAATAACCGCCATGCAGGGGCCCAATCTGGTTTGAGATGGCAATGCAGAAGCAGGGGGTGCTTAAACCCTTCCATTCCACATGGTTTTCAAGCTGAAAATCACCCTGCCCCCAAGGTTGTTATGAGTTCCCAAAGATGCCATCTTCTCAGTGGGAAGGGAATTCCTTTACTTTAGGGGTTCTCAAACTTGGGTCCCCAGATGTTGTTGGACTGCCGTTACTTTCAATGGCTGTCGCAGTGTGTAAGCATGATCACACAATTTTCCACATTTATTTATTTAGAATATTTCTATACTGCCCAAAACTTGCATGTCTGGGCAGGAGTGCTCTTATTATAGACCCCTGCTAACTTGGCAAGGAGGCACCTTTTAATGTGGTGATTCTCTTTATTTAGCAGGGGGAGAGTAACTGGCCCTGTCCACCCCCAGCACAGTACTTCCAGTGACTGTTGCTGGTGTCTGTCTTACGTTTCTTTTTAGATTGTGAGCCCTTTGGGGACAGGGATCCATTTTGTTTATCTTATTTATTTGTTATTTCTCTGTGTGAACTGCCCTGAGCCATTTTTGGAAGGGCAGTATAGAAATCGAATGAATGAATGAATGATTAGTTCAGGAGTGCTCTTGCACAACAGCACCAGTGATGTTGGGTTCCCCCCACAGCACAGGCAGTCCAGAACTGCCCTAGATGCTGTACAGCATGCCAGGCAGTACCTAATGCACTCAGGCTATTACCTTGCAATGTGAATGGGATACCCTTTGGATTCCTCCCTGCATTATCAGATTGCTGGATGCCTGTACTGCAGGTTTGTACATGCCTCATGCAGCAGATTCGGCTGCAGTTTCCACACATGGACCGCGTTGGTTGGATCAGCTTGATTCCACCTTGTTCTATGAGGGCTAGCAAGTTGCTTCTTGATACTATCAAAAATTCAGCATCCATTTCTGTTGCGGAGATTCCAAGATCTCTCTCTAAAAGCCAGCAAGATTCCAATCATATCCCAGTTTTACAGCACTTGCCTACCCTTTGGTGCCTTTTCTAGCCAGCCACCAATCTAACATTTGGGTTTTCTAGGATGATGTTCCAGAGAGGAGAGCTTTCCCGCATTTTGCTGACTTGATGAAGAGAGGGAAACTTCACCAGTTCTATGGACTGATGGGGAAACGGGATAGAGGTGAGCGGACTGGCGTTGTAGGCTGCAGAGGCCGCAGCAATCCCTTGTGTTTTGTCACAGGGAGTGGCAGGGAGTATTTGCTAGAATCACCACTCTTTAATTTTAAAGCCACACATACGATACGACCTGTTTCCTTGACAAAGGCCTGTGCCTTTAACAGCTGTGTGCGGGTTCAAAATGTCACAGACGTTGCATCTATCTGCATTTCCAGGTGGGGAAAAGCTGCCCCCGTTGAATTTCTACAATTCATAAAGACAAAAGACTCTGTGGTCGAGGGAGGAGGGATGACAACCTACCTGTTTTATTCCCCCGCAGGGGTATAGGTAGCAAGGTCTGAGTGGGCCCTGGGCCAAAAAGTGAATACAGGACTCTGCCGTCCTTCTTCCGATTGAGCATGAGGGGAATAGCAAGCACTCACCCAGCCGGTGGGGCTGCCCTCCCCTCTCAGGGCTCCAAATACATTGGTCCCCCCACCCCATTTAATTATAGCTATGCCCCTGTTCCCCCACCTCTCGCCCAGTGTTCTCCCCTCTCCTCAGAATAAGGTATGACCATTCAGCCAGGTTATGAAATGTAAGCAAATGCAAATAGATATATAGCTATATAGATGATATAGATCAGGGCTGCTCAACTTTGGCCCTCCTGCAGATGTTGGCCTACAGCTCCCATAATCCCTGGCTCTTGGCCACTGTGGCTGGGGATTATGGGAGCTCTAGTCCAAAATGGCGGGGGGGTGCACTAAGGTGAGTCGGCCTGATATAGATAGATAGATAGTTTTGAGTGGAGACTGCCCAGGTTTCCTTGGCAGAGAGAATGAACAGGATGTGACTATTCAATCACGGAATTTCAGACTTGAAAGGGACCTTGGAAGTCTTTTAGTCTATGAGTTCCATCAGGGCCGGCCCATCCACTAGGCTGACCTAGACAGTCGCCTAGGGTGCCGATTCTTGGAGGCTGCAGCGGGGCATGGGCAACACCACCAACATCATGAACACGTGGGGGCTGGGGCAATGGCAACGGGGGGCATGGTGGGGAAGGAAACGCTTTTACAATCTGCAAAACTACTGCTGCCATGCTCTACTAGCTGTGCCGCAGGGGCAGGACATGTGGTGGGCACACACTCTGTGCTGAGCTGGACAGCAGTGCAAGGTGGCAGTGGTCTGACAGATTTTAAATGGTATACTCTCCTTCATCGTTCCCATGTCCCAGCCAGAGCCACCTGCTAAGTAGGACTCTGGCACATCCCCCAAAGTTATATTCTGCACATTACAGAATATAATTTTAACTGAATTTTGGGGCGTGGGGTGGGTGGGAGGCACGTCATAGTTATAGGACACCAAAAACCCTAGGGCTCCCCTAGCCCTTCACCCAGTGTTGATCTCAGTTTTGTTTCCTCTTACAGAGCTGACACAGGATTGAGCAATCAGTCAAGTGGTTCCGGAGCATGGGTAGCTTAGAGAGATCCTTTCCTCTACACTCCACCCTCTTCTGCTCTATTCTCCACTGGATATCCCACTGCCTGTTTCTCCTCAGAAACAACTATCGACGTATGACAAGTATTTGGAGTGTTCTAAAATCCCTCCAGTCTCTTTCCTTTGGTAAGCACCAGCCTAAAATAAATGTATTTGTCAAGCTGTTGACTGTCTTTGCTCTTTTCATCACATTCTTTGGAGCCAATGTGCAGACACAGAGAGAAAACAGCTGTTAAAGTTTGCGTTAGTATGCCCCTAGCTTGAGTTAGTGAATATATTTTCTGGGGTCACTACAGATGTGACATCAAAAAAATTGTGTATATGGTAATTGCTGCTAGGTTAGCTATAGCCAAACATTGGAAAATCAAACCATGTTGATGGATATCTGGTATAAGAACTTATGGCATAATGCAATCTCAGAAAAGTTAACCCATATTATTCAGTCCCAATCAAACCAGAATACAAATAATGCTTTTTATGCAACATGGTCAGATTTTATTCTTTACACCAGGGTTTCTTAACCATGGCCCCCCAGATGTTGTTGGACTCCCATCACCCCCAGACATAGACTTTGTGGCTGGGGATGATGGCAGTTGTAGTCCAACATTTGGGCACCCAAATTTAAGAATGCATTTTAAAACTGGAAATACCAGGGACTGAACCTCTATGTCATAGCGATGCTGTTTTCTGCTTCTGTTGGATTCCTGGAACTTAGAGGAGTAGGGTTGGGGATGCAAATGAAGGAGATACCACCAAAGGGCTTAACCTACATAGTTTACTGAAATGGCAAGATCTGGGCTTCTTTGGTGCAGTTAATGTGGGGAGGAGGGCATAACAGACTGCCAACAAGGGCCTGGTCAGAGCTCAGTACATCATAGACGCTCTCCCCCGTAAGAACCATGACACAGCCCTAGAGCAGAGAACATGCTTTATTGAGAAGTAGATACACTGGTAGCATATTCTAACATATCCAGGAAATGGAGAGATTTGCTTCTGTACAAGAACAGCCAACCTCCCCCTCCCCTCCCCTCCCCACAAAAGAGAGAAAGAGAGAGAGCCACCCCACCATTGGCTACAATCTAGAAGCTGAGGGTGCTGGATGAGAGTTGCCAGTAATGTGCACAGAAATATAAACTTTGGCAGATTCCGGATGGCAGTGAAGAGACAAAACCAAAAATGCAAGAGAACCAGCCACAGGAGCACTTCCAGAAAGATCTGTGCTGGAAAAGGATCCGCTCTGAACAATACTCTCATATTCCAAACAAAAGGAGGTACGTTTAGAGTCCTGCTAAAATGAAGGCTGCTGTGGACACTCCATGCATGTCTTTTGCAGGCGAGGACACCAGACACAAAAGGCAACAGCATAGCAGCTGGACTGCTGTTATGCCCTTCCTGGGTGTTCACCTTGCGCAGCATGAAAGGGGATTGCACCAAACATTACAACAAAAGAAGCTCACCCCGACACTTGATTGGAGCGGATATAGGCGCAGAGCACAGACACACATCCCCATTTTAAGGCAATCCAAAACCAGGTCAAAACACTGTATTCGTGGGCTGGAAGTTTGCAAAGTCCAAAGAGTCACATCAAGAGAACTGCTCTGAAGAAAAATTCTTCCCCAAGAATGGTGAACTAGAAGACAATCTAACTGGGATGGGGTGGTGCAGGGAGGCAGGATGCTATTCGTGCTGACCCGCCCCGCCCCCCCATGTCCTTTTCTGGCCTCTGAGGTTGTGCTGCAGATCCCACCCACCATCTTAGCCTGGGGCCCATGACGTGCACACTGGAATCCAGGCAGCTTTGTGTAACAGCATCTCAGGATTCAGGGGAGCAGACTGCTTTATTCCAAATGTGGGAGTGTACTCCTGCAACTCTTATGCACAAGAAGTAGCCAAAAGGCTGAATGCAATCACCGGAAGTGCAAGGAGGACCCATCCAACAATCTGTTGTATTAAAAACAGCGACTTTATATAGATGGTGGTAGATCTCTATCAACATCATGATAGATCGATCAAAACTCTGGTTCAAAGGATTTGCATTCTTCATAAATGATGGAGCTCCATTAATGATGGGAACAAGTGTGAGATGGTAATTACCCCATGCTCTTTAAAGGTGAACTGTGACGTAAATGGCTAGGTAGCCATATCAAGGTGCCACCAGCACCTGATTTATATCAGGTGATTGATCATTATATAATCAGGTGATTGATTTATAATGGGCAGCTCATAAGCCTCTCCATGCAAGACCCGGCTTCTTCCTCTCTCCTTCACCTCTGCCAGGGGTCGGGTAGTCACTGCAAATAACAGGCATGCAGGTTGATTTTCTCACCCCAGCTTTTTGAGTTATAATCACTTAACAGAGTTATAAGCTCCCACTGATAAGAAGCACATCCAAGAAGATGTGAGGCTATGTGCACACACCCCTTTGAAAGTCTGGGTCCATCCACGAGGCTGTTGTGAAGGGACTTTCTTCACAATTTTCTAAGGAGGAAGTCATCTTGTGGCAAATATCCACATGTAGTTTGAGGCATCCTGAAACGTGGTATAATTGTATTATCCTTGGGAGACCTTACGTTGTAGGACCATTTTTGTAAGACCATAATGTAAAATTGAGAGATTTCAGGGATGCAAATGCTAGGGCTACTCAACTTCAGCCCTCCTGCAGATGTTGGCCTACAACTCCCATCATCTCTATGGGCCACTATGCTGGGGGTGCTGGGAGCTGTAGTCCAAAAACACCTGGAGGGCCACAGTTCAGTAGCCCTGTAGACCATCTGCCCTTGGTGACTCTCCTCATCATTGTATGTAACAGCAAAAACTCAGGAAAATACACGGCTGAAGCCACTTCCCTACATGTTCCTTTTAAGCCATTCATGACAACAAGGGTGGTGGTGGGAAAGAACCCTCAGCCCAGGATTGTTAACAGAGAAGGTTCAAAAAATGCAGAAGCATTGCCTTCAAACAAGCCATGATATGGTGGCTACTTTAAATGCCAACATGTGGAGGCTACCCCTTATGGCAAGCCGTTCAAATTGTGACAAGTTGCCCCACTGGTCCAGAACCACCAGCTCTGGTGGCCTCACCACTCCAGGTCCAACAAGGGCCAAATCTGCATGGCAAGCTGCTGTGAGAGAGTGAACTGACAGACGGAGCAGCCTCCAGGTGGTAGACATTGCTTTCGTGGGAGCGGGAAGATTTCTCCCAGTGGCGAGAAATGCCAAGGTGGCAGGAAGACAGGATATCAAAAAGGTAGGAAGCTGATCTTGCAATCTCCCCTCCCACCAAGAGAAAGTTAATTCAATCAACTGGTCAAATATATCAGTGGTCAGAATGTATGCAGAAGAAGTTAACCTTGGCCAAACATCAGGCGACACCACCGAGACACTGTAAGCAGTGTAGATGAACTGATACCCTTTTTGCCAGGGGATACCCCCACACATGCACACACACTCTGTAGGAAGTTAGCCGTGCTGGCTGCAAAGTCTGTCAGCCATCCACACTTGCAAGGGACCAGCACAAAGCTATCATTTAAAATTCTGGAAGGCAGGGAATCGGAAGCAAAGGAACAGCTCTTCCCTGCTCTGAAATCAGAGCTCTTTGGACATTCTCTTACCTATATTGCCCCCTTTTGAGAGAAAGAGGAGCACTCTACGGAGGAAATTTGCATAGACCCTATGGCAAGGTCCAGGTGGTGTTCAGACCTGTGGATGGGAGTGACAAACGGTCGATCCTGAGAAAGCCCAGGAGCCCAACAAGTGTTGCATCCTTTCCATTTGTGTCTTGACACCAGATTGGTGGAGATCATCTGATGAATCTACACTGAGACCAGATCAACACATGCAACAGAATGGGAGAATGAACTGTACCATTTGCGGGGAGGGTGGGGTCATTTTATAAAAGGTCCCCTAGTTATATAAATATTCCAAAATTCCCTGTAAGTAGAAAACTACCAGGGTAGAAGGGGAGTTGATTATAGCCCTCTCTCCTTGCTATGCTAGTTTTCTGCTGGCAGGGAACTTCTTTATATATATATATATATATCTACACACACACACACACACACACACACGAGAGCATTTAAAAAATGTCAGCTGCACCTGAAATTTGAAGCAGTACAGTCCACTCCACCACCTCATTCTGCTGCGCATACAGACCAGGCTATTGAAGGCTGCAGTGGAAGTAGCAGCTTGTAACAACTAAGAAATGATGGGAGGAATAGAACCTTTTGGGCAAGAAGACTGTGACTCATGGGAAGGTACAGTACAAGGTATTGCAAACCCTTCTTGGGACCACGTTCGCACTGGCTCCGGAACCCTCCAATCTTTGCAATCGTGCCAAGGCTGGAATCCAAGAAATTCCTCAGAAGCAGAATCTGCCATGTGTACAAAGGGGTGGGATCAAAAACAAACCCAAGCACAAAACAGAGCATCCTGAGAGCACACAACGGAGCATCCTGGAAATGGAATGGGGGTTTGGTACCAACAGCAATGACACATCCGAGATCCCGAGGGCAGTTCCTAATGCTGGGGAAGGAAATGGATCACGGGGGCGGCGGCGGCAGCAACAGGTGGGGGATGTGCGTCTCCGTGCTTCTTGGAGAGATCGGTCAAATTAAGTTCCCTTGGGTGGGGTCCATTTCAAACAGCTGGGATCCATGATTTTATTGCTGTTGGACCTTTTGGCCTCTTTGGCTATCCATTCGTCAATAAGATCCTGAAGGAGAGGAAGGGGGGGAAATGGTGGTACAGGTTAAAAGCTTTGGGGAAAGTTACTGATAGAAGACAGAGCTTTATCTAGCAGTCATGGAGAGATGCTCAAAGTCTAGGAAATAAACACTGTTGTAGTTTTATGCTGCCGACATATACGGGTTTAACTTCTCCATTTAAGGGAACTCTTGCTCTGTGTGACCCCTAAAGAGGACACTGACTGGCAACTCTGGGTACCAGCAGAAGACCATAAAACGCCACCAAAAAAAAGTAAAGTTAAAAATACAAATCACCTACTAGAAGCTAAGTTATTTTTGTTGTTGTTGATGCTGACTGTAGTAAGCTGCCTTGAGGCTGTGTTAGCAAAAGCCGATACAGAAGTATAACAATAAAATAGTCTCCCCACCTTCTCATTTTGCTGCATATTGGGTACAGCTTTGAGACTTCTGTATTTCAGGCTTAATGCTTGGAGTTAAGGGAACCACTTGAAGCTATAATATCTTGGGCATTTTAATGATATACTAGTGAGAGAGTAGAAAGATAAATAATCTTTGCTGGATGGGTTAGATTTCTTCATATATTTATTTATTTAAGTGCATTTGTATACTGCCCCATACAAAAAAAGTCCCTGGGTGGGATCTTATAATCTTAATTATAAGATTACAGTATGTTATGATTAAATGTTTGTATTCAATTTGCCTTTTATTTTACAGGTTTGATATGACTGCAATGAAAATAAATTATAACCAATATATCAATATATCTAATCAAGATCTTATTCTTATTTCTTTTGCTATGTAAATTGCTTTGTGAACTCCCCCCCTCCTTGAAAATCAGTACATAAATATTGGTAATAATAATTGTTAAATGTCCTATTAACCTTTGTGTCTACATAACCCACAGATTCACCACAGATATACCAAAGGGGCTTCTTAACAGCTTAGAATGTACTCGCTAGATAGCAAATGTTTACACTGTATTAACCAACTAGCACTGAGAATTGTGCTAATTTGGTACAATATTTGGCAAGGGGTGAGGGAGTGCTTTCATAACATCCACTTGACAGACTTCTAGTCCTTGGCTACATTCTCTGGATTGGGTGTAGTAGCGGGAAGCTTTTTGATATTACTATTTCAGTTGTGCCATTTATACTGGTGGGTTCAGAAGAGGTCTAATGATTGAGGAATGTGTAGTTGCTCCTGAGAAACAGGGGACCCCCGGAAACCCTGTTTTTGGAAGCCATGTCTGATTTCCACTCATTGCAACAGACAAGAGTTTGGTTCCACTGCACAGTTATAACCACAAATATACCTGCCACAGGGCTGTACACCAAAGCAACACAATCTGACCCTAGCTTTGAAGAGGGATGGTTTCACCAGAAATCAGAAGCAGGGAAGCTCCCTAAAGAAACACTAGGCATCAGGTTAAAGGAGAATACTGATCCAAAACAGAAGGTAAGAGTGAGTGGGGGATGCCCTCTCTTGGGCGAACAGACACTACCTTACCTGTCTCTTTAAAACCAAGTGTTTGCCCTTCCAGTACTTGAGCATCTGAAGTGCCTGCAGAGTGCTAACAATGTCGACAGGGTTGACGGCTGTCTCCTGGCTGATCTCTGAAACAGAGAGAGAGATGTTAGGGGGGAAAATATGCAGGCAAATAGAATGAACTGCTAGGGAGCACTCCCCATTTCCTGCTAGCTTCTGTTTTTAAATTTGCAGCAGAATCAGGATTATGTGAACAAGACAGCGTGACTTCCACAGTTCTAAGCAAATACAGCAGCAGCTCCTCAGAACTGAGTTTCCCTGAGAATTATAGCTAAAAAGATAGGTTGAAAGTATGTGGGTAAGATCTCAGAAGACAGAGGGCAGGCTGGGATTTAGTGTTCAGTATTCAGACAGTGGAACAAACTATGCAAAAGCAGCTGTGTAGATCTGCAAAATTTACATGGGTCAAATGATTTTTCTTCTTTTCAAGCAGAGTGCACAGATGCCTGTATGTACATACAGACAAGATCAGAAACCCAACATTAAAGGTTATCCACATTTTGCCAGTGGACTAGACTATGCTTATTAGTAGGGCTGTCAGTCAATTTATGACAGCCCTAGTCTATTAATCATACAAATCCTAGTCCCTCAATTAATCCAATCTGCATAGATCTGAATATGAGAAAAATTCATTCTTAAAGGGGAAAAAGGACACTTTGTTTTTAGAAGGATGTGCACATGTATTGCAGCAGGCATTATCTTAAAAGAGCTCCCCACTCCCCCTCTCCCACACAGCTCCTTCTAAGGTGGTGCTTGCCATCTGCAGCTTTGGTAAGCATTTGTATTAAATGTACCTTTGCACAAGATGGGAAATTTGCCGCTTGATTAATTGGGGCCAGCATTTTAGGCAATCAAAGTGGTTTTCCTGCTGCCCTGTGTTACAGGACTGTGCATTGCATCAGTCCAATTATTGGAGGAGACATAAACAATCCCAATGAAAAATGACTCCAATATTAGGAGACAATTCAATACCAAATCATATTGGCATTTTAGACAATATTATCAGGGGGCTTACCTTTAATGAGGATCCAGCTTCTTCAAAGAAATCAGCTGTCATCAGCATTTAAAACCCCAGGTCTTTCCTCTCCTGGTCCCACTCTAGAATGCTCCAGGAAAGGAAACCATATCATGACGTTGCTGCTTCCTGGTGCATTACTGGGTTGGGGCGGGCAGGACGGCTGAGTCCTATGGTTACAGGGACAGCCATCTTTCCCCCTAGTAATGCACCAGGAAAAGGGTGCAATGTGTCATGATATTGTTTCCTTTCCTGGAGCATTCTAGGGTGGGATCAGGAAAGAAAAGACCTAGGATTTAAAATGCTTCCACTGGCTGATTTCTTCTAAGAAGTCAGATCTTTGTTAAAAGTAAGTCCCTGACTCCACCTCCATCCTGATGCAATGAGCCAATATCAATTATCAACTCAATGTGTTTCAGACCATCTCCTGCATTGGGTGCATGATGCAAGAATGACCTGGATCAGTATCTGGCTGATAGTGGGGCTGTGAATGGGCTAAATTCTGTTATTATATTATTCCAAGAGTCTCTGTACCAAAGTTAGCATCAAGTGCCAAGTCAGCTCTACTTATAGTTTCCACTTACAACATTCCAGCTGTATGTAGCTCCGAACCCTGGAGCAAACAAAGGAGAACTGAAGCATTAGATCCTCCCAGGGCCTTTGGCACCATCCTGTCTTCTCCTGTGGGGGAAGACAGGATGGGAGGGGGAATAACCTTCCATTCTGTGTGGACCTGACAGTATCAGGCCTCTTCTCCTCCTGTAGGGAGAAACAGGTTGGAGTGATGGGACTTGAGCTGCCTCACAATTTCTGCACAGTTACTTATTCTCCATACTTTGCAAGTAATCGGAAGAATTCTGAATGTCTTGGCAAGCACTGGACATAAAACGGATAGAAAGAGGGGAAAGAGACATTGGGCTCATTCTCACGATCCTAATCAGGATAGGAGCATCACCCAGCTGGGCTAGGAGAACTGGGCAAGCTCCTGATCAGCTGTCATGTGAATTCAAAGAGCAGGGTAGGAGGAGAGAGTGTTCGTGTGGGGAGGCAGCAGCATGGGAGCTGCCAACCCACATTCTGTCCCCAGCATTTTACCGAGGGTAGACAAAAGCCATCCTACCCAGCTCCTGGCTTCCACTATCATTCTCCCCTCCTCCTACCTTGGTCTTTGAGACCACATGACTGCTGATCATGAGCAGGCCTGACCCTCCTACCATGGCATGGTGCTCCTCCTACCTTGACTAGGATTGAGAGTGCACATAAAGACTGGGGATCAGTGGGCTGGGCAGCCACAGAGGATGAAGAAGTCCCAGCCTTTTCATCACTATAAGTCCTGCTCAGCTCCTCTCTAGTTTTGGGGACGTCCCCCACTCCACCAAAAATGTTTTACGCTGCTATAAATCGGGAGGCTCAGGCTAACCCCTGCTACCTGGGCAAAGAGGCACCTTATTAACGTGGTGATTCTCTTTATTTAACAGGGGGAGAGTAAACTGGCCCTCTCTACTCCTAACACAGTACCTCCAGTGACTGTTGGTGGTGTCTATCTTGTCTTTCTCTTTAGATTGTCAGTCCTTTGGGGACAGGCATCCATTTTATTTTATTTATTTATTTCTCTATGTAAACCACATTGGAAACTTTTGTTGAAAAGCGGTATATAAATTGTTGTTCTTGTTGTTTGTAATACCACATTCTTAAAATCAGCTTTAAGTAAAATGTAAGCAACCAGTGCTTGCCAGGAAAGGACAGACCTTTCAATGGCAACAAAAAGAGACTCAAAATAGGACACTGGAGAACCTCCAGGAGAGCATCAGTATTTTGCCTGGTTATTTAAACACACACACACACACACACACACACACACACACCCCTCCATCAAGCAAGAAAAGAAGAAGGGGGATGCAAGAGAGGGAAGGGATATGCTGCAATAACAATGGAAAATACAGAACCCACCTTTGATGGAGATCTCTTTGCCCTGGAAGTTATGCAGATAACGGAGAAGAACCTCCTTCCAGTAACTACGATAGCTGATGAGACCCAGGTCTGAGAGGGGCCGTTCTGGGGAGCCAACCTTCTCTTCCACTTTGGAGAGTAAATAGCCTTTTAAAAAGAACAAAGCAAACTTTATGGAGCCTGATTTAGGCGATTTTCAAACTATTTATCTCCCTGAACAGTCACTCCTAACCCATGAATGAGCACCTGGGGCCTCAGATGCTTCTCACTGGCAGCAGAACAGCTGAGGACAGTGCACCAAAAGCTATTCATCTCCAAGAATCTTGGCACATAGAATTCATTGCAGACTCTACTACAGAATTTAGCTGTGGGACAGACCAATCTGTGGCTTGAAGAGCATGTACGGGATAGGGCTGCATACAGGAGTTAGTATTAATGTGTGTTCCAATTGGGGCAGAGAGGTGCCCTATTCCTATTTTGCATCACCACATTTGTTTTCTGTTTTATATGCTTGTAGGTGCACGTATAAATATGGCCAACCCTAGCCACCAAAAAGGATCCAGCTGCCTTTATTTACATATAGCATCCTGAAGAACTGGGAGAGAGGAAGGGAAACAGTAACTTGTTTTAAGACTTTATATTATGCTTCATCCATTATTATTTATGGAGTAGCTTATAACTTGAGAGTAAATACTACATAGGACTATTATTTATCTACCATATTACTATACATCTCTAGGTAGTGTACAAATTAAGAAACACAACAAAATGTATAAACAGTTAAAATTCACAAAACAAATAAAAACAATCTCTCAAGATAAAAACAGATTAGGGAGTTTTTAAAATTCAGTTAAAAGCCAGAGAAAACAGGTACGTATTGAGGGTCTTCCGAAAAGCAAGTCATTGGCAGCATTTTTAATTTATATAGACTTACTGAAATCAATAAGCATTTTGCCGTAACCCTGTCTCATGTACTGGGGCATCGTCAGGATGCAGGAAACGTTGTAGTTGAGGAATGAGTTCTTCTCCTGAAAGCAAATAAACAGCTGTTTAATGCTGTAGGAGCAGCATTAAATTTGGCTTAAATGCACCTTTTTTTCAAGCTGATCAAAACCAGACAGCCAGGATCTAAGGAACCACACAACTAGTTCCGCATATTCAAGGGGTCCTTAAGACCTGTGTTTCTCAAACACTGGTTCTCAATGGGCCCTTGGGCATGCCGAAAAAAGCTCTTTTGGATGTTGGCCTAGAGAGGGCCAACACACATTTAGCCTTGCTTGGCTAGGATGGCCATTTTCCAAAATGACTGCTCACATAATGGGTAGATTTTAACTAAGTTGTAATGGAAATTGTCAGAGCAGAAGTGAGAAAGAAAGTGAGCAATCCTAATATTACTGTTATAATTTATTAAAGTTGTATACCACCTCACCCAGATGGCTCTAGGCAGTTCACCAATATAAAAACAGATTTAAAAGAAAATAAATAACTCATTAAAACAAAATTAAAATCATTTCAGATGTTAACCTTAACATCTGTAAAAAGATGGTCATCACCACATAGGAGTTTCGTAAGTGCACTACATACCATAATTTCATAAACCACATTAACACGTACATGAACACAGATGCATTCAGGGCAATTCATTCTTCTGACAGGAACAGTTCCCAGAACAAGGTGTCTTACCTCAGCAGTGATTCAGTTCATGACAAGAATCCTGAACCTGTGGAAGAATAATCCTATGTGGTTTCTACCCCATGTCACTCAGATTTCTATTCCAAGCTGATGGAGACAAACGCTATGTTTCCTCATTGGTGTTTGTCCCCACATTGGGACAGCTTGGTAGGTGCTACACATGGGATGTTGTCGCAAGGCATTTGTCAATGGAAGAATGTGTTTGAATGATCTACCCTGTAAGGACACCTTCCCTTCTCCATTCACTGATGTGCATTCTTTTTTGCAGTCATACATCAGTACAATGTACCATTCAGTGTTGCTGGTACACGCTTGTGCTCCCTGCCTTTCACTGTAGAAAATAAGAGGGATGTGTCCTATGAGATCTAGAAAAGGCTAGCTACATGTACTAGCTTACGTGTACATGCTCTGATTTTCCCTTTCCTGGTGAGGATGCATCACAACTAGCCAATGTGAAAGCGCACTGAGGTGCCTTGGTCTTCTCCGTGCCAAGTTTCACAACAATATAAGAGTTCTTATAACTAGAGTTCTTCCCAGGCCCTAAGCCAAAATGCCAAGGACTAGGAAATCAGAATCAACAGTTTGAAGATCAGAATTCCAAGATCAGGATTCTTGGAAACATATTCAGTGGCAGCATCACTGTGTGTGGAACAGTGTTCTGGAGTCTGCTTCTTCATGACTGTATGCAGCAACATTACTAAAAATGGCTGATGCTAGAAACAAGTAGATTTCCATAGGTGTAAATGGGTAGCATATCATAACTGTGTTTTGAGATCAAGGAGGAACAGTTCAACTTCCTTGCAGATTGTTTCATCAGCTCTTAAGAAGTGGTGCCAGTTGGAAGGCAGCTGTGGTACTGAGGGAGGTACTTTCTGTCTCACACCTGTGCCTCTCCTCTCTCACACACTTCTCTTCAAGCTGTCTTTGTGATGTACATCCCATACAACACCAGTCTGTTTGACTGTTGGAGCCTAATTCCATGTGTGTGGCAAGAAAAGCAATTCCGCATCTTCTGACATGTCTGAGCAGTACCACTGTCAAAAAGCACATTTACCGAGGCAAAATTTTTAATAACTGCTTTGATATTAGGAGGAGTGTGTTACTCATTTCACTATATCTGACTCTGAAGCATTCAGGTCTGGTATAAGTACTGAAACAGATGGCATCTGAAGTGTTACTCATGCCTGAGGAAATCCAAGATCTCGTTTGCGACTGGTGAACAACAAAACACTCTTCATAATAGCAGATTGCTCTGCCTGTTAGGAAGCAGTCCACTGTTTAAATGTTCTAAATGGTGGGAAATTGTCCTTCAAGATAGTATCATTGAGATTATTTGACTGGTCAATAAGCCCTGTTTGTCAGGACTTCCTGAACACGGCCTCTCCAATATCTCTCTCTCTCTCTAAGGCATACCTGTGGCTAATCCCATGTGTGGCAGCTCTTGTGAGAATTTGTGAGCAGCTGCAGGATAGCGACAGGGACGGTGGAGAAAATGGCGGCAGCGACCGGCTGGGCAAAAAAAAGGATGGTGAATGGCGGCGGGAGGCCAGCCAAAGAAGGCGGCAGGCGGGCAGGCTAGGGAACAAGGAGGCAGCAGGGGCAGATGGGCAAAAGAGTGGAGGGGGGAGGGGAGAAAGCGGCAGTGGCAAACTAGAGGCGCTGATGCTCTGCACCTGGCCCAGCTAGTTTACTATATTTCCAATAGTTGCTTGGAATATAATTTCCAAAACCTACACAAATGGACAGTAGGAATTGCAATTTCATTTAGGACATTCTAATTTATTCACTTAAAAATTGTCACTCAAGCTAAATAAAATATGCCAGTATTTTAATACAATAATTATATTATATTACATTTTGCCAAATACTGGTGTAAAAAACAAACAAGACTCTGGGAGCACTGCACTTCCACTTATCAATCTATGGGGTTTTGAAATAGTGCTCCAAGAGTCCATATTGCAACAGCTGATGAAAGTTAAACACAACTTTATTTGAAAACCACCCATCACCTGAACAACCATTAAAAACTAAAAACTAAAAAACAGGCCAACTGTCAAACGCGACCAAATTTGCGCTGACCCGATACCCTGCTTTTATCAGCATCACAAACACTACAGTTGACCCAGATTTCCAGCCAAGGACAGCTGGTTCTTTTACTTTTCCTCAGATCGTTTGCCTTCTAGATTTTCTGTCATTGGGGCTCTTCTCTAAATTGTTTCCAAGTTAACAGTCTTTCCCAACCTGATGCCCAGAACTCCAAGCAATACTCCAAATATGGCCTTACCACAATCACATTTGTCCTTCCAAGTAGTGGTGAAATAGATTTCAAGCTGTGGGTTTTACATTATGTGCCAATATCAAGTAATGACTGCCCACCCAAATATTTTTGCAACCCCTCACAGGATCGTAGGGCCTCCAGCATTCCCCAATTAATAAAGCAGAGACAAAGACTGGAAAGAGCGTTTGGCTGGCTGAACTGGAAAACCCCTCCTAAGGGTCAGGCTGGCAGCCTTCCCTTCTGATTAAAAGATATAGGAACAGGCCAACAAACTAATGAGGAACCCCAGCCATCCTCAGCCCTTACAAAAAACAAAACAAAAGGGCTCAAAAGACAGCCAGTATGTGCTAATACAATAAAAACCATAAGAACAGCCCTGCTGGATCAGGCCCAAGGCCTCTCTTTCACACAGTGACCCACCTGATGCCAATGGGAAGCCTACAGGCAAGAGCTGAGGGCATGCCCTCTCGCCTGCTGTTACTCCCCTGCAACTGGTATTTAGAGGCATCTTGCCTCATAGGCTCGAGGTGGCCTATAGCCACTGGACTGGTAGCCATTTTTAGACCTGTCCTCCATGAATTTATCTAAACTCCTCTTAAATCCATCCAGTCTGTTGGCTGTCACCACATCTAGTAGCAAAGAATTCCATAGGTTGATTATATGTTGTGTGAAAAAGTACTTTCTTTTGTCAGTCCTTAATTTCTTGGCAATCAGTTTCATGGTATGACACCTGGTCAGTGTTCCCTCTAACAGGGATTCCCAGATGTTGTTGACTGTAAATTGTGCTGTCAAGTCGATTTCGACTCCTGGCGCCCACAGAGCCTTGTGGTTTTCTTTGGTGGAATACAGGAGGGGGTTTACCATTGCCTCCTCCCGCAGAATATGAGATGATGCCTTTCAGCATCTTCCTGTATCACTGCTGCCTGATATAGTACCAGTGGGAATTCAAACTGGCAACCTTCTGCTTGTTAGTCATTTCCCTGCTGCGCCACTTAAGGTGACTACAACTCCCATAATCCCCAAGCAAAAGCCATTACAGCTGGGGATTCTGGGAATCCTTGTTAGAGGGAACACTGCTCCTGGTTCTAGTGTTATGAGAGAGGGAGACCTCTCCCTTACAGACCTCTTATCATGTCTCTCCTGTTGACTTTTTTCTAAACGAAAAAGCCCCAGGTGTTGTAGCCTTGCCTCATAAGTGAGCTGCTCTAGCCTCTGATCACCTTGGTTGCCCTCTGCTGCACCTTCTCCAGTTCTTTAACATTCTTTATGAAGTATGGTGACCAGAACTGTATGCAGTACTCCAAATGTGGCCACACCATAGTTTTGTATAAGGGCATTATAATATTAGCAGTTTTATTTTCAATCCCCTTCCTAATGATTCCAAGCATGGAATTGGCCTTTTTCACAGTGGCCGCACATTGTGTCAACACTTTCAATGAGCTGTCTACCATGACCCCAAGATGCCTCTCCTGGTCAGTAGCTCAGACCCCATCAGCGTATTTCTGTCGCTGGGGTTTTTTTTGCACATGCTAACATTGAACTGCATTTGCCATTCTGTTGTCTACTACCCCAATTTTGAGATATGCTTTTGGAGCTCCTCGCAATCTCTATTAGATTTCTCTACCCTAAATAGTTTGGTGTCTGCAAATTTGGCCATTTTGCTGCTTACCTCAACTTCTAGATCATTTATGAATCAATTAAAAAGCACTGGTCCCAGCAGAGATCCCTGGGGGTCTGTTATTGGGGACAGTTTTGGACATGAACTTATCACACTGCAAGGCTCAGAGTTTTGTGCATGTAGTGCTTCCTACCACACATAAGGGCACATTCAACCAGGGGTGCAGATCTCCCCATAAGCATTTAAGGAGTTCCTCCCCCACATTTCAATGAACTCCCCCCATCACCAAACTCAATAATCCATATCCTCAATTCCCAAAACATATTTTTCTCCCTGCCCCTCGTCAAAATGTCTTTCCTCTCTCCCCACACTCAAAAACATTTAAGTGAAGAGTTGCTTCTCAAGTTTTCCCTCCATCGGCACTTCAGCATTCAACACCTTTACTTCCAATTAAAAGTTAACATGCCACCAAAACAAAACCCAGCTGACATTGGTATAGTGGCTAGAGTTGGACTAGGAGCAGGGAAGACCCAGGTTAAAATCCCCACTTAGCCATGTAAGTCATTGGGCACCCTTGTGATGGATCCCAAGCCAGTTGTTATCTCTCAGCCTAGCCTACTTCATAGGACAAAAGGGGTAGGAGAAAAGTTACCTTGAGCACCTGAGAGGAAGAGTGGGTAGG